>NC_134239.1:115882706-116183010 GCF_965152275.1 Natator depressus
ACTTTCCACAGTATGCATCCGATGAAGTGAGCTCTAGCTCACGAAAGCTTATGCTCAAATAAATTGGTTAGTCTCTAAGGTGCCACAAGTACTCCTTTTCTTTTTACAATAAAGCTAATCTACTTGCAAATACTGTAGTATTTGTCAAGTTTTTAAAGAGCAACAACTTCCATTAAATGGTTTTAATCAAGATGGAAGATAAAGAATATCTCCTTGAAGTTTCATTTTTAAACTTTTATCCCTAAGTTACCTTTTTTAATCCTCTAAAGATGCCAAATACTTATGTCTCTCTTACAGCACAGAAACAGCTCTTTCATAATCAGTTTTTAATGCACTGTAAACTTATCTCAGCTGCTGAAATTCTTCATGAGAAAAATCAGGAAGAATGTACATATCTGCCACTGGGGAAATAAAGCTACCAGTGATAAGTGGGAAAGATCTAGTCAGGCACCTTTTACACAGTGTTGCAGTACTTTTATTGTGACCAGGTACTGTAATTTCAAGTAGCTCTCTAAAGTACACTGATTGCAATCTGTTAAATACGGCTATACTCTGAAAAGTGACTAACAGTACTGTAGGTTCATGTTTACAGCATCTCACTGATTCTATGTCATATTTGCTCAGCTTACAAATAAAATGCCTTTTTTTTCCCTATGTGCCAGTCCTATAAACGCAGTCTGAGATGCGAGACTGTTGAGCTCTTTCCTACACATTCCTCAGCAATAAAGATGATTCAGATGCAAGTTATGTATGCAAGTTATACCAGCGCACACATTAGCTTTAGGTGGGGTTGCACGGGCGTGCCCAAAGGGCATGATTGGATCAACTGATTTAACATGCAGCTGCACCAGAAAAACAAGATGAAAAACAGGATTCTTGTACCTGGCTGAGGCTTGAATCTTCTTAGCAGATGACTACTTTTGTTTATTACATAAAAGGGATAATCCTGCCATCCAAGTTAATTGCCTTCTGCAAGAGAGTGTTAGTGCACTGTACACTGATGCTAAATGAAGGAGGGGAAAGAGGCTGATTTTACAAACAATTAAATGGCAGCTCATTATGAAGGTACAGACAAATTCCTACATAAAGAAGGAATCCACCTTCCAGAGACTCCTTTACCAAAAAGGTATCTGAAATATTTATTATGGTGGAGCAGTCACAAGGCCATACGGCATAGCAAGGTTGCACCAGGATTTTCAGTTTCAGGTGGGATTTACCCTTAGACCTTTGCCTATTACAAACAAAAGTACTGTGTTATAACAAAGTTTCACTGCTTGCTCTCCACCACATTCCTATTAACAAGAGCTCAAAACATTTACCTGATATTTGGTAGTCCTGAGACTGAGTCTACTAGCCAGGATGAAATACCTATCCTGCCACACACTCCAAACCCACACCTTCCTCCCTTTTATTTTAAAGAATGTGCAGTTGTACTATATTGCTCATTTTCTGTTTAATAAAATTTTAATATGTAACTTACTATGTCTTTCTTGCTGTTTATCCCTTTTCTCTCCACTTTCCTATAATATATAAACCATGGCTTACATTGTCTTGCACTGTGTTCTATGTCTGTTTCCTCTACATTCTCTCCCTCTTTCATTCTTTACATTTTCTGCTCTACCTCCTTCTCTCTCTCTTCCGCCTCTCTCAAATCTCTCATCTCTATCCGAGAGACAGAGATTTAGGAGAGACACCGGATAACCAGATGAGTAAACTGGAGGAATAACTGTCAAGAGCTGAAAATCTAAGTTCCCCACTAGTGCTAGGACAACGGAGCTGGGATTCTGGTCAGGCTGCTGTTCCTGAACCCTGCTTGAGGGCTCCATGTTTTGTGGCTTCCCCACACACATTCCATTTCCTCTGGCTCCTGCAAGAAGCAGCAGCATGGCAGTGTCTGTGTCCTTACTGTATGTTCCATTCTCTGCATCCGATGAAGTGAGCTGTAGCCCACGAAAGCTTATGCTCTAATAAATTTGTTAGTCTCTAAGGTGTCACAAGTACTCCTGTTCTTTTTGCAGATACAGACTACTCTGTATGGCTGCTACACTGAAACTCTCTATATGCTTTGCTCCTTCCACACTAGAACCTACTGTCTGCTTTGTGGGTGGCAATTAGTGGGGGGAACAGGTTTCTCTAATTCACCTTTACTCCAACCTCTATTTTAGGGTCCTCCTCTCCAGTGATTTGCTTCATTGCCCGATTCCCTTCTCAGCTTTTCAAAGTTGCAGCAGAGTGAAATTGACCAGATGCTCAATTTCGCTGATGCCCACAGGGTTTCCAAAAGCAGTAGTCTAAACTGAGACAGACTAGATACCTTCATTCTGCTTTATCTTGGAAAGACAACAAACAGAAGCTGAGACATGGATCCCGCTGTCTAAGACAGGCCATGTCTACGCTACAGGGGCTGTACCGGCATAGCTATGGTGCCGTAAGCACACAAGGATAACCCCATAGTGTATGCCACCTATGCTGACCAAAGGGGTTTTTCCATCTGTGTAGGAACACCACCAGCCTGAGTGACAGTAGCTAGGTCAACAGAAGCACTCTTCCATTGACCTAGCTGTGTCTCCACTGGAGATTAGGTCAGCAAAGCTACGTCACTATGGGGTGTAGATTTTTCACACCCCTGAACACTGTATCTATGTCAACCTAAATTTTAAGTGGAGACCAGGCCTCAGGAAACCAACACTGCATCATATGAGTCCAACAGAAAAGCATAGAAAGCACCATCATTTCACAACAGCAGCAGCTGGCTGCAGGGCTGCAGACCACAACTCCAAGAAAAAAAGATCTGTTCTAACCTTGAGGTAGCTAACATGAGGTAAAAACCTAATGAAGACAACGCAGTCTGTAGTTCTTACACAAGTTAGCACATCAGGGTAGCCATAAGCTCCTCCATAGTTTTTAACTCAAACAGCCTACCTCTATGAAAACTACAAACTGCCTTGTCTTCTCTAGGATTTTACCACATTAGTTAATTCAAGTTAAGAGTACATATTTTTTCCTTAGTGACAAGGCCGAAACTACTGCCCAAGGGCACAGAAGAAAAAAGGAAAAATAGTATAAAATGGGTGAAGGAGAGAAAGTTTCCTCTCAAGTTCAGGAATATGAGATAGAGTCAATGTTTGGATTTCTGTTTTGTACGTGATAAAAGGCTTACATGTTTCAGATATCTCCTACATTCCCATGTCATCTTGCTGAAAGTTATTCTTCTCTGATAAGGAATTTTTTCCTTCACATTATAAGTTTATCACATGGAGAAAACAAATTTTGTGTAGTCTTGAGACACACTATATACATATAAGATTATTCCTTTAGAGCAATAAAAGATCTGATTTTTCACTCTTGTTAAGACAATTGTGCCTATTCCGAATGTGCTTTCCAATATTAATACACAGTACGTGGCGATATAAAATGCATGTATCCAAAGTGCACCACACCTTCCTTAATCCAAAGTGAAGCTCAGAGCCACTCTGATTTTTCCTCAATGTTTGTGCATAATAGGCTTAAAATTTTATTTAAAAGGATGACAGGATAGAGAAGAAGCAGGATAAATCTCAATTTTAATTAGTAGCCGCTTAGATTAACTTTATTCTCAGTAATGTTTTGATACTTTCTACGATAATTCTATGTGTAGCTCCCAAACTGGAAATATATTTTAAATTTAATGAATTCACTTACAACTGACCTAGAAAGGTGAAAGTTCTACAATTCATATTTTATCCCAAGGTGTTTAAAAGGTTTACAAGCTTGAATAATATGCGTAATACACAAAATTCAAAGCACATATCACTTTGGTTAAATGTTTCAATATATTATTCTAATCAGAAAGCCAAAATAGAAAAGGCTATACAAACAGTCTGCTGCAAAAGTTCTGTTGCATAGGAAATCAAAATTCTGATAATTTTTTCAACTCATTTCCCAAACTGTTGAAACTAGGCACAATGCAGAGGTCATTCCTTTGCTCTCCACAAAAGAGGGACACTTGCCCCTTTTTTCTCCCATCATGTGCACTTACTGGAACTAAACTGACTAAGACTCAAAGGAGAGTTTTTATTTGTCTTCTAAAAAGGACACAGATGTGCAAAGAAGAAAAACAGACAGTGAAAAGGCTCCACTTGCAAGAATACTTGGCATGAAATTACAAAAACACTAAAATAATAATTTAATAGCGTTGCCAACAGAATTTCTGGATGCAATCTGTTATGCAAACAGTTCCTAGTAACAATCTTCTGAAGAAATCAAATTGCTGTCAGAAAGGTACTCTTGCAAATCTTCTAGATTTCATACTTCATAAAAATATATTACTTAAAGGAACGCATTAGTATATAAAAAAGTCAATATTTAGACCTCTTTCAAGCTTTGCTGAAAGTGTTTGCAACTTTTTAGCTTAAGTCTTAGTGAACTGCTGTAATAAATACAATATTTTTCTTTTATTAATTTAGAAACTTAAATAATGTTCTTATTGCATTCCAGTCTGATTTCTTCATTATTAATATGGAATGGTTCTAACTGCAGGTACATCAATGACATGTAGTACTCAGATTTTCCTAAACAAATCTGAAAGTTGGATAATATTGCTCCTATGCTATGTTTTTGGGGGGGGTTTTTGGTTGGTTTTTTTTTTTTTTTTTTTTTGAGGAATATGAAAATGTGCTGGGAAAAAACATTCAGATAAGACTTAGGAAAACAATGAAAGTAGAAGCATTCTGTTAGAAGATGACTAGCTAAAACAGTATTGCTGATTAAAGCAGAAGTGCTTTGTGTTTCTGGAGCCACCAATTACAACTATGGTACAATATTTAAATATGTTAATGGGTGGTACTACAATGGATTTTACTGCTCCTGTTCTATATGATTTCATATTATATAAAACAGTTAACAGTGTGAATTTGTCTTCAGAATTAATTCTCTCTCTATTAAAGAGATTAATGGTATTTTCTCACATCAGCTCAGTACACTGCCTGTTATTAAGTACTGTTATTCCCGGGATAACCCTGGGAGTTAGAGATTTAGCTGTTGCTAACAAAAAGACCAACCTAATCATTTACTTTTTAACATAAAATTTAAGATTTCTAAATATTAAAAAGTATAGTGAACTATATTTTAACACCCTGGCAAGGATCTATTTAAAGCCTACAGATATTAAAAATAAATCTAGAGCCTAATTATCAGATGTGCTGAACAGCCACTGAATTCAGTAGGTGTTGTGGGTACTCAGCAATCCTGAAAATCAGACTTTTAATTAATCTGCAAGGACATGCTGTATCTCATTCTTGGAATGCAAGCTGTTTTTTTTGTTTGTTTGTACAGTGCCCAGCACAACAGTGACTTGAACTCTGTCTAACTACACACTAACACAATACAAATAAATAATACCACCACAGTTGCACTGTGGTGTGAATCCACAGCAGCTACAGAGACTTCAGTGAAGCTACTCTAGATTTTCCGTGGTGCACCAGAGAGCATAATCTGCTCCTTTGTTTGTTGTATTTCCTCTTTACCAATCCAGGAACTGTAGAGTTATTTTGTTCTTTGCTGGCAGAAAAAAAAAGACTAACCATTGATGAGACTTATGTACACCGAATCCCTTGGTAACAAAGTCTGTGTTTCTCAGCAGTAGTCACGCCAGTAAACACCAATACTGTACTAGGAAAAGAACTGTTCACAGACCAAAAACCCTGCAACTGCATCCTGCACCCATAAAATGAAAAACAAACAGTTTTGGAATGAAGTTACAAGAGAGGATTAATTTGACCCTCGCTCCCCAGTATCTTCAACAAGTGGGGGAAAGCAAAAACCAAAACACAGAAGCCAGATAAATCTGATCTCTCTGACAGGGCATTCACCGCTATTGTTTTCCCTTAATCTGCTGCAGATATTTTGTTCAATACCACATGATGGAAAGTTCACATTTTCAGCCACCCGGATGCCACCATACTGCCAAAAAAACCTTGGCCCAATTCTGTACCACTGGAGTCAATGACAATTTTGCCA
The DNA here is from genome assembly GCF_965152275.1 of Natator depressus. Classification (NCBI taxonomy): domain Eukaryota; kingdom Metazoa; phylum Chordata; order Testudines; family Cheloniidae; genus Natator; species Natator depressus. The sequence continues at coordinate 115,888,704 of NC_134239.1, forward strand.
TTGGGATGGGAGCAGGGCCCAGTCCATAATTTGGACCTTATATTGCCAGTGCCAGTAATTTCAAAAGTTTCTATCCTGAGTTAATGACAATTTAGCAGTGCAACAGCCTTCTGATATGTATAATTTTTTAAACAAAATATTAGTATTTTAAAAACAAATTTTTCCTGCTTCTTTGAAAACTATTAACTCTAGAGATCAACATCCTTATGTGAATGTCCAGGATCCTATACCACACATCCTAAATTGGTCAGTTACTAGTACTGCACTTGCAGCAGCTTTTCCCTTCCCTTTTGATTTGACCAATGACACCAGAACATCATCCATAACTGGCAGGTAGCACAAAGCTTTGAACAGGGAGATCGCAATCTGACATACTTGTTTCCCTTTTAATTTTTTTAATGCATAGAAGTCTAATAAATTTATGACCCAAAATAATGGAAAGCTGAAACCACCCTTGAAACAACACAACCTGTAAGAATTATTGTCCCACTGTAGCATAATAATCCACAAGGGAAAACATTTTCAAGGGACAAATCTCTTAATTAGAGGACCTGAGGGCCAAAACCTCCCAAGTGCTGAACACTTCTGTGAATATCTTCCTCCACTTTGAAGGAGGGAGCAAATTTCATGACTTCATGCTGTATCGATCTCTATACAGCTCAAGACAATACAATTTTGGGTTTACACTCCAGCGGGGGTGTGCACCTGAGTGCCTGGCAATTCCCTGAGCTGTCTTCCCACACTGAGCTGATTGCAGACTCTGTGTGATTCTACAGCTGGATGTGTCCCTACCTGTGTGTGTGCGCGCGCGCAGCAGGACAGGGTAAGGGAGTCCTGGCTTGTGGAATGGGCGGGCTCAGTGGGACCCCAACAGACCAGGTGGCACCATGGAAGGGGGATCCAACCCATCACAATATGTCTACACTTATACCACAACAGTAGTGCCACAATAGTGCTTTGGTATCGACACTACCTACGCTGACAGGAAGTGTTTTCCCATAGGCATAGGTAATCCACCTCCCCGAGAAGCTGTAGCTAGGTCAACAGAAGAATTTTTCCGTTGACTTAGTACTGTCTACACCTGGGGTTAGGTTGGCATAGCTACATCTCTTATGGGTAGGGATTTTTCACCCCGAGAGATGCAGCTATGCCACTGTAAGTTCCCAGTGTAGTTCAGCCCTGTGTCAGAGTTCTCACTACAGGCAGCCAGAACTGGGGCAGGGCAGACATTGTCCTCTCTGGTCCCATGGAACTTAACAGAAAAAGTGACCAGAACCAGAAGATGCAGAACTCTCCCTCTCCTATTGATCTACGCTACCAGGGAGCAAATTGGGGGCCAGAGCTGCAAATGAAATATGGGACCTCCGTAAGGATAGGCTTGGGGTCACTTTACTGTGGTGGGGAAAATCCCACCCCCAATCCACCTCAACAGGACAACACGGGCATCTCCACAAGAGAATTCTTGCAGAGATTCCCCATTAAGTCACCTCGTATGGTTAAAAGCTGCAGGAAAAGATAATGTGGGCCATATTTACTATTCTATAAAAGACTGGGATTTGTCTGTAACAAAGGACACGTTTTTCTCAAGAAAACTAATTGAATTTTAAAAATTGGAAGAGACATTTTAAAAACAAAAAGAACTCCGCCACTTTATGTATCATTCACCCTACAAAAGTTATTCATAATACAGGAGGGTGGATAGTAGGGTTGGGAAATATTAAACAAAACATTGCATCATTCGCAAAAGCTTTCATTTACAACAAAAAGGATTACTGACTAAATGAAATATCCCTTGATTAAAGCAAATTAATATTCCACCTGGAAAATACTATGCAAGCCTCTTTGTTTTGGAATGACCTCTGGGCCAAGTACAGATCACAGACTAACCAGTAAGTCAATCAAAAACCAAGTCTCACTCTTCCAAAGCTCTCTCTCGGGAACTCTAGCTAAACAGTTAAAAAGCTCTGTTTCCATTCAACCCAATATGTAGGGGTGGAAAAGCTTTTCAAAACATTAAAGAGAAACAAGTGAGGTCTGTTACCATTCCAAGAAGCAAATTAAGGTCTAAATTCTGAGATTGTCAAGCACCTGCAACTTCCATTAAAGTCAGTGGTGCTGGCTGTGCTCAGCACCCCTCAGCGTTTGGCTCTAATGATAGGATAAACAGTTTTACCAGAATTCGCTGCTTTGGAACTTTCAAAACCATGACTGCCTTTTTGTATATTTGTTATGTTATGTCTTTATAGCTTACAGCAATAGTATAAATACATTTTAGAGGGCTATTATAATACATGTTCCTGCAAGCAGTTCATCTGAATGCTGCTGAAGTACCAGGTTTAAATAATAACTGGCAAGCCACTTTTCCTTTACAAATATTAGTATGGAGAAGGAATAATGTTAAAAAAATATTAATAAAGGGCCACAATCGCTGTATTGAAGGTTTGCATATCCAGTGAGAAAAGAAATTAAAACACTGAAAAATGGAACAATGAATCAAAGTGATCTGGGATAATCTTACCCATTTTGATAAATTCATCCAGGAGCTAAAAAGAATAGTTTTAGTTTGGATTATTTCAAGTAGCATAGATTTGTTTGCTAAATTGTTACTTAAAAACTGCATCATACTACGTGAATCTAAAAGTTACTCTAATTAATTAACTAAATAATAAAGGAAAATTAAATGCATGGTATTCCAAAGAGAACAACAACTTTATTTTATCTGTTTCTGACTGGAATCTAGTCTGCTATAACTCACATTGTACCATTAGATCTGGCCTGAATTTTCCTAAAAGGTCATCCCATAGCCTGGCTGATGACATATTTGTACATAAATGACAAGTATATTATAGAAGAGGTAAGCTAATAAGTAGGCCATAAAACACACACACACTCTCTTCCATCAACTTAAACCTAACATGGCCAAAACTGAATTCTTCCTTTCCTCCCAAACTGACCCCATTCCCACAATGCTATAACTGCTGACAACACCAACATCCACCCTGCCACCCAGACCCATAATTTGGTCCAGATTCCATCTCCCCTGACCATCACATCCAGGCTTTGTTCAAATCTTTGTTTCTTCCTCCTAATACTTCTAAGACACCACCTTCCTTGTGAAGGGGATGTTCCACTCACATGCTGGGAAAGGCTTAATATGAGGCCAATTAACCAGCCTGCAAAGTCTGGCGGGTGGGGCAGGCCTAATTAGAAATAAAGCCCAGGGCTTGTTTCCATAAAAAGCTGAGCGAACCCATTTGAGGAAAGGAGATCTAGAGGAGAGGAGGTAGAGAGTTCCCATTCTCTGGGAAGCAGTATGAAAGAAGACTGAGAAGGATAGTACAGCAGAGTTGACAGGCTACTGCTCAGGTAAGCTGCAAGCCTAAGTGGAGCCAGGGGCCCTGATGCGCTGTAGCCTGCCTGTACCCCTGAGTAAGGGAAGGAGGATTCCAGTCCCTGGGCTATGGGATTGATTGAGGCACAGAAGCCTCTACTTAGGTAGGAAGACGGTATATAGTAAGCAGAGGCATACCTATGATGAGATGGTCGCTCACTGAACCTATCCGGAATGAAGGCTTGGTTAGTATCCATTTCTGTAAATGACTCTGTGGGACAGAACTCTGCAAAGGGATCTGTCTGGAAAGCCAGGACACTCCTATGGCCGGAGTAGGCCAAAGGACAGTGAGGGAAACTGAGGCAAAGGTTGCTGCAACACCACAGCCAGCCAGGAAGAGGAGTGTTGGGGTGACAACTTTGCCACCCCCTCACATCTCAAACATTGTAACTTGCTCCCATCTAGTCTATCTAGCCCTCCCACAATCCCTCCACTTCTATATATGAAATTCAAGCTTCTCGGCCTGACCTTCTGAACCATTAACAGCTTTTCTACTTCCTATATATCCGTTCTATCCTCTCACCTCCTGCCCTCTCCGCACCACTAATGACACTAGCCTCATCTGCCCACTTGTCCACAGTCTTCAGCCAAGATATTCCATAATGACTAGAGATTTTGGGTGCCCAACTTCAAGATGGGTGTCCAACAATTTATTTAAAAAAAAAAATAATAATTTAAAAATACCCCTTTACGGTGTCTGAAGTTGGGTAGACAAAAATTGAGGTACCCAGTCATCCCTCATTTTGAAAAACTTGCCTGGGTGCTTTCTTCCATGCTGTTCCTTATCAATAGAATGTCCTCCAAATTAATCCTGAATAAATCTCTTCTTCTATGACTATACAAAATTGGCAATCTGACAATGGAAAGATTAAATACAATCTGAAACCAACAATCTGTCAAGGGGGGGAAAAAAATCTAAAATGGTATATAAATGTTGCATGTTTTGATGGTACCCCTCTTCCCTCAGCCATCACACTTTGCCTGTCTGTGTGGGACTGTGTATTTTTCGCCCCGAGTGTGTATCTTTACTTTGTTTTAGTACATTGCCCTCTCCTGCTCCCTTCATCTGCTTCTTGGTCCTCCTAGAGTAAAGCTTTTGGGGGCATGGCTGCCTCTTATTATGCGTTTATACAGTGCCAGACACAGTGTGCGCCTGATCTAAAGTGGGACCACAAATATGACAGATCAAGAATAATCTACACCACCCTTAAATGGACGTAATCTCAGAATTGGCAATATATGTATTTATGCCTTTCCAAGCTCCATTACAAACTTTCAAATGTTCAAGTTTCAAAACAAAAGGTTAGATACGGGCCTAGGGCGGGCGGAGGGATGGTTAATTTTATGTCCGGTACCAGACTTTATTCTCAACTGCAAGTTGCTGTTTTTGAAACAAAAGAAGCTAATGACTCGGCAAAAGGCAGACATTTTATACCCCAGAACCTGAACTCATTCTTTCAAAGCTGACCGTTCAGATCTGTAGAGCTTTTCAGTACTGTTGAACTCTTAGTATCACTTTAGTTACTGAATGAATGTTTACATAACAGATTTAAAAAACACCACATGGATTAATGAGTCATATGGCCACACACACTACCACCTCTGAGGATCCAGATGTCATGGTAACCACAAGAGGAAAGAAAGAAAGAGAGAGAGAGAGAGAGAAGCTTGTGACATTCAAGTAAAAAGACTGAGTTTGTCTGTAGGGGCTTATTCACCTTAGTGTTTTATAGTGGACTAACACATTGGAAGTTATCTTAATTTAAAGAAAAAAAGGAGAGATAATTTAGGTATTTGTGAAGTGTCAATTACTGCAGTATATTTTGCATACGTACAAATGGAAACACTTTCAAGACGGGTTTCAGAGTAACAGCCGTGTTAGTCTGTATTCGCAAAAAGAAAAGGAGTACTTGTGGCACCTTAGAGACTAACCAATTTATTTGAGCATGAGCTTTCGTGAGCTACAGCTCACTTCATCGGATGCATCGGATGAAGTGAGCTGTAGCTCACGAAAGCTTATGCTCAAATAAATTGGTTAGTCTCTAAGGTGCCACAAGTACTCCTTTTCTTTTTACTTTCAAGACGGATGTTTTAAACTTAGCTAATTTTTGTTTTGTTTTCAAGTGCACTCATCAACAGTTACACAGACAGCTACAGCACTCAGCACTACAACATACTTGCTTGCTTATCACAACCATACTATTAACAATATTTTGTACTTTTTAAGATACCGCACTACGATCAAGAAAAAAGTCAGCGTCATTAGGTAGTTTCACTTCACAACTGTAAAATATCACTTTTTCAAATGTCAGAAGGCTGAGACAACACTTGCAACATTTTAATGAATGCTGGCTTTAAAGTGATAGTACTGAGTCAAATTGGGACCCAAAGTTTAAGGTTTTTTAATATGAAATTTTTAACATACCTAAGTGTAACAGGATGTTTAACTTTCTGAAAGTGGAATTTTATTAACATCACAGGAACAGCGATTTTTCAAGTTTTCGAACACCTGATGTGTTTTACCTACAGATCCAAAAAAATAACAACGTTCGTTTTGCTCAAAAGCGAAAGGATACGAGGCGTTCCTTCTGTCCTACACACCAAGTAGAGACATGCAGCGATTACATGGGTCATCTTTCTCCCACGGGTTAAGTGCTTGCTCACCGCCATCTTGAAAAAGTTAAAGGCAGTATCAAGACAATGCTGGTTGAGTTGTAACTGGTTTCCCAAGTGATGAATCTGACGTTTCCCTAAGAAAAGAGAGAAAACTCTTAAAACAATTTTGTTATTAATCCACTTCTTAACAAAGGATCAAACTTCAGAAAAACTTTGCTTAGCAATTCAAATTACTTGGCATTTTGTTGCAGAAGAAAGTCTTTCTTTTAATAAAACAAAGAAAGACTAAGGCGGCATATAATACAGTAAGTTATTTTCAACGATAGAACAATTTCTTAGATCATGTAGCTCCATGGAGAGTATGCCCTACATTTTCAAATGTGACCACTATTTTTGGGCACTCCATTTGAGACATTAGACTGATTTTCAGAGGGGGCCCAGCATCCCACTGAAGTCAACCAGCGTTTTGGTACTCAGCACGCCCGGGGGGGGGGGGGCGGAATCAGGGCCTAGGTCTCAATTTGTGCAGAACTGAGGCAACCACATTAGTAAACATCAAAAACGTAGGTCCATCCTTCTTCGTTTGGATGAGATAGCATCCAAAGTGTGCTAGACACTTTTCCAAACAGAGGAAGATTTGTCCCAAAGAGCTGGAATCTGGCACTTGATCAGCTTTAGAGATGAAGTTCTAAAAAAAAAATCTTATTGTGGTACACAACTTTAATTGCAAAAAAATTATACATTTTGTGGCAAATCACCCAAAACTGATGAAATATGTGGTTCCCTTAACAACACACCAAAGCCATAAGGAAAGGAGCTTATGTCAAAGCTTATTCATGGTTGTCACTGATCGGAGGAAGGAAGTTCTGCCCTAACATATTCAGAGAACAGGCTTCATTTAAGGTTTAGCTGCCAAACTACGTTGATTCAGGAAAACAAATGTACATCTCTTCTAAGGTGAAGGCACTTAAGATGAGTCATGATAGGAAGTGGCACAGCTGCTAAGACAGACATGAAAAGCAAGGTCCAGCCCTCTCTCAAAGCTCTAGCTATGGGAAACCATGCTAAGAAGGGAATGTGAGGCTGACCTGGTGGAAAAGATGGGAAAAGTCATGACAAAAAGCATTGGGTTCACTAACATAATCAATGGGTCAGACAGTAACACAAAAAACCACACTTTAGTTCAGTACACCAGACAGATGTTTCCACTACATGTTCTTACAGGAAACATGCATCCATTAATTTCACAGAGATGTTGCAAACTTATAAGCATATTTTATGAGGTGAGTGCAAAATTTGCCACAGGGCTTATCCACAGTTTTTTCAATTAAGGCAATACAACAGTGACAACATAATTGTCACAAAACTAACATATCTGTAATTCTTTACTTTGTGGCACCTACTAATCAGGCCCTTCCTACATAAGCACCACTAACCATATGTTAAGGGAGGTGCATAGTATCTGAAAAACCTTTAAGTCAACAAGAAAATTCTGACTTGGCTCCTGTAAAGACACTCACTGAAATCTAACTATGGTTCAGCGTAACTCATCCCAAGCAGAAAGTTGCACATAAACAGAGAAAAACAGAACTATGTCAACTTCACCTCTGCACCAATAGGAGTTATGTGCACTCATCAGCCCATAACTGCTTTGGGCAATTATGCCTCACCCCATTTCTGTATTAGACAGGAAGCAAAACAGGTTTCATCTCCAAAGTTTTTTCAGGTATGTATTATATAAGCTATTGGGGGCTGATCCAAAGCCAACTGAAGTTAATAGGAGTTTTTCCAAGAATTTCAGGTCCTTGGTAGCCAAAATATTTCAAATAAAGTCTTCTCCCAAAATTAATTTACTGGCTTACATCTCCTCTCTTCCCCTTCATTGTGTTTTCTCCATAGCCTGCACCCTTCCAGCAAAACGTCCTCTATTTGTACCAGAGACTTCTCATTCCTCCTTGTTTCCATCTTGCCCTTTTATTCAGGGATCTGCTTTAAACTCCTCCCATTCTACAAGCCCATCATATCAACAACCTTGCTTGTGTCTAAGAATTGTATACGACTCCCTCTGAAAAACACTGATGCCTGAAGAAGTCCCAAGAGACAATTACTTAGGTGCTCCTTTTCCCCAGGAGCTGAGTGCAATGACTCTACGGAGCTCCACACCCAGGTTGATACTGGGGCAATTAGGAAATAAAAAAATAAATATTGGAGAACCAACTAAATTGTCAAATAATAATATTGTTAATTAAGGAAATGCAGCAACTGTACAAGAGTGTGTTTGGAGTGTGCACAAGACGCTCACTGATCTGGAAAAACAACCCATTTGGGAAAGATGATCTTTTACTAAGCACTCTATTCAATAATCTTTGAGGGTCTAGTGGAAGATTTAATTCTATGTACTAGCATTTCTTCAGCTTGCTTTTGCACATTTTGTTGGCAGTGCACAACACAGAAAAGTAAGATGCTAGAGCAAGAATACTGTAGCACTGCAATCCACCATCAAAAGGACCAATTTCACTCAATGTAGGAAACCTAGAACAAGGAGGAGAATCTTGGAGAGTGTCTACAACGCTTTATGCTGGAGATGTCCTTGTTCCCACCTATAGCACTGGAGGTGGAAGTGTTCTTCTGTTTACATTGTGACCAAGCTCTCAAAGATGTGTATTAACATTTTGCAATCAGTTTCCTATTTCATTATAGGAAACGAGAGAAGTCATCTTCAATGGAAAACAAAACACCATAAACCCACAAAAGTAGTAAATTCCATTTTCCCCAGTAAACCTAGTATGAGGCTGATATAATTTAAAGCAGTTTGGGAACATGAGTGTTTCTGGTTGGATTTATCAATAGCGAAAAGTTCACTGTTACCACCAAGTAGGTAAAAACTTTCAGACTCTCCATCTAACTTGCTCTTCATTTCAAAGAGGTGGCTTGACTTTTCTTGGCCTCACTATTTACATGCAAGGACTCTGCCACCTTATGCAATAAGTTAGTTCACCCTTGCCCTTTAATGCCACTTCTTTGGACAGTATTTCCCAAAATACTAACTGCCAAATCCAACAGCTTTAATGGTAGGAAAGTAAATTAAAATCACATAGAAATTGTGCCCATTCTCTACCCAGGTCTTTAATCATAACAATCACACTGATCAATGCAGATCTTTCTTTCGCTTTCTGTTCAGGTTGTGCCCTGTAGCGATGTGATGACTCACCGGTGCGCACCTCCAGCTGGTTGTCTTGGAATTACCTCTTTTCCAGCTTTCAGAGTGCCCTCTTCAGGCTGGTGGCTTGCCTGCCACTGACATCCATGTGCCTCCCGGACCCCGGTGCCCTTTACCCTGGGGTTCTGCCCCAGAAGTACTCCCATACTGCGAGTCTCCCCTCCCATAGGAACCCCCAGCCCTCCAAACCCACCTTGCCTCAGTGGCTACTGCCAGTCATCATCCAGCCCCCTTTCCCTGGGGCGGACTGCAATCTGTAATGGCCACTCATCACTGGCAAGGGGTTAGGACCAGCTGCCTCTGCCTGTTCCCAGGCTGCCCCTCTGCAGCCCCAGTACCTTTCTGGGCCTTTACCAAGGCCTGCAGCCTGGGGTTTTACCAGGCTGGAGCTCCCCAGCTCTCTTTGCCCTTCCCTGGCACTGCTCCGCTCTGCTCTAGGTACCTTGCTCCCAGGCAGCTAGCCCTTCCCACTCCAGGGCTAGAGTGACACTCCTCCAGCTTCTGGCCCACAGCCCTCTTATAAGGGCCAGCTGGGCCCTGATTAAGCCAGTCACACCAGTGGTCAGCTTCCCCCAGCTGTTCCTAATCCCTTTCACTGCTGCAGCCCTCTCCAGGGCTGCTTTTAACCCCTTCAGGGCCAGAGCGGGGTAACCACCCCACTACATGCCCATTTTAAACTTCAGTTTCAGTTAAGATGGGGCACAATAGTTGGCAATTAGGCTTCTAGCTTCTTATAAAGGGAACACAAAGTATCTTGTATTCCTTTTAGCTCCTTCCTATACGCCAAGACTGAAGCATCTTCACTTAAAAGATATCAAGAACAAACCTTACCTAGTAAATCTTCTTGTTGCCCTAACACACCAATGCAGACTAATGTGTTTTGCCTATCTTCCATTCCATTCTGCCTACCTCACCCGTCTGATAACTTCCAGGGCTGAAATATGTAACTCTGAATTTGATTTGTTACCAATACTATAGCAATTTAACTTTTCACTTTTGAAGGGCAGGTGCCTGTAACCACCTAACTAGGGCATGAGAAAAGAATCTGCTGTAACAAATTTTCTATCCCATGCCCTTGTTGCCACAAGCACAAACAAATGAAATATGAGTAGCAATTCTTCAGTGGATAAATATATATGGAGGGGAAGACTTGAAAACACATCCAATGAAGCCAAAATAAATACCTTCCAGACCAACAATAAACTAAAATTCAGTATTTAATACCACAGTAAATAACTGAATGGAGAAAGGAGGATAAATACACTACCTCCTTGAGGACTCGCTGCCTGAAGGCTGAGTACAAGGCATAAACTGGCTATACTGCTTTGTAAAAATATGCAGATGTCTCCTGGCTGTTCTCCTTACTCAAAGATGTTGCTACAGCTCTAGTGGAGTGGGTTACAATTTTATAAGGACAATTTACTCAATTCCTTGTAGGACTGGTAAATGCAAAATTTAAACCCCGTAAGCAGGCCTATGAAGGAGGTTACAAAAAGTTTGAGCTTGATTCAAAGTTGAAGCAGGAGCTAGTGGATTCAAAGAGGGGGCAGAGATGGTCTGAATGATAGGCAAAGATGCTAATGGCATCATTTTCTATGGACTGGAGGTAGAAAATATGGATGTCAAGAAGGCCTTGAGAGGAGTAATTAAAGCAGATGATGAGAGGAGGACCTGGCACAAGAATTTTCAGCATTAGAAGAAAAGAACAGTTTGTAGAAATGATGCAGAGAAATGGCAGGACTTACGACACTGTCTGGGTATGTGGGGCAAGGAAGGGGGAGGAGTCAAAGACAACTCCCAGGGTATGAATTTGAGTGCTGGAGAGGAAGGTGGTTGATGGTGAGGGTAGAAAAGCAGTTTGGTTTTGGTCACATTAAGATTTAATAGAACTTGTTAGCTCCATTTTTTTTTAAATGTTTATTTTTTCCTCACCTCTGTCTGAATAAATTAATGAAGGAAGAGAAAGAGGACACTGAAGGAGAGGAAGAGAAAAGAAAAAACTGAGTGGTGCATAGTGTGTGGACTGTAAGGAAAAGAGGGAGGATGTTGGATGATATGATCAATAAGCAGATGGAAAAGAACATCCGGAGTTCAAATAGTAAAAAGCAGGCTAACACTGACATCAAAGTGCTGCAAAGGGAGAGAGTGAGACCCATCCCTGGGCCTCTTCCTGCTCCACTGCTGCAGTTCCCAGCCCTTGGTGGGGAAATCCCTGCTACTTCCCACATCTTGATGAGCTGCTGATGCTGTTTACTCAAACTAAGCTGTGTTAATCAGAATTTGTAAACTCAACTGTAAAAGGTTAATTGATTACTCTGTAATCCAAACTAATTTAGGTTGTTCATGATTAATTTTGAAAGCACATTTTTAATAGAAGTTGTGTTATCTGATATTTTTTCACCCAAGAAGATTCTACTGCTGAGATAAAATAAATACATGTTTAATCCTTAAACAGCTGAAAGGCTGTCTTGCTAGTGAGAAGTGTGAACACACATTTATCTTTAATGAAAGGTATTCCTTAGCTATCTGGCATTAAAGGATTAGAAAGAAAAAAATCACTCCAAGCACTTCAAGACAGAGCTATTGATCATAACAGTGCATTGTTCTTCACTCCTATCAAAGCTTATTTATGCTTGGTTTTAATCTCTCTATTTTGTTTGGACAGTGTTTTTACATCAGATCACATTTATATTCACATTTTAAAATGGCATAATTATTCTTAGTGATTTATACAATGCATGTCTACCATTTATAAGTCAGTTGTTACCCTTCCCACAACAGATGGCACGTTACTGCTGATCTGCACACTTACTCCATCACCCATCTACGTACATCACTTCTAGATTGTTCTAGGCAGAGGAGGAGATTTGCTTATGACTAGTGATCTGACAGTTTTAGAAAAGATTGCTTTTTCCCTATGATTTTAAAAGATATTTTTCAGCCATGCCAAAAATGTCAGAACTTGCTCTACAGAAGTTATAAACCACATTGCATTTAACAAAAAATAAATTTCATAAATCAGCAAACTGAAGAAAATTCAAAGTTACAGCTCATTGTCCATAGATAATTTTCCCAGGCAAATGCCATCAACTTCTGCAGAATCTGAACTTCTGTTTCATTTTAAACACTAAAAGCTACGTTTCTATGTTATGTAAAACCTTTCAATATAAACAGAGTACAAATTGATGCAGTGGCGTCGGTCTGCTAGCAGTCAGCTCCAGTGACTGTGCAGATGGTGAGAGGTTTTCTAAACTGCAGCAGAGTGAAAACTAACAAGAGCCTTGTCAGCTTTCAACGTTCTTGAGAATCCTGTGGGCAACAGTGAAACTGAAAAGAATCCTGTTAATTACATTCTGCAGCAGTCTGGGAGACCAGGAACAGTAGCAGAGGAGCCAGGCATTGGAGTTATGCAATGAGGAACTACAAACTTATGCTGGAGAAAGGATAGAGCAACAAAAATATTCCCCACTGCAGCAGCTATATAGCTGAGACAGAAATAGATATAACGCTCCATATCTCAGCAGCCACGAGCCTAGAGGAAAAGGAGTAACAGATACTCCTCCAATCAAGTCACAGAAACCATGGGTCTTCAGATTTATCAGATGCCTACTAGATGGAGGCTGATATGAAAGATAAAGAAGCCTCTGAGAGGTCCAGGGGAAAACACCCTGGCACATAAGAATGACCATACTGGATCAGACCAGTGGTCCAGTATCTTGTCTCTGACAGTGGACAGTGCTTCAGAGAGAATGAACAGAACAGGGCATCTAGCCCAGTATCCTGTCTTCTGGCAGTGACAAGTGCCAAACACTTCAGAGTGAATGAACAGATCAAGGCAATTATCAAGTGATCCATCCCATCATCCAGCCCCAGCTTCTGGCAGTCAGAGGTTTAGGGATGCCCAGAGCATAGGGTTGCATCCCTAACCATCTTGGTTAATATCCACTGATGTGCCTATCCTCCATTAACTGATCTAATTCTTTTTGAATGAGAGTCAACAATGTGATGCACTTGCAAAAAAGGTTAATATTCTGGGATGTATTAACAGGAGTGTCATACACAAGACACAGGAGGTAACCGTCCCACTCTACTCAGCACAGGTGAGGCTTGAGCTGGAGTACTGTGTCCAATTCTAGGTGCCACACTTTAAGAAAGATGTGGACGGTGCCACACTTTAAGAAAGATGTGGACAAATTGGAGGGAGTCCAGAGAAAAGCAACAAAAATAATAAAACGTTTAGAAAACCTGACCTGCTAGGAAAGGTTAAAAAAGTAGGCATGTTTAAGTCTTAAGAAAAGAAGACTGAGGGGGAATCTGATAGTCTTCAAATATGTTAAGGGCTGTTATAAAGAGGACGTTATCCTCCATGTCCACTGAAGGTAGGACAAGTAGTAGTGAGCTTAATCTGCAGCAAGGGTGATCTATGTTAGATATTAGGAAAAGCTTTCTAACAATAGCAAAGCTCCGGAATAGGCTTCCAAGAGAGGTTGTGGAATCCCAATCATTGGAGGTTCTTAAGTACAATTTAGACAAACACCTGTTAGGGATGGGTCTAAGTTTACTTGGTCCTGCTTCACTGCAGGGGGCTGGACTTAATGACTGAAAGGCTCCTTCCAGACCTACATTTCTATGATTCTATGGTGGGTGAGGAGGCAGAAAACATGATGGGGGGTGGGAGGGGGGCTATGATGAGAAAAGAATAGAGTTACTGAAAACTACACAAGAGATAAACATTAGCTACAATGGAAAGATAAAGAAAGAAAAGTGAAGGGAAGCCAGGAAGGAAAAGGAGGTATAACAAAAGTAAGATGTCTAAAGTTTAATACAGATTTAGAACATTTTATATATAAAAGATGATTGACAGCAGTGCCCAACTGTTCTATTCCTTCACACAAAAGAGGGCTGGTGGCACAAAACTTGGTCCTGAGGATAGTAGGGGTCAGGTAATTTTTCTTGAAGTCCTAATTAAACTCTATCCTTAATTTATCACCTTCCAACTGGTGTGGCAGAGCTCCAACCTTGTCCCCATGGGTCCCACGCTTCCAGGCGGTTTATGCTAGCTTCAGAGGCTCACTGCAAGCCTCCACATAGCCCCTCTCTCTCTAGGGCCAGGAATACAGTTTATTGAGCCCTGTTCATCATAAGCCAGCAAGGAGGTTGGTGAGAGAACTCCCACAATTTCTGTTGCTCCTACAGCCTCATAACAAAACAGTTTAGCCTCCTGTCCTGACAGGGGCCTGTTTTCCCCTCCCAGGAGGTGTTTCTGTAGTGGTGGGTTGCGTGGGAACCCGGGCCCGCCCACTACTCTGAGTTCTGGCCCAGGGACCCTAATGGTAACAGCTGTTGGCAGCCAACCTTTTACTGCCAGAGTTGCTACATTTCCCTGGGCCACTTCTCTCCTGCTTATCCCTTCTTCACCCTTACCAATGACTTGAGGGTGTCTTTATTAACCAGCCCTTCAACTGCATTTCCTCTCCTCTGGCTCTCCTCTGCCTGACTGGAATGAGCCCTCTTACAGTATCAGAGGGGGCTTAATTACAGTCAGGTGGTCACATTAGCTTAATGGCCTCACCTGACTCTTTGCAGGTTAATTGGAGTCAGGTATTCTCATTAGCCTGGAGCAGCCCCCGCTCTGGTGAGTCAGGGAACAGAAAACTGTTAATCCAGTGGCCAGTATATCTGCCTTCTGCTACTCTGCTGTACCCAGCTGGCCTGGGTCTATCACACTGGATATTGCAGTTACAGATGTTACATATGAATTTCACTACATGTAAATGATGGAGAAAGTTAATGACTGAGCTTCAGCCTCCACGTTTAAATTTCCTTTCTTTTAACTGTTAGTCTTAGATTAAAAATAAATTCAGGCTAAATTGCAATGAGTCTTGGCTGTAAAATGATGTGCCCTGGTGATGTTATATATCAAACCAGTCTTGAATGCTATCTGTTGCGGCTTTGAACTGAAAGATTTGTGCTTAAAGAGTGTGGGGTGGCACATATTTCAGAAGAATTACAATTCCAAAATTTCTTCAGATTTTCAGACTGCCCAAGCAAAGATTTCTTAAAATGTAATATGAAACCTATGTACTTCAGCATGGCTGGTATGCCCCATAACAGAAAACAGTGTTAGCCCATTTATATGGGTAATGTTTGTCTGAATATGAAAATACATTTAAGCCTTGCCATTCATTTGAATCTACCCACACTTTTGCATCGATGACCTCTCTGGAAGGGGGGGGGGGGGTCTTTATTCTTCCCTTACATTCCTAATCTAGCTAACAAAAAACAGAAAAACAAACAAAAGAACACAGAAACAGCCACACTGGGTCAGACCAAAGGTCCACCTAGCCCAGTATCCTGACTTCCGACAGTGGCCAATGCCAGCTGTCCCAGAAGGAATGAACAGAACGTAATCATCAAGCGATCCATCCCCTGTCACCCATTCCCAGCTTCTGGCAAACAGAAGCTAGGGACACCAGCCCTCCCATCCTGGCTAACAGCCATTGATGGACCTATCCTTCATGAATTTATCTAGTTCTTTTTTGAACCCTGTTATAGTCTTGGCCTCCACAACATCTTCTGGCAAGGAATTCCACAGGCTGACTGTGCATTATGTGAAGAAATACTTCCTTTTGTTTGTTTTAAACCTGCTGCCTATTAATTTGATTTGGTGACCCCAAGTTCTCGTATTATGAGAAGGAATAAATAACATTTCCTTATTTACTTTCTCCACACCAGTCATGATTAGAATAGTCCGCCACCTGATGCGGCACCTGCGGTGCTGGTTGGCTCACTTGATCTTTAGCTGTTGGGGCTGCTTCGGGTACTGATGGCCCTAGAAAAGGTCAGGGAACCCCTGCCACTTCCCGAAGTTGGGGGCAAATCTATCAGGGCTGAGGGGGTCTGACCTCAGTGGTACCCCCGTGAAGCCCCAAAGTGGGCGCATGGCCTGACATAGGTCCTTTGCTCACAGTTCCCTTGTTTTTCGGTGCCAGGGGGCTCCTTTTCTTTTGCCCCTTCTTCAGCACCGGTGAGGGGGAATGGTGCTGGGCAGAGCCTGGTGCTGGTGGTGCGCTCCACACCAAAGGCGAAGTACTTGGCGTGGGGTCCACAGTGGAGGGCTCCAATACAGGGAAAGCACAGCCTCCATGAGGAGGGCCTTCAAGCGGATATCCTGATCCTTCTGTGTTTGAGTTCGAAAGTTTTTACAGATCCGACACTTATCTTTCCTATGGGATTCCCCCAAACACATCAGGCAGCTGTCATGGGAATCCCTGATAGGATTTTCCTGCTCTGTGTTGAGCATGATTTGAAGCTGCCGGGAGAGCGGGGCATGCCCCGTTTGGGGACAAACTCCCAGCCAGAACTCTATGTACACTAACCTAACTCTACTAAACTATGTACAGATAAGAGAACAAAAGGCTATAAAGAACCGCTAATGCTTTTGCAATCTGCAAGACAAGACACTCCAACCAACCGTCACGGGCGTTAAGAAGGAATTGAGAGGGCATAGGGTCGGTGGCGCCTAATATACAGATGCATGAGCGCGGCATTCAAGGGGGTGCCGCAGCCAACCCCACGGATACTGCTAAAGCAGAAATCTCCGACAATTGTGCATGTGGGCGCGCGCACACCTAGAATGGAATCGACATGAGCAAGCACTCGAAGAACAAGATCATCCTCTAAATATGGATATCCAGAATTAGTTAAATTATTTATACTCCGTATTCCCTGGGGCTGTAAGGCATGGAGAAGACTTCTGCTGAAAATGAGTACTGGCTAAAGACAGGATGACCAATATGTAGAAGCATTTGGTTAATTTACATATTGATGGCCATGTGGTTGCCTATCAGAGCTCATTGCAGAGATGAAGACTCCTCTGAGCTGAGACTAAGTGCTCCTAAGGACTGGACTTTGCTTGACAAAAGGAAGAACCTTTACTGAATTTACTTTGGGAATGAATCCTATGATAGTTGTGAGAACAATCTGTCTGAATTAAAAATATAATACTGGATATCATTAGAGAAAGCTCCCATCTTCATACGATTGTCAGATTGAAGATAGCCATTATTAAAGTCTACTTTAATGGATGGAATATAGCATGACAACTTATTGGGGTGAATTGGGGTACCATTATAAGAACCATTATGAGGCTCCAAGGTTGTGCTCTATGACCTTGTGGTCTGGAATCAGGGTATTTGTCTCAAGGAAGCATTTAAATGTGAGGATTTGTATAGACCTTTTTCTTTTTCTCCAATTTAATCATGAAAATCATTCAGGCTCATTAACATAATAGAACTTCTTAGGGAATCACCTATTTGAATATAATTATATAACTTGCTTTGTGGTATTCTCTGTTAATGATTTTTTTCCTTTTAAGAAGGATTCTCTTTGCTTCACTTTTCTTATATTCCAACTCAGAAGCCTTTTTGGGTTGAAAAGTTAGGCAAAAAAAATGCTGCCAGTTGACTGATGAATGATTATATAAATCAATCACCTTTAGCTTTTTTATTTTCATCAGTTATAGACCAAGGTTTTCAAACCTGAGTGCCTGAAGGTAAGCTTCTAAATACATTTTAGGTTCCTAAATGTAAGACTGTTTTTCAAAAGATGCTGAGCAACTGCATCTCACACTGAAGTCAGAGATTCCAGCCCCATTTGTGGATGAGCAATAGCTCCTTGCTACTCAGCAGATCTACCAAAAAGCAGAGGGGCAAATCGTTACTACTTATTTGGGGCGTCTAGTCTGCAGTTTAAACCAATAATCACCAATGCAAAAACTGGAGAATCCATATTTATAAAACTCACACCAAAAAATTAATTTTTGAAATGCTGCACTTTCCATTTCAGAAAATGTCTTTTTTTTTAACTAGAAAGTATGAAACAAGAAATATATCCATGATTTATTATCAGAAAACGCTCAGAGCAAGCCAGCATTTGATTTTTATTTCATATCCTACAGTTACAATGTTCAATTGACGACAGAAAGAAGTATAGCTGATTAATTCTTTTTTGATTAAAAGAAAAATGTAGACAGCTCTCACTTCTATTTGTGTAAATCTAAAATAATATATATTATACCCAGAGTGGTTATGACAATGACAATATTTAAGCTTTCAAGAGCATTACCAGTTATAAGCCTGTTTTCAGTTACTCATAACTTTCTATATTTTTAAACCCATTTGTCTGATGTGTTCTAGGCTTAGTCTCTGTCCATTGATGGTCCATTCCCTCCATGTTTGCTTAAAAATGGGTCAGGTGTTTGAGTACAAGGACAACAACAAACCTCACCATTTGATAAGAAAGTATTTACAGCTCCCATGATTTCCCATCCTAATGCAATTCCCAGAGCTTGACCCTTACTAGCTTGTTTCCCCAGATAACTTGTCTCCCAGGACTCTACATAGTGGAGCTATCATCCTACCTAGCAACTCATACTTAATACGGAATAGCTTTGGAGAAAACTGACTGGAACTTGGTTTTTCTATGTACGATCCTTCCCCCGGTTCAAAGACTTCCTAAGTAGGGGAAACAGCCATAAGCTCACTGAACAGAGTACAACAGAGGGGGGAAAAGTCAGGCATTAGAGACTTAGAATTTCTATAGAAGCCTCCTCCTGTAGCAAATTGGAATTTATCTTACCTTCAAAAGTCCGAAGCTTGTGTACCTAAACTAAATGCAAACATAATTCTAAAGTTACTTCCAACTTATATATACATACATACATACATGATTCTTCAGTCTGAGTACCTTTGATCAAAGATGTACGAGGCAGCTATTGTTATATCCGCTACTATTTGGCAGAGGAGTAGGGGCCTTGTAAGTCAACTTCCCAATGAAGAAATCACTGGTCTGTAGTATGGGTATAGTACTAGTGCAACTTATTGTATTTACACATTACATCAGTCCTAGAACAGAGATAACGGCATACAGGCAATCCCTTTCCAAACTCTTGATCAAACACCAACGCTCAGTTTTCAGGGAGCAGCAGCTCTGCCTCAAGAAACGACTTCGAGATTAAGGACAGAGCGAATTCCCTTGTTGCTTGTCACAGCTGCCAAATAAACTACCAGGGGACCAACACCACTACAACATTTTATTCCAAGACTGTTTCCTTATATGCTAGTAAAAACTTGTAAAAATATGTGTAACAGCACTATCTAGTGACCTTTGCTATAAGAATATTTTAAAACATTACTGTGCATTCTCTCTATTAATGTGGGATTTGAGTAGAAGAGCTGATTTTAATTCTGGTCATGAATAATCTGAAATATGTCAATCAAAATGCATGCCTCAATAAACAAGAGTAACAGCTTGAGACCCCACTAAAAAAGAGCAATTCTTTTTAGTGCTAGGTTTAGTCAATTTCTGCTGGTAAGTAGGGAAGGCTCTCAACAGCCAATTTAAGAAGTTTAGGCATTCCTATGAATGCTTTAATATATCAAAGTTGATTTATCATTTGTCTAAAGAACAGTTTTATGTTCTGTACTAAAGGACATCTCTGAACTAGTGGCAGTCAAGCCCAGGTTATTGAAGTGACAGCCTTTAAAGCGGTTAAGAGTTAAGCAAAATGAACGAACCACTTCAAAGCGTATAGGAAATGTGTCTACGTTTAAACAACTGTTTTAGAAATATTGTTAGGCTATTAAACTCCATTGCTGTTCAAGATGAAGTGTCAGAGAGCATTTAATATCACACTGAAAATTCTTCAGAGAGCTTGAAATGGAAAAGTGCTCCCTAAAGATGCAGCCCATCTAAAACAAAAAAGGCCTGGTCTACACTACAAGTTTATGTCAGATTTAGCAGCGTTAAATCGAATTAACCCTGCACCCATCCACACAAAGCCATTTTTTTCGACATAAAGAGCTCTGAAAACCAATTTCTGTACTCCTCCCCAATAAGGGGATTAGTGCTGAAATCGACATCGCCATTTCGAATTAGGATTAGTGTGGATGCAATTCAAAGGTATTGGCCTCCAGGAGCTATCCCACAGTGCACCATTGTGACCGCTCTGGACAGCACTCTGAACTCTGATGCACTGGCCAGGTGTACAGAAAAAGCCCTGGGAACTTTTGAATCTCATTTCCTGTTTGGCCAGGCGAGCTCATCAGCACATGACCATACAGTCCCAGAATCGAAAAAGAGCTCCAGCATGGATCGAACGGGAGGTACTGGATTTGACCGCTGTGTGGGGAGAGGAATCTGTGCTATCAGAACTACGTTCCAAAAGATGAAATGCCAAAACATTTCAAAAAATCTCCGAGGCCATGAGGGACAGAGGCTACAGCAGGGACGCAACACAGTGCCTCATGAAACTTAAGGAGCTCAGACAAGCATACCAGAAAACCAAAGAATCAAACGGCCGCTCCAGGACAGAGTCCCAGACAAGCCGCTTCTACGCTGAGCTGCATGCAACTCTGGGGGGGGGGGGGGGAGGGGCGGGGGGGGGCACCACCAAACCCCACCCCGTCCATGGACTCCAATGATGGGGTACTCTCCGCCATGCCTGAGGATTTTGCGGATGGGGAAGATGAGGAGGACAACGACGAGCTTGGAGAGAGCACACAGCACACCATTCTCCCCGAAAGCCAGGATGTTTTTATCACCCTGACTGAAATACCCTCCCAACCCAACGAAGCCCGAGAAGGGACCTCTGGTGAGTGTACCTTTTTACATATAATACATGTTATAAAAGCAAGCCTTTTTTAATGATTAAGTAGCCCTGAGGACTTGGGATACATTCGTGGCCAGTACAGCTACTGAAAAAGTCTGTTAACATGTCTGGGGATGGAGCGGAAATCCTCCAGGGACATCTCCATGAAGCTCTCCTGGAGGTACTCTAAAAGCCTTTGCAGAAGGTTTCTGGGGAGAGCAGCCTTATTCCGTCCTCCATGGTAGGACACTTTACCACGCCATGCTAGTAGCAAGTAATCGGTATCATTGCATGACAAAGCCTGGCAGCTTATGGTCCCAGTGTTTGCTGGCATTCAAGCAACATCCTTCCTTCTCTCTCTTTGTTATCCTCAGGAGAGTGATATCGTTCATGGTAACCTGAAGGGTTCATGTAGAGTTCATGCACCTGGAAACATTCAGGGCACACCCTGAGTGTTGTGTAGGAGCAGTGCACACACTGCTCCATCCAAGGACATGGACCATAGGAAGTCGCTCAGAGGACATGAACCGTGGGAAGCTTCCTTGGACTGGGCTCAAGGCCTGAGAGCAAGGACGGTAGTAGATAGAGGCTGGTAAATAAGAATATTAATCAAAGTCATATTATTTCCTTTGTTGTGTTCTTTTGCAGTTGAAGTATGTAATGCACAAGGGGGAGAGAAATAAAAGAGAGGGTGGAAAAGCTGACAGGCAGAAGCCCGTCAGCAGACCAGCCTGCTTGCTTGCTTAAAGCTTTGTCCTGTCTTGTCATTGAACCGCAACAGTAACCTGGTTGAAATAGAGGAATTTAATTAAGGGTACATTCAGAGGTGGCTGTTCCTACTGGGCTGTTTGCCTGTGGCTGAAAAGAAATCCTCCCCACATTTAGCCACGTGGGGGGGGGGGGGGGGGGGCGCTGAGCTGTTCGCATTTGGCTAGCAGGGATCTTCCCTGATACCAGCCATGTGGTGGGGTGAGGGATAAAGCAATCATCCCAGAGAACTGGATGGGGGTGGGGGGGGGGGTAGTTTGGTTTCTGCTGCTGCACGTTAACAGGAAAACCGCAGCACTAAATGGCCAACTCAATGTGCTTTCCTTGGTATGGGAGAGGAGGGTGCTGCTGTTATGAAGGATGCAGAAGCCGAAAGACTATGGCTTACCATGGCCGCCTGCAAGCCGAATTCTGTTGCCCGGCATTGCGTGTGTGACCTCGAACACCAAAGCCGCAGGCACTCAATATAAGATGCAAAATGCAACCTTGTACCAAAATCACATGTGCTATGTAATGTGAATAGCGTTGTTCACTGTCAAAGAGTATAGCCATTGCTCTGTAAAATGTATCTTTTTAAATACTTCACTCCCTTTTTTTCCTTCAGCAGCTGCAAATGTTTCAAGCCTCCATCCTAAAGGCTATCTCAGATAAGGCGGCGAAAAAAACCGCACACGTGATGAAATGTTCTCTGAGCTCATGCAGTCGTCCGGCACTGACAGAGCTCAGCAGAATGGAGGGACACAACAGCAGAGTACAGGAAAGTGGCCAATGAACGTGAGGAGAGGTGGCGGCAGGAAGATCAGAGGAGGCATGAGGCAACGCTGAGGCTACTGTGGGATCAAACGAACATGCTCCGGCGTCTGGTGGAGGTTCATGAACGACAGCAGAATCACAGACTGCCACTGCAGCCCCTGTTTAACCACCCTCCCTCCTCCCCAAGTTCCATAGCCTCCTCACCCAGACACCCAAGAACGCGGGGGGAGGCTCTGGGCACCCAACCGCTCCACCCCAGTGGACAGCCCAAGCAACAAAAGGCTGTCATTCTACTAGTTTTAAAGTGGCCTTTTCCTTCCCTCCTACCCTCCTCCCACACCCCACCCAGGCTACCTTGTGAGTTATCTCCCTATTTTTATAGTCAATTAATAAAGAATACACTTTTTTAAATGATAGTGACTTTATTTCCTTTGCAAGCAAGCTGTGATCGAAGGGGGGGGGGGCGGGTGGCTTACAGGGAATTTAGAGGCAACCAAGGGGGCGGGTTTTCATCAAGGAGAAACAAACAGAAGTGTCACAGAGTACCCTGGGCAGTCATGAAACTGGTTTTCAAAGCTTCTCTGATGCGCAGCACTTCCTCCTGTGCTCTTCTAACCACCCTGGTGTCTGGCTGCGCGTATTCAGCGGCCAGGAGATTTGCCTTAACCTCCCACTCCGCCATAAACGTCTCCCCCTTACTCTCACAGAGATTGTGGAGCACGCAGCAAGCAACAATGACAATGGGAATACTGGTTCGCTGAGGTCTGAGCGAGTCAGTAAACCGACACTTGCCACGGTACAGTGGACGCACACCGCCGAATTAATGTGCTTAGTGTGGAGGCATGCACTCTACTTTATATAATCTGTTCCCAAAAATTGACTTCTGTAAAATCGGAGTACTTTCATAGTGTAGACATGGCCAAAGGCAGTGACAAAAATCCTATTAGAACAAGATATTTCTCATCTTTTTCCTTTTTAAATTGCATGGATAAATTATCAGTCAGCCCAGCTGGGGGAAGGAGGGAAAGATGTATATAGGCCTGAGGCACTGCAAGAAGTGTGTCCATCTGCTAGCAGCAGTCAATGAACAGAACATTTTTTAAAAGCCTCCCACCCAACTTCAGTCAAGCCAAAATACTGGCAGGCAGGCACCACCACCTTCCTCCACTCTGACTGCGAAGGCTTGCAAGTACTAGGACTGTGGTATATAAATATACATGTAAAAAAATAAAAAAACACTGTTGAATCAAAGGGTGAATTGATTTCAGCTGCAAACCTCTCAGTCAATGAGAACACATTTATTCTTTTCAGACTAAGGATGCTGACAAACTTCAAAAAATTAGATTTTACTTCATAGGCTGCCAATAGAGACAAGAAAGTTTATCCAGTCTGTGGGGAAATATTGTCGTTTTGGGCATACAGCTCACTGCTTTACTATCAAGATACACAGTTGAAAGACATTACACTGACAGCACACAAAATCAAAATCTTCACCACCCACAAAACGAATACAGAAAAGAAACTGAAGTGGGTCAAATTCTCCTGAGCCAAGTCAAGAAAACTGTTTGCCCATGAATGCTCCATGGGAAAAGGAATCTTTCCCCACAGCTTGTAGAATCCCAGCAAATTTACTCTAGAGCACCATTTCTCACTTGAGGCCACCAGGGGATTTCCCTGCAGCCACAACAGCTTCCTGGGCAGTTATGGGGGGGGGGGGGCGGCAGCAGCAAAGCATCAGCCCCTCCCCTTTCCACTCCAGCAAAGCATCAGCCCCTCCCCCTTCCACTCCCTCCTTGTTGCTCCTGGATGTGCCACTCTGCACATCTCTGGAGACAGGTGAAGGAGTAAGGGGAGTTCTCTACCTTTAGGGGAGGAGGGGAACTTAGGGAGCCTTAGTGGGGCTCGGACTTCAGCCTTGGGGTGGTTGGGCGGTGGGGACTTAGGGAGCCTGGCTGCAGACTACTGCTTCAGCCGCCAAACCCTGGCCACGCAGCAGGGGGCTCCAATCCCTGGCTCTGGCCGTATGGCACTGACCCCCAATCCCGCCGGTGGCCACTGGCCCCAGCGCTGATCCCTGTCTGTGTGCTCCGACCCCAAGCCCTAGTCACTGACCACAGGTGCCAGCCCTATACGATGACCCTGAGCTCCAGCAGCTGCCGGCCCTGGGTGCAGATCCCCGGTGCTGGCCTTGGGCCCAGGGGTGCTGGCTCTGGATGCTGACCTCTGGCCATGTGGCATCAGGTGCAGACCCAAAGCGCCAGCCTCAAACCCTGGCAGCAGCCAACCCCCAGCCGCGCACTCCAACCCCCAGCCCTGGCCGCTGACCCCAGGCACTGCTCCTGGATGTCAACCCTGGGTTCCAGCAGGTGCTGGCCATGGGCGCCAATTCCCAGCCCCAGACGCAAGACCAAGCCCCTGCAGCTCCCATTGGCTGGGAACAGGGAACTACGGCCAATGGGAGCTGCAGTGCACGAAGCCACGTGCCCCCCTCAGGGAAGCAGGGGCATACTGGCTGCTTCTGGGAGCCGTGTGGGGCCAGGGCAGGCAGGGAACCTGCCTTAGCCCTGCTGTACCACTGACCAGGAGCCACCTAAGGTAAATGCTGCCCAGCTGGAGCCCTCACCCCAACCCTCAGCCCCCTCCCGGAGACAGCACCCCGAACCCTCTCCTGCACCCCAACACCCTGCCTCAGCCCTGAGCCCCCTCCCAGAGCCTGCACTCTCTCCTGCAACCCAGCACTGCCCCAGCCCAGAGCCCCCTCCTGCACCCAAACTCCCTCCCAGAGCTTGCACCCCTCACCCCCTCCTGCACCCCAACCCTTTCCCCAGCCCGGTGAAAGTGAGTGAGGGTGGGGAAGAGCGAGTGACAGCACGAGGGGGGATGGAGGGAGCTGGGCGGGGCCTCGGGGAAGGGACGGGGTAGATCCTGGTTTGCACTTAAATTCAAAAAGTGATCTTGTGTGTAAAAAAGTTGGAGACCACTGATATACATGCATATTTATTTGTTTTTCCTAAAGTTAATTAAGTATTTGAGGAAGAAGTGTCAGTGCGGCCACCAGCAACCCACCCCTCCAAACATGTGGTGGCGGGGGCCCCCCATCCATCGCCCCTGGCCTCTGCTGTCCATCAGCAAGAGTTGGTGGCCACACTCTGAGGCCACCAAAAAATTTGTTGCAAGAATCCCTGCTCTAGAGTCACTACTGCAGTGTGATAGGGCATGGCTGCCTTGCTGGCCAAGCGTAGTGTGGCTGGCATTGCCTGCCTCAGTTTCCCTCCACAAAGTTGGCTTCCTCTACTTCCCACACATCAATGCCAAAAGATAAAGTTAACCCCATCTAGGGTAGAAAAATCCAGCTAAAATGTCCCAAACAAAAAGGATCTTCTGCCCTCTAGGCCCTGTTCCCAGACCCTTTGAGAGTCTTGCAGGCTCTGGGATAGAGCACTCTTCCTCTGCTGGGCTCTGTTCCTTGCATCCTTCCCTTGCTCCGGTACAACGCACTGGGCCTCCAGGACAGCTGCTCTTGAGTACCAGGCCTCCTGCAGGCTCAGGATCTTCCACAGCAGCCTTCTATTTGCTCTGGTTCCAACCCCCAGACAAATCTCAGTCCGACAAAGGCCCAGCCGACCATTAAGCGATCATCTGACCCGATTTAGTCCTACCCACTCAGGCTGGGAAGCAATTCATTATGGGACAGGTGTGGCAGGTCTCATCTCCCCTTAAAGGGGTGAGTCACTCTGCAGTTTCTGCAACAGATGCATCACCCATATCCAGCAGGCCCATGTATTTGACATGTATAGTCAAAGATCTATGGCCCCATCCATCCCCAAAAATCCTTTGCATGCTACCACTGAAAGGGCCCAACAGAGTATACCTCTGAAGCATGTAAAATGTGAAACCCACTGCGTACACTCCCCATGTCCTCCTCCATGCAGCAGAATCACACTAGTCTTGTATTAGTGGCCTTTGGCCAGTACATGCCCATGGACATGGTAGGATGTAACCCAGTGAAAGCATCCTTACACCATCCTGCTAAAATGTCTCAAGCTCATTCAGTGACGTGAACTGAGAGTACATTTTCAATGTGTCCAGTGAGGAAGTAGGGGCTGCAAAAAATGTTGTACACATAGATGAGATTTTTCTCACAGAAATTATGAGTTACTTTGCCTGTGAAGTCACCTGTCACATCTCAAACACATATTAAATAAATGCTTATGGATGATCATCATGCCCTGCAGCACATTACAGTTATACTGAACAAGTGCTTCTTCACAAGCTATGTCTGCTCATAAGCCATTAGGATGTGTTAGAGGATCTCTTATAATATGGCCAACCTGAATAATAGTTCACTGCACAAAACAAGTGGATATTTTAAGCACTCTGTATGCAGTACATGACTTAACATTAAACTACTCAGACTGTAAATGTGAACTGTTCTTTTAAGCACAGTTTCATCCAAGTCCATTTGCTATTAGTAATTTGCCAACACACATGGTGCACATCTAATAATCTAAAGGGAAAATGCTATCAATTTAATGGGAGTTTGGCTAGACTTAAAAACTGCTTTATGGTTTAAAGTAGTAATGATTTTCTCATTATACAAGAAAGTACCATTGCATTCAGCTTGGATATAAAACCTATGATAGAGCAGAAACATTTGATTGACTAGAAACAATTTACTACCCACAGTACATTAGAGTGAATTATGTGAATAGTGTTAAACATGTATTTTTATTTGCATAACAAAATCAAGCTGGGGACACACAGAGAATTTAAGATGATACAGCAATGTACGTTAAAGTTATTTTTTGAACTCACTCAACAAATCTTTCCCTTCAAAACTAAAATTATTTTATTTTAGGCGCTTGTTACAAAATACAGATTACAAGCACAAGAGATTATTTTTGTGGGAGAGAGAGGGAAGAGGGATTATGTGCAGTTACCTACTTTCTGGCAGGGTATAAAACTATGAAGAGAATCAGGCTTATGGATAATCAAGTGTAAATTCATCTGACTTTAAATGGTACTGTATAAAATGGCTGTTTGTTTGGTGGGGGATTTTTTTTTTTTTTTGGAAGTGTTAGCCCACCAGGTATACTATTTTGATATAAAGGATCTTCTTGAGACACAAGTTCCGTTTACCTACAAGCCATTTTTTGAAAGAGATTCACTGTCAATGAATTCCTCAAAATGTGATACATATTGTTCTAGTCTAAGTTTTGGATCATATGGAGACAAATATGTTTTAGGTTAAAAGAGAAAATTTTGTAAAGGAACCTGAACTTTGGTGTTTGTAAGTAAGAACGTTCACAAGCAAGTACTTTAGAATCAGCTCACCCTTTAGCTTCTTTCTTGGAAGGCAAATAAGACTGGTGTTTCCCTGAGGCAATTGTTATCTTACTCTAGCCAAATAACGAGCTAAGAGAAAGTAAAGAGGTAGTAGGAGAGAATAAAGAGTAAAAGGAAAGAATTGTCAATGGTTCCTTCAATTCAGGGGTCAAATTCAAAGGTCAATTCCTTCAATTCAGAGGTCAAAACTGGGCCAGCTCACAGCAAACCAGTATTTTTTTTTTTTGAGACTGCATCACAGTCTTCAGATTTTATTTTTTTAAGTAGGTATAAACCTTATAGCAGCAAAGAATCTTCAAAATATGAACAAAGTGTAAACCAACAGAGATGTCTGCTTAAGCCTACACAGAGCCTAAAACAATAGCTCTGACAGATGTGAACGGCCCCATTTTAACTATTTCCTGCTGAGCAAACAAAAACAAAACAAAAAAGGAGAAATTATGTCAGAATTTAAGGACAGAAGGGAGCACCAGATCATCTCGTCTGACCTCCTGTATATCACAGGCCACCAGATGTATTATGAAGCAAATCTTATTTTGGGATCTCAAGAGAGTAGGTGGGTGTGACTGAGTGCAGAGTTTAGGGGAATACTAGTGAGAGGGCAATCACTCTCCCTTGCGCAACATAGCGGTCAAATTATCTCCAGCAGACGTAAATCTTTTTGACTTGACATATCAAGATATCCTAGTTCTCTGCGTTAAAAAGTTATGGGACCAATCAGTGTGCAGAATGATCTGAAAGTATGTCTGAGTCAAGTATCACTGCAGAAATCCCACACAAATTAGAGTAGTTGTGCCAATTGAGCATCCTTTTGATTCTTAGAATATTCAAGCCAACCAACATTTAATCTCGCAAAAAAAGTTTTAAAGTAAGTTTGGCAATGATAAAAGCAGGGGGAAAAATTAGGCGGGAAAGTATTTCTAAGATTATCCAGAGAAGATGCTGGTTTATCAAATGGGTACTTTCTTAATTCACTACTCCTTCTTTACTCTATGCCGTTCCCTGTTTACTCCTCTGACCCTTCTTACCTTAGTGTTCCAGTGTCCATCTGTTCCAGTGACAGTTTCTTATGTGTTCACAGTTATTGTGCATCCCCCGTTATCTGGCTCTCCTACCAGACTGGGAGCTCCATTCTACAGAGCTACAGTTTGGAATAATGTATTTAGATGCTGTTCTTCAAAGTCTTTAAAAAAAAAAAAATGGCAAGTGATTCTTCAAGAAGGTTCTGAAAGAAAGGGCAGTGACCCTTCCAATCAGTTCACCTGGTTGAGTTCCATACACAAGGGGTTGCATAGAAGAAGATGTAGTTACGCTTGTGCAAGAAGCTGGTTAAGGCTGGTGTCACTGGTTTAGCAGGGACAGTACAGCAACAACGAGCAACAGATGGGCCTTGAAGAGTTGTGATGGGCCTTGAAGGAGAGGAAAGGGAGCCTAAACTTGCTAGAGTAAACAGGGCGAGCCAGCAGAGCTACTAAGCAGTTCTGTTTCGGCCATGTAATGATGAGATACCCAGGTAGAGAGGTCAAAAGATAGTGACACTGATGCAGGACTGGAATGGAGCAGTAACTCACTGGAGAAAAGCAGATTGGGGAAACAGTAAAAAGATAAGATCATCCCAAGAGAGAGAATGGGCCAACCCATCAAATGAGAGGCTAAAAGACTGATCATAGAGACAGGAGGAGATCACATGAGAAAGCTCTAAGTCAATGACAGGAGGAGAAAAAGGGAGGGAGATGGCATATCTTCTGCTATCATTGTTTGTATTTTTGTTAACTAAAGTAAGTGTCCTTTATTTCTATTCCTTTTAACCCATTTCTTCATCCACAGCAGTCTACCAGTGATACTGGTAAAGGGAAGAGCTCTCTATAAATGCTTAAGATAAACAAGGTGTACCAAGACACCAGTGATGGCAAAACAGTAAGTTTCCAAGTACAAAAGAAGAGAGACAAACATGCATTCAGAGAACTTCTTCAAAAGTTCCTTATTGTTTAGCCATGAATATAAAAAAAACCTATTACCTACATTAATATTCATAACAGGAATAAGCAGAACAATCATTGTCTTAAAGAAAGGAGTAAAAATACATTTCAATAGCCTGGAAGTTACATTAAATATTAAACTGTACATAGCTACAATCCTCAAACTTCAGTTTACCCGAACTCAAGTATCTATGCCTAGATTAAAAGTATCTAAAGACATAATTATGCTATTGACCACCTTTCCCATTTCCCCTCCTTTCTAACCACTGAAGACTGTATGAAAGCATCAGTGCTCACAGACATAGTTGGAAATAATTTCTTCTTGAATCTGATATGGATATAGCAAGAGCAGATTGCCTGCAAGGAAACAAGAATAAACCAGCTATTTAGAGAGATTACATAATCTAGTGTAGTGTTTCAAAATGAAATTTAAAGAGACAAGAGTCTTTCATTATTGTAAGTAAGTAAGTACCTATAAAATCCATCCAACACAAAATGGATTTAAAGAAGTTCAGCAGACGAAGACGTCACTGTCTTTTTATAAAAAGAAAACCTTATTGATGGGTCCCCCCCTCAAATTAGAATACATTTGATCCAGTTTAATTAAGTGGACTGCAATTATATTAATACTTTATTTCTAGCTCTTATTCCTGTTTGGCGGGTAATGGCACCATTTAAGTGGCTTCATCTCTTCCAACGTAAAATCCATTAATCTAAAGCTGAGATACAATTGTCGTCTCACAGATGTGCAGATTTGGAAAATAAATCTCAGATTTGAACAAAACAGACTTTTGAGGTCCTGAGTACCAATAAGTACCAATAAGAAAGGATATACATCTTATTTGTTGATCTTCTGTAACTGAGTATTAAGTTCATTAGCAAAGTACAGTATATTATAAATGAAGCTCTGGTATGCAGATATTGACAAAGGCAATGAATATCATATCTATCATAATATTTTAGCAAATTTAAATAGGTCTCAAGTTTTATAACTAAAGCTACTTCCTGGGTAAATAAACACAGGTTCATCAAAAACAGCCAGAAGATATGAACCACTATGAACTTCTGTTAAAAATAGCAAGAAAACAAGCAGCTAAGGCACAAATGATGTGGGACATTAACTCTGCCTACTGTACATACAACTGAGCAGGGTGGATAAAAATCAATGACTGTTTTAAAAAATAAATAAATAAAATCAGATTTTTTTTTTATTTAAATAGGATTATTTTGATAAAATAGTTTTTTTCCCTCAAAAAGCATCTAAAGATAGTTTTTAATTAAGATACATTATAGCTCAAATATATCTCATCATGGAATAGGGATTATAAATTCTATAGTATGAGACTATATATTATATATATATTCATTTAATGTTTAAGAAAAGTTTTGTAAATGAGTTCCAACAGTTCATGGATTAGGAACCCAATCTTATGGGGTTCCATAGGCTTCTGGAAAGATTATTTAGGTTAATCTTTCTATCTACCCAATGGAACTCAGTGCTCAGTCTAGAAGATACCATCAGAGATGCTTAGTTTTGCAGTTCTCAAACTGTGGATTTGTCTCCAGAGGTAACATGCTTGTTAACGGGGGGGGGGGGGGGGGGGGGGGGGGGGGGGGAATTAAATAAATAAATAAATAAATAAATAAATAAATAAATATATCTAGAGAGGTGAGAAATGACAGACCTCTCAACTCTACTGTCCCTCTAAAAATTTGTGTACACAGAGTCAATCCCTCACCTCTCTCTAAAAGTGCAAAGTTTCAAAAAGTTCAATGAACAGAAGATTGTTGGAGGTGGAATAGATCTGGACAAGGAGAAGAAGTCTGGAGATAAATGTGAGAAGCGAGGGACACATGCTTGTTTTGTTAAAATATTATATGTTTGATGTTGCAGAGAAAAATCCAGAATACATAACGTTGTTTTAGTTAAATAAAACAATTTAAATGTCTGTCTGGTGATGTTCTCCTCCTAATACAGCCTGGCAAGAAAATCCTCCAAATATTAATGATTAACCTGTTGAACTGGAGATAGTTCACCTCCCAATGACTTCATAAATATCTGCTTCAATTACCTTTGGTAAATGAAATAACCAAACAATCATTCATTTTCTGATATAGCTGTAAAACTAGTCTGAAAAGTTTTCAAAATAAATCACTGTTTAAAAATGTATAGTGTGTACCTTCTAAAAATGAAATCTACATCTATCTCTGAGTTGTGAAGAATATGTATTAAAGGTTATAACAACCAACAAGAATGCACTTTTATGTAGAAAACCATGATTAAATCGAGTCTTCTTGACTAGTGATTTAAATCAAATCCACCCTGCAACTGAGTCTAAACTTTTCAGGCCTGAGACCTTTGTTTGGAAGCTATATAAAACAAACAAACCGAAAAATAGTGCGGGAAAAGCCCAGAACTGCTAACTAGCATGTGTTTGATATTTCACTCCTTTGTTCTTCCATTTGTGGGCTGTGAAGAGCTATCAGTTGCTACATGCAGGTATTTAAATGAAAAACTACTTTTTACCAAGTTCAGAACAGTCTATAATCAAAACACTTACACAAATGATAGCCAGAGTGCATAGCAATTTATATTTTGCTACTATTTTGGCCCATTAATCACTTCGTATGGTGATCAGAAATTAGATATAGTGGGCCAAAGTCGACCCTTTGGAAAACAGTGAAAGCAGTGAAATTACCGCAAAGATGAATTTGGCCCAGCATCAGTTTCTATTTTTAGCAGACTGTTGTCCTATTGCTGGATCTTCCCCTACATTATGTAAAACATACAGTATTTCTGCAAGAGTAGGCTTATTGACAGCCATGCCAGAATTCTCAGACTACACACAGCCTCAGTCATATTCTTCCTAGCTGCTCTAGAATACATTAGGTGACAACCTTCAGGATTCCTTGAGTTCCACAACCTGTCTCTGCTTCCCATGGACTCATCTTTTCTCTGGCAGCACTCTTACAGAGTACAACCGGAAAGAAAAAATTGAGTATTTATACTATTAAAAACAGCAGTACATATCCATGAATGGAGAAACACCAGTGTGAAGGAACAAATCCATCTCCTAGGAGGTATTTGAAATAATTAAAGAAAAAATTCATGCTTCTGTAGCAAACTCAGCTTATTTCACCAGTCCATTTGCAACTAGATAAACTTCACAAATGCAAATTTTATGGGATGAGTGCACAACTCAATTACTACACATCTATTTAATATTTCTTTTTCAAATTAAACTACAGCACCCAAGGACAAGAACACTGCTTTTAAAAAAGAGTCATGTATCAATGACTTCATATTTTCTAGGCGATGAACATTCACCACACTTTTCTTTAAAAAATGCAAGGTAATGTAAATAATTAGGCCACTATACTATAACTATAGATGTAATGATAAAATCATGACGAAGGGCACATGCTGACAGAGATTTTATAACTTTGCTCCCATAGCTCAGTTTGTCATTATGGACCCTGTAAAACTCAAAATATACCAGCCAACCTCCTCCCTATGCAGAAGCAAAAAGAAGGGCCTTACCAACCAGGATAGCTATATGTGGACTACAGACTGTTCTTGCAGTGTCTTAGCAAGCACACTGCTATGTACACTGAGAAGGAGTTTCTCAGACAGATTGGCAGCTAGCCAGATGCAAACTTGCTACAGAGATTTGAGTCCAAATTCCTTTTTCTTGAATAAAGGAGGATACACGTGATGGAGTGGAGGTAAGGAGACCATGGATAACCTCAGATGAATGCAGTCTCCAGAGTAAAATATTGACTTTTGTAAAACTATTTGAAAGAAAGTTTCAGTTTAGGTAACTATAATTACTTGGTGCAAGACTGGAACTCTGAAGTAGCACAAAACAGGGAGGAACATAGTTAGGGCCCTACCAAATACACGGCCATGAAAAACCATGTCACAGACCATGAAATCTGGTCTCTCCCCCATGAAATCCAGTCTTTTGTGTGCTTTTACCCTATACTATACAGATTTCACAGGGGAGACCAGCGTTTCTCAAATTGGGGGTCCTGACCCAAGGGGGGGGTGTCACAAGGTTATTTTATGGAGGTCACGGTATTGCCACCCTTACTTCCGCGCTGCCTTCAGAGCTGGGTGGCAGGGAAAAGGCAGCTGTTGGCCAGGCACCCAGCTCTTAAGGCTGTGCCCTGCCAGCAGGAGCGCAGAAGTAAGGGTGGAAAAATACCATACCATGCCACCCTTATTTCTGTGCTGCTGCCTTCAGAGCTCGGCGGGTGGAGAGTGGCGGCTGCTGACTGAAGGCCCCACTCTACAGGCAGTGGCACAGAAGTAAGGGTGACAACACCATACCATTCGATCCTTACTTCTGTGCTGCTGCTGGCGGCAGCTCCGCCTTCAGAGCTGGGCTCCTGGCCAGGAGCCACCGCTCTCCAACTGCCCACCTGTCAGCAGCGACACAGAAGTAAGAGTAACAGTACTGCAACCCCTCCACCACACTAACCTTGTGACACCCCCCGCCCACTCCTTTTTGGATCAGAACCCCTACAATTACAACACCATGACATTTCAGATTTAAATAGCTGAAATAATTAAATTTACTATTTTTAAAATCCTATGACCGTGTAATTGACCAAAATGGACCATGAATTTGGTAGGACCCTACATATAGTAAAGAGGTTCGTCACACAAGTGGCCAATACATACACAACTCCTAGGGTGGAGGATGCTCAGCATTATTCTCAAGCAAACCCCTCATCCAATTCAGGAGCTACATTGTCAAATTCCAGAGAGCAACATCCAGTTCTGTTCAGCACAACACACAGCCTCAGAGAGTAACTGAAAAATAGAAAGTACTTTCTAGGTTCTAAGGACTCCCAAAAAAGAGGAGGCTAGTATATTCAAAGAGTAATATTTTTTTCAGTATTTTACTTTTCTGAAGTTAACGTTACAAATATTGTGAAGTAGATAGTCGTTGTACATAACAGCCACTTTGTTTAAAACTTAAATATCTGTCCAAAATTAATTTTTAGTTAAGGTTCATTCCTTCACGTAATTAAACTTCACTAACAAAAATTCTTTTATTGATAGAATTTTCAAAGTCTCATGAGGTGACCATGTAACTTTGGGCCAGATTCTCATATTGTTGCTCACACTGAGTAGCACTTTACTCCACTGGTAGCCCCACAACGTGGTGTATGGTACCATTCAGCATGAATAAGGGTAACATAATCCAGCTCTATGTCAATTACTCTACAATTATGTATTTGTGCAGATCAGTGTTATCCTTCCTGTTTGTATGCAAGCACAATTTTGGAAACCAAGATTTCCTTTTCTAGAGTTGTGTGTAAAAGCCTCTACTGAGGAAAAACATCATTTATTTTAAAATACTCTAAGAAATTAGGATAATTGGTAAGATATTGATGGAAGCTCACCTACATCTCCCGGTTAATCACATCACCTTTTGAGAGTCTTTAATGTGACAAAAAAATCAATCAGCTGTCACCTCAAGAACATAAGGCAACACTGTTGATTAGCCAACAAATGGCAATGTATATCTGCGGATAAAAAGTAATAACATCTAAAACTGGAAGATTATTCCATTTCTAAACAAAAACCTCTTTCACTGATTAAAAAATTCAAAGGGTTATTTTCAATTATACAAACAACATTAAAATGTATACCATGCAAACGCTGTGATTTTAGGCTTCTATAAACCTTTTCCCTTATACCTTATTAATACCCTCTTTGGAAGCTTGAAATTAATTTCTTCTTCCTCTCTCTCTCCTCCCCAATTACAGTTTTTTATTGTAGGTATATTTGAATAGTCTTCTTTTAAAACGGTATGAAAATAAAAGCAGAGGAACACTTATGCTTGGAAATAAATGTGCATAAAGCACTTCAAGAACTTTGCAAATTGATAAGATAAAAAGGTAAAGTAAGCTATCTGCTAATAAAAAGTACAGTGGACCTTCCAACCTTGAAAAAGCCCTTTTAAAATAGTGTCAAGTGCCATTGTCATTTGTCCAACTATATGATCTCAGAAGGCAGATTTATAATAATCCAACAAGAGAACAATGTAAAATCAGCAGGAGGGAGAATTACAGACTTGTCTACTCTACAGAAAATAGTTACGCTAGGGTTTGAGGTCACATTCAAAACTAAAAATTAAACATCAATCGCATTTATGTTGAGCTAAAAATCATACAATAACAAGACTAAAGTTTGCAAGTACCATTCTGGAGAGTCTGTGCTCGTGATTCCTTTCCCAAATTGACATGGAATCCTCCTCCTAATGATGGTGTTTTACCAGCACCTGTGGAGGGGGGGTGGGGACGACAAAAACTAACAATTATCAGATACAACTAAAGCATTAAAATAGATCTTACAATGCATCCTTTTCATTCAATACATTTACAATGTATGATCGGGCAAAATTATGGTCTGGTAAGGGTGGTAACATAGGGATTTGAAGGGTGAAAGGCATAGCATATAAATTCAGTAGTGTCCTACCAAACTCAGTGCTTTCCCCACAATCTCTCGCCTGGGCTGCTCCAAGGTTAGCTAGTGTAACAATGTGCCGTCCCTTACTCCAGAAAGAACATTAAGTCATAATCTAGCCCTCAATTGTAAAATCTTTCTCACAGTAAACCACAGAACAATTGCTCATTTATATTTTGTTAGAGAAAGGTTAAATACTGAATTTTAATAGCTAAAGATCTACATTACAGAACAGAAAATGTGGTCAGTGTGCAAAAGGTTCTGTGTTAAGGCTAGTATATACACACCTTGTACATTGAAACAGCTGCAATATAAGTCAAGCACCCATACTGTAGCTTGGGTTACAGAATTGTGTGTCTGGAATGTAGAGTCGATGAAGCAATTCAGGTATTAAAAAAGGAGATGGAAGGTTAGAAAGTAACAAATCTCAGCAGAGTTGGAGGCCTTGTCTACACAACCTGGGTAAGTCAACTTAAGTTATGCAACTCCAGATACGTGAACAACATAGCTGGAGTCAAAGTAGCTTAGGTCAACTTACTGAGGTGTCTACACTGCACTGTGTTGATGGGAAATGTTCTCCCATCAATTTACCTTACTCTTCTCGTTCCGGTAGAGTACCAGGGTCCACAGGAGAGCGATCTGCGGTCATTTAGCGGGTCTTCACTAGACCTGCTAAATTGCCCCCTGGTGCTTTGATTGCAGCAGCGTCAATCCCAGCTAAGTGTAGACATGCCCTCAGATTCACTCTTACTTTGCTAAACTAGCATATCCTAAGGGACAGTTGCTGCACTGAATGGCTTCAGTGTGAGCACGCTACTTGAAATCAACAACAATTTTCACAAGTGTAAGGGGTGCACAAGTGGCCCCTAAACTATTAGTGATGAACAATTGGATCCTTTCACAAAAGATGATTTTTTTCAGAAATAACCATGAGGTTAATGGTTTCAGAGTGGTAGCCGTGTTAGTCTGTATCAGCAAAAAGAATGAGTACTTGTGGCATTTTAGAGACTAACAAATGTATTAGTCTTTAAGGTGTCACAAGTACTCCTCGTTCTTTTTTCATGAGGATAACGTGATGAGTTGGACCCCTTGGAAGCCACCTGATGTGCTGAGATACCACCAAGTCTATCTGTTCTGCCAGCATGGGTCCCCTTTAACCTGTCTTGCTGAGCCAGGCTATTAAAGCCTCCTCTAACACACACACACAGGCAGGGCCACACCCAGCTGCAGATCAGCTCTGGGAAGACTCAGTTTAAGGGACTTGCTCCAGCACTCAGATGTCCACCTCCTTTGGAGTACAAACCCAAAGATATTTTATGAAATTCACA
The DNA here is from genome assembly GCF_965152275.1 of Natator depressus. Classification (NCBI taxonomy): domain Eukaryota; kingdom Metazoa; phylum Chordata; order Testudines; family Cheloniidae; genus Natator; species Natator depressus. The sequence goes on from NC_134239.1 coordinate 115,926,236, forward strand.
CCCTCCCCTCAATGTGGAGAGAGGTATGCTCACTTCTTGCTCCCCTCCCCCAGTTAGAAATTACAGAAACTGGGTTTAATAATAAACAAAACATATTTTATGAACTATAAAAGGCAGATTTTAAGTGGTAAAAGGGGTAACAAACAGGTCAAAGCAGATTACTAAGCAAATGAAATCTAACACGCAAACCAAGCTAATTTCACTAAAGAAATTGGTTACAAATAGTATTTCTCACCCTAATATTGTTGCAGGCAGTTTGCAAAGTTTCTGTGGTTCAGAGTTCCAGTTATATTTCTTTTCAGACCTGACCCCTGTCTCAGTCTGGACTCCCCACTTGCCTTCCCCTTTGCAGTCTTTCTTCTTGGGCAGACAGGCCATGGAAAGGAGGAGTCTTGTTTGCCTTCCTCTCCACCCTTAAGTAGGATTTACATAAGGCAGGAGTCCTTTGTTTCCCAGACTTGACCCCCCCCCCCTTCCCTTACAGTGGAAAGTTACAAGAAGTCACAGGTAATGCTTTAGTATCAGGTGACAAGACCACCCGACTCTGTAGGATCACAGCGTCCATGAGTCAGTGGCAGTATGGAGCGTCTACAGGAAGGCCAAGATTTCACAGTCCATTGTCCTCGCTGAAGGGCCATCCTCCCTGTTTGGCTTTTCCATTGCTGTACCTGAAGTGTTAGCAGTGGGCGTCCCCCAAAGTAGCATAGTTGAAATACAGATACATAAACAATATTCCTAACTTCAGATACAAAAATGATACAGGCATACAGATTGGATAATCGCATTTAATAAATCAAATTATATCTCTCATGAGCCATCTTGCAGCAGGTATATCTCAGTTATGTCATATTCATATCATAACCATATTTTCATAAAAATATGGAATGACACATCAGTTACCTCAAGCAAAAAACTTGGAAAATATCAACTTTAACAGCAAATCAGACCAAAATGCTAAAATCCTGTAGTACTGAATACGTATGCTGTTAAGTAGTTAATTATCTGAAGAATATTTTGGACTTCAATAGTCCTCTCTTTAGGGTGAGAAAAGGAGAAGATGATATGTTCCTATCAACCCCTCCACCCCCCCATTCCTCCAAAGTTAATGAAACTACATATTTCCATCTGAGTACAGCTGTACAAGACTCTCTCTAGAGCCAAACACCTCTCTACACTGAGACTCTAGCTAGTGGGATACTTCCCTCCTTTACATATCATTTGGAAGTAATTCAAGGCATTCTCTCCCACACACAGGTTGAGTATGATACCTCCACAATAATGTAAATTCAAGAAGTGAAGAACTGAACTTGGATTCCAGATTGTTTCAGCCAAATGGAAATATGCTGCACTGCTACTGACTTGCTGGGATAGTGCCCGCTCTTAAATGCTTAAATTAAATAAGTTGGAAAGATGCACAAAAGAGAAGACAAAAAGTTCAAAAACACATTCCTATGAAAGCTTTCTGGACAACACTTTTAAGCTTGATTTTTCATATAAGCATATAAACTCTTTGAATCTGGTCAGGTTTTCAATACTTTCCATTCACCCTGGTGACAAACCAACTTCAACGGCCCCTTCTTTAAGGAGCTCCTTTCAGTCAAATACTTCAAAGGCTCTAGATGTGGGGGCTCCACAGTTTAATGTTACAGTTCACAACCCTCATTAAGGAACCAAAACATTCACCATGGCCTCTGACTCCCAGTGCCTGTGTCTTTAACCCGGGGTCTCAAACACATGTATTTTCTGAGGCCCCCCAGCTTCCCACAGCCCCCCCAGTGTTTACCTAGAGCAGCTCCGGCCCAGCGTGCACCAGGGGCAGGGCAGGCTCCCTCCCTGCCTGCCTTGCCCCTGTGCTGCTCCGGGAAGCAGCCGGGACCTGGCGGAGGGAGGGCACAGGGGTCTGTGTGTTGCCCTGGCCGCTCCTCCAGGTACCTCCAGGTACCTCCCCTGAAGCTCCCATTGGCCGCAGTTGCCCGTTCCCAGCCAATGGGAGCTGCTGGGGGCGGTGCCTGGAGGCCAGGGCAACACACAGACCCCTGTGCACACATTCTCTCAAAGGTGAGAAAATATTCAGCAAAATCACTGGATTCATCATACTGTGGATATAGTCGCTCCCATCTGTGGATTGTTGGGGAAAGATTGTTAGGGTTATCCGGTATATTCTGCTGAGCCTTTGCCTTCTCTGTCTCCAGTGCATACTTCCTCTCTTTTTCCCTCTCCTCCATTTCTTTTTCCTTTGCCTCCATAGCTCTCTGGTGGGCAGCCTCCTGGGCTTTCTCTGCCTCCATAGCTCTCTGGTGGGCAGCCTCCTGGGCTTTCTCTGCCTCCATAGCTCTCTGGTGGGCAGCCTCCATTTCTTTTTCTTTGGCTTCCAGTCTGGCTAACTCCAGCCTCTGTTTGGTCTTGCTTTCTGGCATCCTAGCCCCTCTGTTTTTAACCTAGCTATTCCCGTGAGTTAGAAAGAAAGAAAAAAAAAAACCTGGCTTATAAAATTTTGCTGTGCTGTAACCCGATACCCTTTTGTCTCCGATAGCTGTTCTAAGCTTACAGAAAAATCCTTTTGTTATGGAGATGCTCTGTCCCCAGGCAAAGAGACAGAATAAACTCTAACTGTTTTCAGCTTAAAACCTGCTTCCAAGCAGCCCAAAGGGAAAAAAAACCTGTCCTTTTAAAATCCTGCTGTGCTTCTGGTTCAAAATGATCCTGGTTCAAAATGATCCCACCACTCTGCCACCATGTCAAGGTTCCTTCCCTACTCTGAACTCTAGGGTACAGATGTGGGGACCTGCATGAAAGACCCCTTAAGCTTATTCTTACCAGCTTAGGTTAAAAACTTCCCCAAGGTACAAACTTTGCCTTGTCCTTGAACAGTATGCTGCCACCACCATGCATTTTAAACAAAGAACAGGGAAAGAGACCACTTGGAGACGTCTTCCCCAAAATATCCCCCCAAACCCTGGGGAAGACTTGATAATAATCCTCTCCAATTGGTACAGGTGAACACAGACCCAAACCCTTGGATCTTAAGAACAATGAAAAATCAATCAGGTTCTTAAAAGAAGAATTTTATTTTAAGAAATGGTAAAAGAATCACCTCTGTAAAATCAGGATGGTAAATACCTTACAGGGTAATCAGATTCAAAACATAGAGAATCCCTCTAGGCAAAACCTTAAATTACAAAAAGACACAAAAACAGCAATATACATTCCCTCCAGCACAGCTTATTTTACAAACCATTAAACAAAAGAAAATCTAACGCATTTTCTAGCTAGATTACTTACTAACTTTACAGGAGTTGTAAGGCTTACACTCCTGATCTCTTCACAGCAAAAGCATGACCCAGACAGCCCAAAACCTTTGTTCCCCCCCCCCCCCCAGATTTGAAAGTATCTTATCCCCTCATCGGTCATTTTGGGTCAGGTGCCAGTGAGGTTACCTTAGCTTCTTAACCCTTTACAGGTGAAAGGGTTTTGCCTCTGGCCAGGAGGGATTTTATAGCACTGTATACAGAAAGATGGTTACCCTTCCCTTTATATTTATGACAGAGTAGTATAAACATGTCATTGTCTGTATGAAATTTTAGTTTGTACTTACTTCGGTAGTGCGTTTTATGTAGCCTGTTGTAAAACAAGGCAAGTATCTAGATGAGTTGATGTACCCTGTGGAAGACGTTTGCATACCTCCAGGGGTACACCTACCCCTGGTTGAGAACCACTGTTCTAGAGAAGTGCACAAGATTTCATTTAGTATTAAGAGGTCTAACTACCAACATGCATTTCAAGATTGGCTCCTGCTGGTCAGTATATATTGCTATCATTTCTCTCTTTTAAAGTACAGCAAAAAACTAAGGCCCTGATCCTGCAAACACTTACACTAATGCTTGAATTAAGTAGGTGAGTAGTCCTGTTGAATTCAACGGAACAATTCAAGTGAGTAAAGTTAAGAACATATGTAAGTGTTTGAGATACAGCTAGAGCTAAGGAGAGTTGAAAATAAAATAAGTTATTCTTAGACCAAATAATGTGTCATGGAAAATATTCTAATATTAATTATTTGTATTATCATAATACCTAGAGGCCCTAGTCAAGATGTGCTAGGATCTGTGTACACACACACACACGCACACTAAGAGACAGTCCCTCCCCCAAAAGCTTACAGTCTAAATATACCAGACAAAAAGATCAGAAAAAAAAGTGTATTGTAATCCCTTTGACATTGAAACCCATCTACTAGGAAATGGTCCAGCTCTGCATAAGCCAAACAGGCACAGCAGGTAGATAAGGACTTTCAGTTACTACCAAAATCAACTGGATTTGAACTTGTAATTTAGACGTAAAAGATTATCTCCCTATCCATTAACATCTGTGGAAGATTTCACCTATTAGGACTAACAGCATAGAAACAATTATGTTTCTCAGGTTTTATGCTTTTTCTACCTTCTCATTCCTTATTGAGAAGAAAGTTTTCATGAAAATAAAGTTAGAGTGGTGCTAAAAAATATGCGCCACTGGCAAAAAAAAAAAAAACCAAAGTGGAACCAATTAAAACAACTCTACAACCAACAGAACACCACCTCCAGGAGAAACCACTATACCATGACCTTCCACATGGCTGTTACATGACACCACATCATCATGAACCCATCAAGACTACTGAAGGATCTGTACTCTCCAAGAGACTGAACTTCTGTCCCATCATAGAACTGGGTATCATATGAACATGTGGAAACCTAGGAAAATTCTTCCACCGACTCCACCTCAAAGAATTTTTCACAACAAAGATACCACCACCCACAACTACCACATCCCACTGACAGACATAAGAAAAAAGAATTGTCTGACGGGACATGCCTCAGTGGATGAAACCACACATTGGATGATTACACTGATTGTTTCAGGAGGTAAAAAATGGACACTGAAATCCTCAGTAAAGAATACTTCCACCACAATCTCTCTACCACTGAGAGGACAGCTATACAGTCCCTGAAATCCAAACCCCAGATAGTGATCAAACCAGTTAACAAAGGGGGCGCTGTTGTAGTCCTTAATTATGATGACTGTCAATGAGGCCAACAGACAAGTCTCTGGACACCACCTACTATAAAGAACTCAAAAAGGACCCCAAAACTCATCCTTCTTGATGCCATCAGTTATTAGCTCTCCTTCCCCACTAAGTAGAAGACCTTCACTTCCTCCTTGCTCCTAATGTATTTAAAAGACAATTTAAAAAAGGTTCTTTATGTCCCTTGCTAGGACTAACTCATTTTGTCTCTTAGCCTTTCTGATTTTGTCCCTACATGCTTGTGCTATTCTTCTGTACTCCTCCTTAGCAATTTGTCAATGTTTCCATTTTTTGTAGGATTCCTTTTTGATTTTCAGGTCATTAAAAAGCTCTTCATGGAGCATAGCCACCAACTTCCCCTCCTTCCCCAGGTTGCTCGTTCCCCTCTCTTCCCCCAGCCCCGCCCCCATTCCAACCCCTTCCCTAAAGTCCTCACTCCAACTCTGCCCCCTCCCTGCCCCTATTCCAACTCCTTTCCCAAATCCTGCCCCAGCCCCGCCTCCTCCCCGAGAGCGCCATGTTCCCGCTTCTTTCTTCTTCTTCTTCTTCCCATGAGACTTTATCTGCCAGTTCTCTGAATTTGTTAAACTCTGCTTTTTTGAAGTCTATTTTCCTTATTCTGTTGCTCTCGCGCTTTCCTTTCTTTAGGATCATGAAATCTATGACTCCGTGATCACTTTCACCTCAACTGCCTTCCCACTTTCAGCTTCACATCCAATTCCTCCCTGCTGGTCAGAATCAAGACTAAAAATGACAGCTCCCCCTGGTTCTTCCACTTTCTGAAACAAAAAGCTGTCCTAAGAACTTACTGGAAATTTTGTGTTTTGCCAAATTACTTTTCCAACTGATGTCTGGGTAATTAAATTTCCCCAGTTACTACCAGTTATGCAGAAATTTCAACTCTTTCTCTTCCTTTAAAGCTTCCCCATCTTGTGTTATACATCAAGATATACACATTGTACATACAGGTCACTTCTTACATGTGATGATATGCCCAGCTCCTGCTGAGCTGAAATGGGAACAACACACGTATCTGAATGAAGAATTTGGCTCTGAACACAGGTAGGATAGTTATGTGCTCAGACGATTTAAATGTAAAGTCTAATTTTACAATCAACTAAGCTGCATAAAGTTTCACTAACCATCTTCATAGACTGAATAATAAAAATAATGCAATGTTACAGCTGGACAGTTAAAACTTCACAAAAAGTCACTAAATTCAGCCATACTACAAATGCTGCATGTTTATGGTATACACTTAAAGACAAACAATAACATTAAGCTCTTTGTTTAAGAAAAACAGAACTAGCAACCACTACAATGCCAAATTAACATTCTATTTTAATTCGAATTTTTACATTTCTTGACTCTCTTCAATTTTTAACTGTGCAGCTTTAACAATGAACTAACAAACACTTTTCTTTGTTTTAAAAATTTAATTTCCAAGATTTACCAGAAATATAACCCAGAGCTATTTCAGGGCACACAAGCAGAGCCTGTTATGTTCCTTGATCCATGAAGTGCAGATGCAGCCCTGCAGAACTTAGGAACTCCACAAGAGAGGGCTGCAGCCTTGGCAAGTCCCCTGTGCGTACTTCCATAACTCTATGCAACACATCTCTTCTGAAATGAGCACTTCACAACTCTACAAAGTCATCTACTAAATATTCCCCGTACCACTCAAACTCTCAGCTTTATTAAATCAAAACCTTCCTCTCTTCCCAGGTTTAGGGATAGTCTGTGACGGTTAGCTACAAATGCTGGGTAGAGGGAGGTGTGTGGAGATGCACCACCCCAGAAACTTAGGAATTGTACTGCAGGCAAAGATCTTTCCTCAGGCCACTCCCTGCAGGCAGTCAGATCCACATTTTGCACATGCTGTTGGGATGGCCCAGAATACCCCGAGGCACCTGCCCCTACTCCACAGACAGCCATGCCTCTACTTCTTCCCTCCCACCTTTTCAGCATCATGCTCCCCAAGGAGCAACAGAAGCAAGCAGTCCATGCATTCTGGGACTATTGAGAGTGGCCCGACATTGCAACCTGAGCAGGACAAAACTGAGGGTGGGAGAAAGCAGTGTTTCTTGCCTATCTCTCCACCCATGTGTGGGCAAAGAAGGATTGCACACAGTCTACATAGTTTCAGCCAAAACATTAATTTTTCAAAATTAATGGGTTAGGGAAAAGAGGGGGTTATAATGGAGGCTTTCTTGCAGCTTTAACTAAGAGTAACTGTTGCTTGATGGGACCACTATAGTTAACACATGGCCAGCACTGTATGTTTATGAAAGAAAACACTACTAAAAATTAGAAAAAAAGCTATATTTTAATATCCTTTTCTCTGCAGATGCAGAATAAAATATGTAAAGAATACAGAATGTACCAAATCAACTGTGCCATAATCCAGGGTTTTTACTAACTAGACTGGGAGATTTAATATAAAAAAATTAATGAGCTTTCCATTTAAGTTAGACCATGAAACCCAAAAGCAGTGTAGGTCAATGTTCCATTGCAATTCATGTGTGCAACAGCAGAGGATTTAATAGTTTTGACTGCACAGAAATCTTTAATCAAAGTCTACAAAGTCTATAAATGAAAGTCTTCTGTTATATTCTCCCATCAGCCGACTTTAACAGACAAGTGAACAGATCTTCACACACAGTAATCTACTAAAATGCTTACGTGAATAAACTCAGCACAGACACGTTTTCCAGTCTAGAGCCTTCTAGCTGCACCCCACCCCTCAAAAAAATCAGCTCACTTTCAAAAGAGGGATGTGCCCTCTTTCCACAATGTTCCAGTCTGAATATCATACAAAAATCAATGTGGACCTAACACAATGTAAAGGATTCAGCATTTTCATAGCTGCCAACAATATAGTCTGCAGTATTTCAAGCAAGCATTTGTTGCTATCATAAAGATAGCACATACAGGAAGACGTGCTGCCAGGAAGAATCATCCACTAAGTCTGATGCAAGACTGCCACCTTGAGGAATCCAGGAGATAAGCATAAGGGGGAAAGTTATTGTTCATAAATTTCTAAAACTTGAATTTTTCACTTATGTCCCAGACAGATACCTCCATACCATAAAAATAAATAGAGTCTTCGTTCTCCCCTACTATCACCATCATTATATTTATGGATGAATTTGGTACTCGGGAAAGTGAAAAACTAAAGCCAGGCAAAATATGGGCATGTGTTGTTCAAGCTGCCCAATAAGGGTCTGCCAATCCAGTAGAGTTGCCAACTTTCTAATCGCACAAAACCAAAAACCCCTTCCCCGAGGCCTTGCCCCCGTTCACTCCATCCTCCCTCCCTCCATCGCTTGCTCTCCCCCATCCTCACTCACTTTCACCGAGCTGGGGCAGGGGATTGGGGTGCAGGAAGGGGGTATGGGCTCTGGGCTGGGGGTGTGGGCTCTGGATGGAGCCAGAAATAAGGGGTTTGGGGTTCAGGAGGGAGCTCCAGACTGGGGCCAAGGGGTTCAGAGTGGGGAAGAGGGTGCAGGCTCTGGGGTGGGAATAAGGGGTTTGGAGACAAGGGGGGAGCTCTGGGCTGGGGCAGGGGGTTGGAGTATGGGGGGGGGGGCTCCAAGAGGGAGTTGGTGCAGGAGGGGACTCCAGGCTTGGGCAGGGCGTTGTGGTGCAGGAGGAGGCTCAGGCAGGGAGTTAGGGTGCAGGGTCCCAGTGGCGCTTACCGCGCTGTACGTTCCCAGGAAGCGGCCACCAAGTCCCTGCAGCCCCATGGCGCATGGGTGGCCAGGGGGGCTCTGCACGCTGCCCTCGCGCCCACAGGTGCCACCCCTGCAGCTCCCACTGGTTGTGGTTCCTGGCCAACAGGAGCTGTGGAGTCAGCATTTGGGGTGGGGGCAGCGCACGGAGCCTCCCTGGCTGCCCATGCGCCCAGGGTCCACAAGGATCTGGCGGCTGCTTCTGTGACCCACACGGAGCTACGGCAGGCAGAGAACCTGCCTTAGCCCCAGACCCCAACTGTGCCCAGACTTTTACGGCTCAGTCAGCAGTACCAACCAGAGCTGCCAGGATCCCTTTTTGACCGGGTGTTCCAGTCGAAAACCAGACACCTGGTAACTCTACAATCCAGTACAGTCCTAACCCACATCTCCCTCTGTTTTGGAACCTTAACTATGGCCTCACCTCTCTTATGGATCAAAGTTAAGATTTTATGGTGTCAGTCTGTGTACTAGCCTTTCACCTCTGGAGATCCGGATCACAAAGAAGAGCAATTTTGGTAGCACTATCCTTGTACACAGTTTTGCACATCAGGTAAAATAAAAATAAAAAAGCTGAAAAGAGCCAGTAGAATCTACTCAAAAAGTGTCCAAGGAGCAAGTGAGAGGTCAGGATTGAGATGCATTGGGAGATCGTTGTGGGAAAACTTGAGAACAATTAATGCCTCAAATCAATAACATAGATTCTTGACTTCTATAAACATAGTAACACAACACATAAGAAACCTTTAGCAACATTTGTGAGGTAATTTGCCATGGACAAAAATAAAGTTAATATCAATACAAAACATTTTATTCTGCCAATTATAATTGTCTCAATAGTAAGCAATGTACTTCTGCATTTTGCCTACTTATCATGGTGGATAAAAATTGTGATTTTTTTTTTAAGATAGAAGAGTTTTATTTAAATTATTTTTCATTTAAAGCAGATTATTAATTTGCATATGGCTAGTTCTTTACTTTCCTCCCATTTTCTAGTCTTAAATTGCTAAAATGGATTTTTTATGTATTTCTTTAATTAGTTTTCTAGTTGTTAGAATTTCAGATTTTACACAGACAACTTCTACTAAGAAGTTTCGCACTTAAAATGATTTTTTATCCCAAAATAAAAAAGTCCAAGGCATAAGTAACATATTTACTGTGTGAACACTACAAATTCTAAAACACAGTATTTATAAACAAATAGCAAAACTACATTTGCAATCAACCCCACCTTCCAATACATTGAACTTCCACAAGTCAAGAAGCTGAAATGCTTTGACCAGGCTATATTTCCTCAATCAGATTTTGCAGGTGAGTCTATGGGACTTGGGTTCCTAAATACCTAATTATGAGTTTAGGAACTTACTTTCAGGCTCCAATTTTTGAAATGTTTTTGCATAAAAAGTTCACAACTTTCTTAATGTATTGAAAGTCTAAATAACCTCACACTGTTTAACACTAAATCCGTTTTGATTATATGCCACTAAATTTTTAATAAAAAAATCATTTTAGTCCCCGATGCTGCAGGCACTTCTGCAGGTTATAGTCCTACTGAAGTCAATGGAACGACTCATAGCTTCCACGGCCAGAAGGGACCACGGGGATCATCTAGTCTGACCTCCCCTGTATAACAGACACCAAAGAAATAATTCCCCCAAATAATTCCTGTTTAAACTAGAGCACATCTTTTAGAAAAACATCCAGTTCTCGTTTTAAAATTGCCAGTGATAGAGAATCGGCCATGACCCTTGGCAAATGGTTCCAATTGTTAACTACCCTCACTGTTAAAAATTTACGCATTTCCAGTGTGAATTTCTCTAGCTTCATCTTCCAGCCATTAGATCTTGTTATACCTCTCTCTCCAAGACTGAAGAGAGACCTTTATCAAATATTTGATCCTCATTGACTGATCAAGTTGCCCATAAACCTTCTTTTTTGTTAAGCTAAATAGATATCGCTTCTTGAATCTCTCACTATAAGGCTCTTCTCTGAATCCTCTCCATTTTATCAATATCCTTCTTGAACTGCGGGCACCAGAACTGAACGCAGTATTCCAGCAGTGGTAGTACCAGTGCCAAACACAAAGATAAAATAACTTTTCCACTCCTACTCAAGATTCCCATTTATGCATCCAAGGATCACATTAGGCTCTTTGGTCACACAGTTGCACTAGGAACTCATGTTCAGCTGATTATCTACCACAACACTCCAAATCTTTTTCAGAGTTACTTCTTCACAGGATAGAGTCCCTCATCCTATAAGTATGGTCTACATTCTTTGTTCCTAATGTACAGTATGTACATCTATATTTGGTCATATTAAAACACAGATTTTGTTTGCTTATGCCCAGCCCACAAAGCAATCCGATTGCTCTGTAGCAGTGACCTATCCTCTTCATTATGTCCTCCACCAATTTTTGGTCATCTGCAAACTTTAACAGTGATGGTTTTATGTTTTCTTCCATATCATTAATAAAATATTAAATAGAGTAGGGCCAAGAACCAATCATTCCAGGACCCAACTAGAAACACCTTGTTAATTTTTATTCAATTTTTTTTTTATCAAAATATTGTGTGACAGTAAATCAAACAGCTTACAGAAGGTGAAATATACTTAGAATACACTTATCTTTATCAACCAAAGTTATAAACTCCCCAATCATGTGAATAAAGTTACATACTTGCAGGATAAGAGCCTTAATTTTTCAATATATTCCCCCTAAAAGCACTTGTGTAAAATTCAAATAAGATGCCCTACCACTAGTGGCCTTTTTTAAAAAAATGTATTCATAATTTAGTTCATTTTAGTTCTTTTAATGTAAAATTGCCATAGCACGAACTTTCAAATTAGCCTTTACAAATCTTCAACCTGATTTAAACGATTTTTAATCATGTTTTAAATCGCTCTACCCTGTTGACTAATATAGATGTATCACATTATCAATGTGTATTACTGATATCGCACATATTAATATGCATTAAGAACACATCTACATGACATTATATTGTGTGTGTATATATTTCTAGAAGTTACATGGCCTGAATTGGCCTGTGTGTTTCTATAATCCTGTTCGCCAATGGTGAGTAACCCATAACACTTTGCAAAGCTAAAGTCAGTCAGCCTTGCCATTAGAAAATAGGAACCTTGTCAAAGGCAAAATACATTAATGTTCTGTGGTAGCAAAGGAGGTAGCTGCACAGACCAGTACCTGGAATGCTAGTACCTGAAACAAAGATAAGGGAGGTACTGAACAACTAAGGAATAGGTACAAACTAGTGGGTCGGATTATAGTGACATGTAAAGACTTTTGTAACTTCTGTGTTCTAAGTGGGCGGCCTAGCAAAGTTGAAGAGCCTTGCCTGTCTTCAGCATTCTGGTTTCTTTAAAAGAAACCCCCACTTTTAGCAGAAAAACTTACAATGCATGAAGGCAACTGATAGGGAGTTTCGCTGTCGGAGGAGGCTGATTTCGCCAGCCATTGGGGTGTTTTATAGGAATTGGGATACCGTCCACTACCCAACCTCATCCACAGCAGCCTTTAATAGCCCCAAAACAGAAGGGGGTTTTTTGGTGGTGGGGGAGCTGTTCAGTGGCAATGTCCAGGTGGGAAGCCAACCTCTGCCTCTTCAAGCTACTGGGAAATGGAAGCGTGTGCGGATTTCTACCAAGGTGCTGTTTCCTGGACAGCATGTATAGACTCCATCTTTTGGATCAGTGGCTAGCAGGTTTCTGATAAAACTGAAACCTCCTCCACCCCTACACCAACCTTCTCTGACTGACGGAATTGAAGACGAGCATTCACCTGCTCTTCTTCCCTCCCATCCTGTGACACACAGGCCCACACATGGCTCACCACTCTGTCAGCAACTCTTGCCAGGTCTGACATACTCACTACACCACACACATTGGTGTCACGATATTTATTTAAACAATGACATGTAATACATCATTTGGTCATTAATGTCCCTGTGAAATGTTTGTAACAACTCTAAGTGAAATTAGGGATATTCTCTGACATTGTGTCCTGGTCACTGTGAACAGACAAAGGTAACAAAACAGGTTCTTCTGTATAAAGGGAAAAGAGACTATGGCAGATGTCCTGTTCAGGAGAAAGGGCTCTGACCTGCTGCCTCCGGGTCAGCCAGTGGCTCATCCTCCAGCAGCTTAACAAGGGGAGGTATGACCCTAAAAGCATCCCAGTGCCAGAGAGCAAGGGGCTCCTTGGACCAGGTAATGAGTTTCAGCTGGCCTGACCAATTCAGTGTACCCCAACTCACTATGGTTAAAATCGGTATCTAAACGGTGTCATGTAACATCATCAGAAAACTAATAATTCACTAATCATTAATATTTTTGTGTGCTATGTGTACGCAATGTGTACTAAAAGTTATGGATATATGCTGGAATGATGACTAAAATGTGTTTAAGCCAGGCACATCAGGGGGAGTTGGTAAAAGAGTCTGCCCTAGACAAAGGAATGTGTATTTGCTTCTCTGACCTGACCAGCGCAGTTGTCAGGCAGAGAAAGTGAAGGTCCACTTACATATTAGGTGAACAAACTATCAAGCTAACAAACAGGAGGTGACAGCTTCCAACAAGGAAGAGAAACTTTTTCTGGGCTATGAAGACAGAGGGGCTGAACCTCAAGTGATAAGCAATTGAATCAACTGAATGCATACATTATTACTGTATTATAAGTTTATCGAGTGAGATATTTTATAAAAGCCTTTGACAAACTGGTGATTAATATCATAAAATGAATGTATTAATGCTATATAAGGAATTATGGATACTCATTAATATTACACTTTATGGTCTATGTCCATACAAAGGAAGAACAGGTCTCTTCCAAACAGAAGGGAATGTCATAGCTATTTACCTGTCTTCTATGTAAATTAAGCATGGTAGAATCAAAACAATGGAAGCCTCATTTACATACAGGTGGATGGGAAGACCATAGAAGGGAAAAACAGCATGAGGTCATCCTGCCTCTTGAAACAAGGTCATAGAACTTTGAAAGATATAAGCAAAGACAGAAACCATCTTTGGCATCCATTGCTAGATAGACACAAGGGAAGGAAACTCCTGCAAGCTGAGAAAGATGGCTCCTTCAACTAAGGGGGGACTGAAGTCTCTGGAAACTGAATATAGGTGAGAAACTTGCTCAGGCAAAGATCTTTCACCTAGGAAGACAAGGGAAATCAGCCCCTTGTGCTTCTGGGGAATGTCTTGACTGAGAAAAAGTCAGCCATGACTGGAAAGAAGAAAGACTGGTAAGAAATCTAACTTGAACAAAGACAGTAGCTTGTTAAGTCTCAGCCACTGGAGAGCATATTTTGTTTTGTTTTACTAGTAACTCTCTATCTTCATTCCTTATACTTGAGCTCACTTAATCCTATGTATATTTTGTTAATAAATTTGTTTTGTTTTTTACTGTAAACCAAACTCAGTGCTGCGTTTGGACAGAAGGGTGTATTTCCCCCAGTTAAGTTAATAAGCTGTAATGTACTTCTGTCTCCTTAAGGAGCAATAAACCTTATTATTTCTCTAAGTGGTTCAGGTGAGGGCTGGACACTTCAGGGCACACAGTTTGGGGGAAATTCAGGACAGGGAGCATGTTGCTGGCTGTAATCAAGGTGGAAGACAGAATGGGGCTGCAGACAGGCTGCTGGGGTCAGAGCTGCTTAAGCAGGGCTGTCTAGCACACAGACACTCAGGGCATGACCTGCATGCGAGCGACAGCAGCAAAGCATTTTAAGGCACTCAGGGTTGCAGGGCAAGTGGTGACAACCCCTTATTGGTCTGGACTGCACCCAGAATGCCATGACACATCCCAAAGCCTCCTGGCTGCTATGAGGCAAGGATTCTCTGCTACTGTACACCTTTCTGAGCCTTCTGGCAGCTGTGATGTGTGTGTCTCCATTACTCTACCTCAGCATTTTTGAACCCTTCTCCTATGATTCTCTCTAGAATCTGTCTCTGCTGAGGCTCACACATGCTTCCCAAACTACTGCAGAATGAAAATGTCTTGATTCTTAGTTTCAGTACCGGTCACAGTAACTGAAAAGAAGCAGTGATAACAGTTAATCACTTCGTTTTCACTCTGCTGCAGCCTATAAAACTGTGGATATTACACAGCATTGCATTGGTTTAACTGTAATTTCTACTTGGAAGGTTATTTCTGTAACCGTTAGGGCTAGAAATTTACTGTTCTTTAAAATGAAAACTTAGATTATGCGGAAGGTAACAGTCACTTGCTCAGTAAATTTCCTACTCACTCCAAGTGAGTGAATTTTCCAAGCCCCTATAAAGCTTTTATAGAACTTGGAAAAGGGTTGTCTCTCTTTGGGAGATCAGAGGGAGAGAATATAAACTAATAAAAATGAGCTTCTTTCTATAAATCATTGAGTAAAATCTTCAGTGACTGCAAAATTAGACAAAGCTTCTGTAAAGTTCAAAGTATCAAATTATATTTAGGTTTTCACTACAGATCTAACTGTAAACTTCCTGATCTTTTCTAAACACCAAAGTAGAGCACTTAACCTTTCTTTCTCCTACCCAACTGGATTACAGCATATCCAGTGAACTTTCTAAAATGAGAGGTAAATTTCCAGCCTCCTTTCACATGGTTCACTCCCTGATAGTACTCTGTACAGACTACAGTCATGCTGCAGCTTCTCTTTCTCTCAATACACTAACAAGTATTTCAAATGAGCTTTAACTGGTGGGTGGGTGTGAATGTGGGCAAGAGAGAGAGTAAAAGAGATCACCTTGCTCTCGCTTGCGAACAGAGAGAATTTTAAAATGCCCTTCTAGGATCCAAGACAATACACAAACTTAGTATTGCTTGGTTTGCTGTCCTCTCACCCCTTGTTTTCTCAGTTATGTTTTCAAACCTGCTTATGCTGGCTCTTTAATTTAACAGTACTCTTCTTAGCTGAAATTCTTTTCTTTTCCTTTGGTTAGTAACCCAACTAAAGCGTCACATCACTTCTTTATTAACTAAAAAAATTGTACACACAACAGACCAAAATCTCACCCAACTATGAAATCCTTCAAATGTAGTCAGGGTTGCTACAGAATTTTATTATGACCGTGTGTCTGTCATGACATCCAAAATAATTCAGAACTCTAATTGTTCTGAAAACAACTGAATTTTGAGATGAGAAGCAACTTTAGTGGTCATCTTAACTCCCGCTTAAGACCCATGAACTGCAAACACAGAAAAAGATCAAGTTTCAGATATAGGTAGGTGACTAGTTTGGGTAAGACCAATTGGGTAAGCCCATTGAGAATAGAGATGGGTTACAGAAAGAGGATCAATAAAAGGCAGAGACCACCCTGTCTTGTTCTCTTTGTAAGAACAGCAGGGTCTGGGAGCCCAGCTACAGAAGGGTCAGTCTTTTAGCAACACAATGGACACAGCTGATCCCGGCAGGGGCTTCCTGATTGATTAAACTTCCTGATTGGTGGAGGGAAGGAGCTAGCTACCACTTGACCCAGCAGTAACTAGAGCCCATTGGCAGCTCAGTGTTCCGTGCCTGCAGCTATGCTTGGTCCTGCTTCCTGTGCCTGCTTCAGTTCCTGCCCTGCTCCGTTCTTGATGACCCTCTCTCCGATTTCTGACCACATCTTTGACTCTCCCATGGGCTCTGGCATTTGGCTGCTGATTCAAGGCTTTGACCCTCAGCTCTACTCTTGACCAGGCCCCTGGGAGTCCTGTGGTCCTGATTCTTGACTCTAGCCTGGCTCTGCTTTAACCTCCAACCTGGCCATCTTCATGGCTTCAACCATTAGGCATGACTGCCCACATCCCAGTTATTAACACTCTGAACTATCACAGAATCATAGAATCATAGAATATCAGGGTTGGAAGGGACCTCGGAGGTCATCTAGTCCAACCCCCTGCTCAAAGCAGGACCAATCCCCAATTAAATCATCCCAGCCAGGGCTTTGTCAAGCCTGACCTTAAAAACTTCTAAGGAAGGAGATTCTACCACCTCCCTAGGTAACGCATTCCAGTGTTTCACCACCCTCCTAGTGAAAAAGTTTTTCCTAATATCCAACCTAAACCTCCCCCACTGAACTCAGAACTCAGCTACTTATTTTTTTTGTCAAAATCAAGAGTCATACTTATGAAAGCGGACAGTTTCTCCCAGCAACTACCACAAGACTATGGGATTCCCTTCCAGATGTAATAGGATGACAAAGGAAATGCAAGTCTCACTTCTCTAGCTTAACCTTTCCCCAAGAGCAGCAGCAGAAAAAATAGATGTAGACAGAAAAGTGTGATCAAGTGTGATCAAATGCACCCTGAAAACAATTTCCAACTACCTTCTAGTAAAGAGGGAGATTTGACTTATCAGACTCCGTCATCCCATTATTTAATTTTTGAACAGTACTCAGATATTATGATTAATGGAAGCCTGATAAGAACCTACATAACTATAGAGAGAGGGAAAAAAAACAGACAACACTGACTATAGATAATATGGGAAGTTTCAAAAGTCACCCCCCACGTGAATGCAATGACAAAAAGCTACAGAGATCACTCTACCTTTGGTTAGTTGATGAAAGACTGAAATGGCTGCCAAATGCAGCTGGATGGAGTTAATCTTTAAATTACACTCAGCTAGGTAAAGAAGGTATTCAAGTAGTTTTTATGCAGGGCAAGCAATAGGGTCTTCTTGGACCCTATCGCACGACATGACAATCACGCAGAATTGTGTATCTTTCCGAAAGATGGCTTCCGGGATGTCAGAAGAACATGACACACCTGCTCAGAGACACCATGTCAGGCAACCTGTCCAGGACAGGACTCTCTGGTCTCATATCACATCTAGAACCAGAGACTCTCAGCCTGATGAGATTAACCTTGGCCGTTTGCAACAGAATGGAGAACCGCAATTATGTGCCAGCAAGGAGCTATTAGGACCATCTAATCTTTCTTTCTCCAGAGACTTGCCAGGATCTTTGCTACCAAAAGGACTGGAAGAAAAGGACATAACAGCTTCTTTTTCAAGGGAATGGAAAGGCATCCTAGCAGTCTTTTCTCGGTACCAGGAACAGAAAACCAGTAGCTGCTTGTCAGGTGAGTGGTGAAAATACCTACCTCTAGTGTCTTCCACTGTAGGAAGAGCTAATCTGTGACTCCCCGATCACAGATCACTCATAAGAATCTATTACGGATTAATTTAGTCTGCAATCACATTCCCCTCTTCTACCAAGTCCATGGCAACTAAGAATATTGTTTTCACTATTGCTATTGGACAGACCTCATGTCCATCCCCACAGGGCTTCCCAACAGAGGAAGTATGACCTGATGCCTCCCTGCTTATTTATATAAACAGTGGCCTCTTTGTTTGTTTGAACTACCTTTGGGGAAGATTTGGTAGACCACATTACAATATGTTGCAGATGCAGATGCAAACCATCATCTAACTGCATCTCTGCATTGCAGCTCAGAATGTTGGGGCACAAAGGTCTAGCCAGTCTTCCCTCTGATCACAATTGCCTCCACCACCAAGCTCTTGTTGGGACTTAGCCAGTGGCAATCTCAGTGGAAGATGTTTTTTTTTTTCTTGATCACCTTCAAGACAAGGGCAGCTGCACGAAGGGTCTGCCACATTTCCCTCAGCTCCCCCAAAACAGGGTGCAAGAACACAGCAACTTTAATACCCAGGACATGGACACCTTTCAATTTGACTCCACTGCATTCCTGGACTGGTTTAAATTCAAGATTGGTCGAAGCTATTGAACTGCCTCTGTAAAAAACTGGGGAAAGTAGGGTCCTTCTCTGCAGAGTCATTGCCTTGGTGCTTCTTTCTAGTAGAAAAATACTGGAGCATCAGAGAAGTCCTACAACTCACTCAAATCCAAATAACAGTCTTTACCAGCCTCATTCTCAGCATTACCACAATCAAGTGTTTGCAACTGTCTAAACAAAGGGTTCTCACAACAAAATTTTTGGTGCCCTCAGAGTGTGACCACCAACCCCTGCTGATGGCCGTTCTGACAATTTTTTTCTAAAATACTTAACTAACTTTAGGAAAAACAAATACACATATACAGGTCCAAATCACTGCCATTTATGTATGTCTGGAGGTTATTTCAGACTCAAAAATAATGGACAGTTGCCTCTATTCTTTACTGGACCTAAACAGAATAGAAACACAAATAAGGTGCTTTGCATGTTTTGCTTTTTTGGTTGATTTTTTTTTTTCCAGACTTGCTAGTTGGTAAGTCTGCTACTGTGAAAATTGATAGTTGTTAATATCACTTTTCACAGTAGAATTACTCAGCCCTGGCATGCTGGGAGACAAAGTAAGCCATGGATGGGAAGGTGGGCAGGGAGGATGGGGGGCTGGGTGGAAGAGGCAGCGGGGTTTGGGGTGATGGTGAGAGATGAGCCTGGGGTCCAACTGCACAGCTGGAGGACACAGTGGGGTCAACGGCGATTTGCGGGGGTGAGCCCAGGGCCAGAACCTAAAGCCCTGCAGCTGGGGGATAAAGCCCACTGCCACACAGCCAGAGCCTGCCACCCACCACCCTAGAGCTGAAGCCCTAGCCCCACTGCCCCTGGGAAGGTGGAGAACTCACACTGGTTGCCTGCTCCTACAGTAAAAAGAAAAAAGAAAAGGAGTACTTGTGGCACCTTAGAGACTAACCAGTTTATTTGAGCATGAGCTTTCGTGAGCTACAGCTCACTTCATCGGATGCATATGAAGTGAGCTGTAGCTCACGAAAGCTCATGCTCAAATAAACTGGTTAGTCTCTAAGGTGCCACAAGTACTCCTTTTCTTTTTTCTTTTTACGAATACAGACTAACACGGCTGTTACTCTGAAACCTGCTCCTACAGTGTTTGTGGTTTCAGAAGTGCGTAGAGACAGCCCCTGGCGGTGCACCCCACACCTCCAATCACTTGTGGTATGTGGCCATGATGGCCGCATGTGAGAAATGCTGGTCTAAGCAATGGTGGAGCATAAGTGCTCTGGGAAACACTGACACTGGATGTGCAACAGTGCTCAGTGCCAGAGGCGTCAGTGTATCTACCACACGCATCTCTAGCCTCAAAACTTACTATCAGGCTCAAACATTGATCGTGACAGTGCACCTACGCTATGAGATCTCAAGAGCTGACAGGGAAAAAAGAATGCATCAAAGCTGACGCTTCAGCAGCCTCAGAGAACCACAGTAATAAAGCCAGATTAACTATATGTCGATATCAAGAATCAAAGGATCCTTCTCCACTTTGAGCATATAAATGTAGGATGGTCAGATCCATAATTGTGTCCTTCATATGTACAGTACAGACCCATTTACGCGCGGTCGCGTCATGCCTCCCAGTGCTACCTGTTTAACACGCGAGACTCGTTAACATGCATCTTTACCACCGATGGGGGGCGGGGAAGGGGCAGCAAAGTTAAAGCGCTGCCCCGGCAGCGCTTTAAGGACGGTCCTTTGCTGCGGCAGCGCTTTAACATTGCTGCTCCTTCCCCCACCCCGCCCCGTCGGCAGCCTAGCAGTAGGGACACCGACGTGGGAGGCAAAAAGGGCAGGGACATTAAAGCGCTGCCATGGCAGTGCTTTAAGGATGGTCCTTTGCCGCGGCAGCACTGGACCACCGACAGGGGGGAGCAGCAACATTAAAGCGCTGCCATGGCAAAGGACCCTGAAGCACTTTAAGTTCCCTGCCCCTTTTGCCCCCGCTCGGCCGCAGGACAAAGGGAGCAGCTGCCCTGGCTATTTAAAAGGGCCCAGGGCTCCGCTACCACAGCAGCGGCGTCCGGAGCCCCGAGCCCTTTAAATCACCACAGAAACCCCGGGCGGCACAGACCAGGCGGCCTGGAAGGGCTGGCTGGGGGATGCTGACCCCAACCCTGCCCCTTCCACCCGAGGCCCCAGCCTTCCGGGGGCCAGAGCCGCCTCTGCCCTCGTAAGTGTCCTGAGTTACTTTCACCCCGTGTAGTAATAATAATGTTTTTATTAGATTAGATATTTGAATTTATATTCTTGCAAAGCACTGTTAACAGATAGGCCTGCAGTATTTGGGACGTTGTGACTACATATGTAATCCTAGATAATTATACATGTATATATAGATATCTTAAGATATTTCAGCATGGCCCTCTTAACCCGCGGTCCGTTAACACGCGGTCGTGAGGGCTTGATGCCCAACATCCGCACGTAAACAGGTCTGTACTGCAGCTTCATGAAATAAAGGGCTTCAAAACATGCACTTTGGGGTACTGCTAGCTCGTTCTCTCAATGTTTCCCACCTCCCCTCTTATTCATTATTTCTTTCAGATTGATACAAAAAGAAAAGAGGACATCTATCCCAAGCTCTAGGCACCCTAACACAAGTTACAAGAAAACTAGCAGCCTTCTCCCCAACAGAACTCAACTACATTTGAAAGACCAAATTTCCTAAACCCATGCAAATCTAATCACCACCACGACCAGCTTCCTGATGAACCAGAGCTCTCTGACTTCAAGCACCAAGTCCCTGAATGCATCATGGAGCTGGTGTGTGGCACAGCTCTCGGCTTCACTGGCCAGGTCTATACTGGCACCAAGTCACAGGGATCAGCATTCGTAGCTGACACATAATTTCGCTTTAAGGGTTTACCCTTGGAAGCATTCTGCACCAACCTCATCCCAGACTTAGGCCAAATCTACACTATAAACTTACACTGATATAACTACATCGCTCAGGGGTGTGAAAAATCCACAGCTCGGAGAAATGCAGTTATACCAACCTAACTGCCAGCGTAGACAGCAGCGTCGATGGGAGGGCTTCTCTCGTCAACACAGCTACCACCTTTCGCAGAAGTGGACTGACTATGCCAATGGCAAGGCTCGCCTGTCTGCACAGTAGGGTCTTCACTGAAGCACTGCAGCATTTTAAGCGTAGACTTGCCCTTAAAAGGAGTAAGATTGAGATAACATTTGCAGATGTATCCAGCAGCCCTGCAGATCATGGTCAATTCCAAGGCAGACAATGTAACAAATACCACCACACAGGTGGCTGGGAACACATTACCTTGACTCAATGCTCTCTACACTGGTTCCCCACTGAACAGAGTCCAGTTCACGTTTGCTGTGTTGATCCTGAAAGCCCTGAATGGAGTTAGAGCTAACTACCTGAGTTCATGGTCCTCTCTCTGTCTGTGGCCATGACCTCCCACATGTGCTATATACCAGTGGAAAAAACAAACCTGTTAACCAATAAGGCGTACGATAAATCCTAATCACCAGTGTTATCAAGAGGGAAATACCTGTGATGTGTTAAGTATGAAGACAAAGCATCTGATATGACAGGTGTGCCGAATGTGCCCTAAATGATATCTGACAGTGCAAGGATTCAGATTCAAAATTTTAAAAATCTCATAACCGCCAGAGACAATTTTCATAAGAGGCAGACCAAGACTATGGAACTCAGTGCCAGTGAAATGGGAAATGACTACTAAGGCTACGTCTACACTAAGCACCATACAGCAGCACAGCTGTACCGCTGCAACAGTGCTGCTGTAAGGTCTCCTGTAAGAACTTTCCCGCTGGCATAATTAAACCACCCCCAACAAACGTCAGTAGCTATGCCAGCAGGAGACACTTCTGCCAACAGAGCTATCCACACCAGGGCTTTTGTTGGTGAAACTTATGTCGGTCAGGGAAGTGTTTCTTCACACCCCGACCAACAAAAGTTTTGCCGATAAAAGTTCTTGTGTAGACAAAGTCTTAGTTTGCTAAATTTGGAGCTTAAATGCAAAACCCACCTCTTCCACAATGCTTCCCCACAATAATACCCCTCACTTTCATAAGTATATAAAAAAAATTAAGGCCTAGCCTGCGTCTTGCTGGTTGGGAAGGAAGAAATAGTTGCCATGTTCAGTCATGGGAGGCCTCTGATACTACAGTGATGTAAGAACAAAGACATGGTCATCTTGACATAGGTGGCTGGGGGAAGCAAGCCATGTGCTCACTAACGTAGTACAATTTTATTCAATTCTTTAATTTATTCTTTTATGAGTTCTGACTATAGAGCCAGAACCAAGTCAAAGTTACACTGACTTCCAGGAGAGTTGGGACAAGTGGGGATTGCAGCCCGGGGCCCCAATTTTCAGCTGGGGTGCTGTAAATCCTTCCCATCAGATCCTGGGACCAGAATCATCAGGAAAAGGGTCTAGACAGTAATCAGTTCTTCCCTGTAAGACTATCAGATCCAGACAGTCCACCTCTCATCTCCCAACATGACACATGCAGTTGTTCCTACAAGGCTATTTCCAGCCATCCCAAGGAGGGAGAGCAGGAGGGCAAGAAGCAACCAGCGATAGAGCATCACAGGCTCTGAGATTTACCATTTATTTGGGGGGTAAGCAGGTAGCTTTGTCTAGTTAATGTTTTTGACATTTTGCTGACATTAGAATGAAATCATATATCTGCTTTTCTTCTTTCAGGTGTCTGGAAACTGCTGTGAGACGGTTCCTTGAAAAACGTGCAAACATCAGCAATTTAAGTGATATTATGTTCTTCTTCCATGTTTCTCCATTAGAGTTGAGACCAGCACAGCAAATGTCTCAACTACGCTTAGCCCTGAAAGAACAGGGGGCGGGAAATGTTCTCAGCAGACCTAAGACGAAGGAAAGGCCTCTACTGCTCTGAAACCTGATAAAAGGGGGAAGAAAACAGTAACATGCTGGCCAATATTGTCTCAGTGTTTCTTTGTAGTCCCATCTCTCTGTATCCAGCCGTCTTATACTTAGATTGTAAGTATACGAAGTAAGCCTCTTTGGGGCAGGGACTTGCTGTGTTTGTACAACGCCAAGCACACTGGAGGTCCTGGCCCATGACTGGGGTTCCTAGGTGCTATGGTAATAAAAGTAAATAATAATAAAATAGGGAGAAACCATAATAAGTTGCACCAGTTCAGCTAGAGTGGCACAAAAGATTTCATCCCAAGTGCTGGAGCCAATCATCATGGGGTCATGCTGGGAAAGTACCGCACGCAGACAGGGTGTTCCACTCAAGTTTGCAGCCAATGCCTTTCCATCTAACATAGACAGGGCCTACTTGCCTGACCTAAAGCACTTTTCTAATAAAATTTAGTTATAACACCAATCATACCAAACTATGTTATAACATGGCCAGGTGGGCCACAAACATTTTACAGTGCTTGTTAGACTTGTTTTTTATACTGTAAATGGGACATTAAGTGTGTAGAGAATGGACTGGCTAACAGTAACACAGGCACTTAAGGCTAAATCCACAAAAGGCCTTAGGCACTGAAACACTCAGTGTTGCAACACCCAATTTTTAGCTACCTTGCCACTCAATGGAATCCACAGCCCTAAATCAGGTGCCTAAACTCCTTATAAAACGCATATGGGGAATTAGGCACCTAAGAACGTAATCCATCAAAGCCAGCAAACTAAGCAGGTAGGCGCCAAGGCTAGCCAGTAGGAAATGCCATGAATACAGGTTGGCCTAAGCCGGGCTCCTCAAAAGGTACTTAGGTGACTAAGTCCGGGCTGGAGGGATGCACTTCCCTCCACTCAGGATGCACAGTTGTGAATGCTCTCCTGGAATTAGGTGCTACTATTAGCCCATGGGTTAGGGCACTTACCTAGGATGTGGGAGGCCTAAGTTCAATTCTCCCCTCTCCCTCATGTGGAGCAGCGATATGAACCTGGCTCTTCCAGGAGATTGCCTTAACCACTGGGCTATGGGGTATTCTGGGACAGGTCTCTCAATCTCTCCTACCCAAGCTGCACCATTCTGTTCACTGAGACAGAATGAGAATGACTCTATAGTCCAGTGGTTAGGGCAATCTCCTGGGACAGGGGAGATCCAAGTTCAAATCCCTTCTCCACATCAGGCAGGGGGACTAAACTCTCTCTCATCCTGGGTGACTGCCCTTAACTAATGGTCTAAAAATTTAAAGGGGAGGACACACCCCTCCTTCCATTTTGTGTGGGTTTAGGAATGCTCTGAGAATGCCTACCGGACAGATGCTTAAACTGAGGGCTGTGTGCACGCTCACTTTTGGAAACTTTGGGTGCATCTTCACAGCATAGTTAGCTCAAGTTATCTGCATCATCTGACCTTCAAACGTAAGCTAACTGTTGTAGTGAAGACAAACCCCTAGGCACCTACGAAACTTTAAAAGGGGAAATGTAGGAAGCTACAGAGTTAGGTGGCAGTTGAGCTGGGGTTTTGAGAAGCTCAGTGGCACATGAAGTCTCAGTTAGGTACGTATGTCCTTTTGTGCATCTAGCCCAGGGATTGTCAAACTGGGGGTCATGAGCTGTCAACCTCCATCCCAAACCCTGCTTTGCTTCCAGCATTTATAATGGTGTTAAAAATATTTAAAAGTGTTTTTAATTTATAATGGGGGGGGGGGGTCGCACTCAGAGGCTTGCTACGTGAAAGGAGTCAGCAGTAAAAAAGTTTGAGAGCCACTGATCTAGCCCTTAGACCCCCAAATCCTGCATCTGAATCTGTAAGGACGCAGGGGTCTGCCCACACGGCTCCAACTGCAGGATCGGTACCTTTGTTTGCATCACTGCTTGATAAAATATTTGAAAGTCATCCTTCAGTCATACCAACAGACGGCTGGAAAACAAAGACTGGAGAAAAGAGATATTCACTTCTCTCCATCTGCTCAAGAGTTCCCCAGCCCAAGTTTTACTCTTGAAAGTAACAGCACAAAACAGAGGAATCAATTTCTCACCCAATACAAACCAGACGCCAACGATGGCATCCGACGATTTAGACCACCGTGGGGTGGTGTCACTTGGAGAATTCAGACACAATTACTAAGTGAGCTGTAGCTCACGAAAGCTTATGCTCAAATAAATTGGTTAGTCTCTAAGGTGCCACAAGTCCTCCTTTTCTTTTTGCGAATACAGACTAACACGGCTGCTCCTCTGAAACCTGAATTACTGACCTGTTCACCTGTCAAAAACCTATGTCAGATGCCTGTTGTGCCAGACAACCAGCGCTCCCCTGCATGCTGTCCCTACAGCAGTGTGTTGAGGTGGGGGAAGCCGTGCTGGACGACACCCCCAGGCCGGTGGGAGTGAATGGGGAGGGCTGCCCCACCGCTTTTGGGAAAGCATTGCCCGTCCCTGCGCGGCCCCCAGCCGGGACCAGCAGAGAAACCCTGGAGCGCCCGGCAATAGAGAGACGTGGGGCGCCCCGCCTGACCCCCCCCCCAACACACACACACCGCCCCCCTTCCCACGCTCACCGTCCAAGGACACGAACTGCCCCACGGCCGAGGAGCCGCCGCCGCTGTTCTCCACGAACTGCACCTCGGAGACGATGATGTTGTCCTCGAGCACCGAGCCGCAGCCCGTACACACCGCGTCCCCCCGCGCCGCGTCCACCTCGATCTCCGAGCCGCCGCACACGGCGCACACCCGCCCGCCCGGCATGGTGCCCCGCGGGAGCCGGGGCTCTGCCCGCGCGCTGCCGCCGCCGCAACCGTCTCCTCCACCTCCCCGGGCCGGGCGACGCTGAGCTTCCGACCCCTCTGCGGCCGCTGCACCGGTCAGCGCACGGGGCAGGCCTCGCCCGGGCCGGCTGGGGGAGGAGCCCAACGCTCCCAGAGCCCGGGCCCCCCTCCTCTCGCGAGAGCTCGCCAGATACTCGCCCCCCTCCCCCAGGTACCTCCGCCTACAGTCACCGCCCAGAGCCTTCCGTCACTCTCTCCCCAAGCACCGGCTCCTCAAGCTGCGCAACCGTCACCACCCCGTGCCCCGCAACCTCCCCAATACCACCCACAACTCTTCAGCCCGTCACTGCCCAGAGCCCCCCCACACCCCACTGCCCAGAGCCCCCCTACAGGTCCCCCATAGCGCTCCAGCCCGTCACCGCCCCGAGCCCCCCAACCTCCCCAATACCACCCAGAACTCTTCAGCCCGTCACTGCCCAGAGCCCCCCCACACCCCACTGCCCAGAGCCCCCCTACAGCTCTCCCATAGCGCTCCAGCCCGTCACCGCCCCGAGCCCCCCAACCTCCCCAATACCACCCAGAACTCTTCAGCCCGTCACTGCCCAGAGCCCCCCCACACCCCACTGCCCAGAGCCCCCCTACAGCTCCCCCATAGTGCTCCAGCCCGTCACCGCTCCCAGCCCTCCAACCTCCCCAATACCACCCACAACTCTTCAGCCCGTCACTGCCCAGAGCCCCCCACCCCCCACTGCCCAGAGCCCCCCTACAGCTCCCCCATAGCGCTCCAGCCCGTCACCGCCCTGAGCCCCACAACCTCCCCAATACCACCCACAACTCTTCAGCCCGTCACTGCCCAGAGCCCCCCTAACCCCCACTGTCCAGAGCCCCCCTACAGCTCCCCCATAGCGTTCCAGCCCGTCACCACCCCGAGCCCTCCAACGTCCCCAATACCACCCACAACTCTCCAGCCCGTCACCGCCCCGAGCCCCCAACCTCCCCAATACCACCCACAACTCTCCAGCCCGTCACCGCCCAGAGCCCCTCCACACCCCACTGCCCAGAGCCCTCCTACAGCTCCCCCATAGTGTTCCAGCCTGTCACCGCCCCGAGCCCCCCAACCTCCCCAATACCACCCACAACTCCTCAGCCCGTCACCACCCAGAGCCCCCCCACACCCCACTGCCCAGAGCCCCCCTACAGCTCCCCCATAGTGCTCCAGCCTGTCACCGCTCCCAGCCCTCCAACCTCCCCAATACCACCCAGAACTCTTCAGCCCGTCACTGCCCAGAGCCCCCCCACACCCCACTGCCCAGAGCCCCCCTACAGCTTCCCCACAGTGCTTCAGCCTGTCACCGCCCAGAGCCCCCCAACCTCCCGCACCCCCCCCCATAACTCTTCAGCCCATCACTGCCCAGAGCCCCCTCCACACCACTGACCAGGGCCCCCCTACAGCTCCCCCATCACCACCCACAGCTCCCCAAAACTCTCCAGCCCATCCCCGCCCAGAGTTCCTCCACCATCACCCCTGAGATCCCCCAAACCTCACCAACCACCAGTCAGACTGTCCATAGGCCCCCTCACCATCATCCCCACACACACACACCTCCAGCCCCTTCTGGTACCCACAGCAGACCAAAGCTGCCTGTTTCAGTGTCTCATCTTCACCTACAGCCCCTACACCTCCCCACAGTCCACCCCCTCAATTACCTCCCACCACAGCCACCCTTCCCCTCCACCACTGCCCATAACCCACCCCCAATCACCACCTCACTGCCCCCCTTCCTTCCAGTTTCACCTGAGTATCCACTCACAACCACCCCCAATGGCCCTCAGACCCCCTCTGTCTCCTTCCTATAGCCCCTTCCAGACACACCACTATACCCTCTATAGCCCCCAGGAGTCTCTGTTGTTTGGCATGCTGCTGCCCCACACTCTTCACATTTGGATCCATAGTGCATCTGTCATTGCATCATTTGCTTCCTAGCACTAGCTACACACAGGCAGTGGGACTAGAACCCAGAACCCATGACTCCTGAAAGCACCAGTTTCCAGCACTTGCTCTACTACCTCTGGTATTTAAACTTAAATCCTCTCCCTGTGCCACTGACTAACAGGTCCCAATAATTTTATCAGGTCTGAGTTACATATACACCATTAGGTACTAATTATCTCGTACTTGGTATTTATAGTGTAGTGTTTTACATTTTCCAAGTGTAGTACAAATAATTTATCTTCAACACCCCTACCAGGTGTCCCTAAGAGCATAGCATGAATGTAAAATAATTTGCCATCTAGCTGTTACTAATCATATGAACTATTTAACGTATTAATAGGAACATTTTCTGTAGTCACTAAAATTCTCATAGCCTACTAAGTATATGCACACATACCCTTCTTAGCACAGTTTTATCGTGTGGGTTCCCTTTGTTACAGCCAGAGATATGTTTCAGAGTAACAGCCGTGTTAGTCTGTATTTGCAAAAAGAAAAGGAGTACTTGTGGCACCTTAGAGACTAACCAATTTATTTGAGCATAAGCTTTCGTGAGCTACAGCTTATCATACACATTATAAGGAGAGTCATCACTTTAGATAAGCTATTACCAACAGGAGAGTGGGTTTGTGTGTGTGTGTCTTGGGGGGGGGGGAGAAAACCTGGATTTGTGCTGGAAATGGCCCACCTTGATTATCATACACATTGTAAGGAGAGTGATCACTTTAGATAAGCTATTACCAACAGGAGAGTGGAGTGGGGGGAGAGAAAACCTTTTGTAGTGATAATCACCCATTTTTTCATGGTTTGTGTGTATAAAAACGTCTTCCACAGTATGCATCCGATGAAGTTAGCTGTAGCTCACGAAAGCTTATGCTCAAATTAATTGGTTAGTCTCTAAGGTGCCACAAGTACTCCTTTTCTTTTTCCAGAGATATGTGTAGTTCTCCAAGGGTTACAGGGATTTTAAAAAAATATTCACTATATATAGTCAATTACACAAATTACTACAGAAAAATATGGACATGTTGATTGATAAAGTGGCACATTTTAAGGGCTAGTCCTTAGGATCTTAATATAGTATGTAGCATTTATATAGTGCTTTACATATATTAACTAGTTAATCTTCACAATACCTCTGTGAGATAGATAGGAATTATTATCTCTTTTACAGAAGTGGAAAATGAGAGATGAAGGTTAAGAGACTTGTCCAAGGTCATGGATGGAGGCACTACCAGAGATAAAATTAGACCATCGGTGTTTTTGGTCCTGCTCCTGACCATCAGACCTCACAGAATTATAAGAGCCAATTAAATTATCTTGCTATTTGTATTGATCATGCACAAGAACTAACAGAATAAATAATATTAAACTAAATATAGTACCTAGCACTCAGAGATATTTTCCAATGTATGACAGTCCATTTACTGAACTCTGGGGAGCACAGCCTAACCATTTAAAGTGACAAAGTAAAAGCAATGGAAAGTGCTCCAAATGGGCTCTAAAATAATTCATTCTTACTGCATCACTCTATCATACCTCTGTGTCTATTTCCAAATTGCCCTTCGATCTTTGATTGTCTATTTTTTGTTCCAGTGAAGTAGTCAAAAAAGTGCCAATATATTGAGTTCATACTTTTACGAAATAGGTGCCAGCATTCAGCTCCTGACCAGTCTGATTAATAAGAGTCAGTGTGGTATGAAGGAATGTGCACATGGTAAGAAATTCAGTAAATCCTGAGATCTAGTTCAGTCTTGGCCACTGATTGTCTGTTTGGGTGCTTGGGACCCAAATTTTCAAAAGTGGCTGCAGATTTTGGATGTCTCCATTTTAGAATGCTCAACTTTAGACACCCTGCTCTTGATTTTTAGAAGTGCTGGGCAACCACAACTCCAACTTAAGTCAATAGGAGCTGCCTGTTCACACCTCTGCAAAATCAGGACCCAGGTCTCTCAAGTTATGGGCTACGAAAGAGAAATGATGGTCTTATGGTTAAGGCACTAGAGTGGGATTCCGAAGATTGGGGTTTGAGTCCTAGTTCTGCCACAGGTGTGCTATCTAACTTTAAGCAGGTCATTTAATGTTTCTGTGCCTCAGTTTCCCATTTGTAAAACTGGAATGATAATGCTTCTTTTCTCTCATGTTTTGCCTTGCCATTTCAGATTGTAAACTCTATGGAGTAGCAAGTGTCTCTAACTATGTATATCTGTGTAGCAGCTAGTACAATGGGGGTCTGATCTCAGGAGGCTCTAGATGCCACCATAGTACAAACAATAAATAATAAAGTTAAATACTCCAAATTACTGGAATATTTTGAAATGTGGACTATAAATGTTGTACTACATTTCAGTGTATAGAGCAGTATGAACAAGTCATCTATATGAAATTTTTAAAAAGCTAGTGCTTTTTATGTAGCCTGTTGTAAAACTAGGCAAATATCTAGCTGAGCAGATGTACCCCTGGGAGGACCTCTGTGTGCCCCCCGGGGTTCACATACCCCTGGTTGAAAACCACTGATTTAGATAATGGCATAGAGAGTACATTTACCAAGGTTGGGGATTATACCAAGCTGTGAGGGGTTGGAAGTGCTTTGGAGGATAAGATTACAATTCAAAATGGTCTGGACAAACTGGAGAAATGGTCTGAAGTAAATAGGATGAAATTCAATAAGGACAAATGCAAAGTACTCCACCACTTAGGAAGGAAGAGTCAGTTGCACACATACAAAATGGGAAATGACTGTCTGGGAAGGAGTACTGCGGAAAGGGATCTGGGGGTCATAGTAGATCTCAAGCTAAATATGAATCAACAGTGTAACATTGTTGCAAAAAAAACAAACAACATTCTGGGATGTATTAGCACAGTGTTCTTCATTGCAAGGCCAGCGAGCCAATGGCCGCTCCGATCGACCCTAAGTGCGGCTTGCTAAATTCCTTCTAAGCTGTGTGGCTGTGTAGCAGGCTATAAATAGCTGCACAGCAGCTCTAAAGGGCCACACAGCAGGGACCTGGAGAGGAGCAGAGGAGGAACTGGGGAGGGGAGCAAATTGGAGTTTGCAGGGCTGCTATGGGCCTGTTCCCCAGCCCCGGAGCTCCCTGCTGCCAGAGGGGAGAGAGGGGCCCCTTTCCTCAGAATGCCGTACTGCTGCTGGCAGGGAGAGAGAAGCCCCTTCCCCAGAGCTAGCTACTTCCAGCAGGGAGAGGGCTGGGGGGAGTCACAGAATCATAGAATATCAAGGTTGGAAGGGACCTCAGGAGGTCATCTAGTCCAACCCCTTGCTCAAAGCAGGACCAAGCCCCAACTAAATCATCCCAGCCAGGGCTTTGTCAAGCCTGACCTTAAAAATATCTAAGGAAGGGGATTCCACCACCTCCCTAGGTAACGCATTCCAGTGTTTCACCACCCTCCTAGTGAAAAAGTTTTTCCTAATATCCAACCTAAACCTCCCCCACTGCAACTTGAGACCATTACTCCTTGTCCTGTCATCTGCTATCACTGAGAATATTCTAGATCCATCCTCTTTGGAACCCCCTTTCAGGTAGTTAAAAGCAGCTATCAAATACCCCCTCATTCTTCTCTTCCGTAGACTAAAAATCCCAGTTCCCTCAGCATCTCCTCATAACTCATGTGTTCCAGTCCCCTAATCATTTTTGTTGCCCTTCGCTGGACTCTCTCCAATTTCTCCACATCCTTCTTGTAGTGTGGGGCCCAAAACTGGACACAGTACTCCAGATGAGGCCTCACCAATGTCGAATAGAGGGGAACGATCACGTCCCTCGATCTGCTGGCAATGCCCCTACTTATACACCCCAAAATGCCATTGGCCTTCTTGGCAACAAGGGCACACCGTTGACTCATATCCAGCTTCTCGTCCACTGTCACCCCAGGTCCTTCTCTGCAGAACTACTGCCTAGCCATTCGGTCCCTAGTCTGTAGCAGTGCATTGGATTCTTCCGTCCTAAGTGCAGGACTCTGCACTTGTCCTTGTTGAACCTCATCAGATTTCTTTTGGCCCAATCCTCCAATTTGTCTAGATCCCTCTGTATCCTATCCCTACCCTCCAGCGTATCTACCACTCCTCCCAGTTTAGTGTCATCCGCAAACTTGCTGAGGGTGCAATCCACACCATCCTCCAGATCATTTATGAAGATATTGAACAAAAACGGCCCCAGGACCGACCCTTGGGGCACTCCGCTAGATACCAGCTGCCAACTAGACATGGAGCCATTGATCACTACCGGTTGAGCCCGACAATCTAGCCAACTTTCTACCCACCTTGTAGTGCATCCATCCAGCCCATACTTCTTTAACTTGCTGACAAGAATACTGTGGGAGACCGTGTCAAAAGCTTTGCTAAAGTCGAGGAATAACACGTCCACTGCTTTCCCTTCATCCACAGAACCAGTTATCTCATCATAGAAGGCAATTAGATTAGTCAGGAATGACTTTCCCTTGGTGAATCCATGCTGACTGTTCCTGATCACTTTCCTCTCCTCTAAGTGCTTCAGAATTGATTCCTTGAGGACATGCTCCATGATTTTTCCGGGGACTGAGGTGAGGCTGACCAGCCTGTAGTTCCCAGGATCATCCTTCTTCCCTTTTTTAAAGATGGGCGCTACATTAGCCTTTTTCCAATCTTCCGAGACTTCCCCCGATCGCCATGAGTTTTCAAAGATAATGGCCAATGGCTCTGCAATCACATCTGCCAATTCCTTTAGCACTCTCGGATGCAATGCATCCGGCCCCATGGACTTGTGCACGTCCAGTTTTTCTAAATAGTCCCGAACCACTTCTTCCTTCACAGAGGGCTGGCCACCTCCTCCCCATGCTGTGCTGCCCAGTGCAGTAGTCTGGGAGCTGACCTTGTTCGTGAAGACAGAGGCAAAAAAAGCATTGAGTACATTAGCTTTTTCCACATCCTCTGTCACTAGGTTGCCTCCCTCATTTAGTAAGGGGCCCACACTTTCCTTGGTTTTCTTCTTATTGCCAACATACCTGAAGAAACCCTTCTTGTTACTCTTAACATCCCTCGCTAGCTGCAACTCCAGGTGTGATTTAGTCTTCCTGATTCCATTCCTACATGCCCGAGCAATATTTATATACTCATCCCTGGTCATTTGTCCAATCTTCCACTTCTTGTAAGCCTCCTTTTTATGTTTAAGATCAGCAAGGATTTCACTGTTCAGCCAAGCTGGTCGCCTGCTGTATTTACTATTCTTTCTACACATCGGGATGGTTTGTCCCTGTAACCTCAATAAGGATTCTTTAAAATACAGCCAGCTCTCCTGGACTCCTTTCCCCCTCATGTTATTCTCCCAGGGGATCTTGCCCATCAGTTCCCTGAGAGAGTCAAAGTCTGCTTTTCTGAAGTCCAGGGTCCGTATTCTGCTGCTTTCCTTTCTTCCTTGTGTCAGGATCCTGAACTCGACCATCTCATGGTCACTGCCTCCCAGGTTCCCATCCACTTTTGCTTCCCCTACTAATTCTTCCCGGTTTGTGAGCAGCAGGTCAAGAAGAGCTCCACCCCTAGTTGGTTCCTCCAGCACTTGCACCAGGAAATTGTCCCCTACAGTTTCCAAAAACTTCCTGGATTGTCTGTGCACCGCCGTATTGCTCTCCCAGCAGATATCAGGATGATTGAAGTCACCCATGAGAACCAGGGCGTGCGATCTAGTAGCTTCTGCGACTTGCCGGAAGAAAGCCTCATCCACCTCATCCCCCTGGTCCGGTGGTCTATAGCAGACTCCCACCACGACATCACCCTTGTTGCTCAGGCTTCTAAACTTAATCCAGAGACTCTCAGGTTTTTCTGCAGTTTCATACTTGAGCTCTGAGCAGTCATACTGCTCCCTTACATACAATGCAACTCCCCCACCTCTTCTGGCCTCCCTGTCCTTCCTGAACAGTTTATACCCATTCATGACAGTACTCCAGTCATGCGAGTTATCCCACCAAGTCTCCGTTATTCCAATCACATCATAATTCCCTGACTTTGCCAGGACCTCCAGTTCTCCCTGCTTGTTTCCCAGGCTTTGTGCATTTGTATATAGGCACTTGAGATAACCCGCTGATCGCCCCTTGTTCTCAGTATGAGGCAGGAGCCCTCCCCTCTCACATGCTCCTGCTCGTGCTTCCTCCCGGTATCCCGCTTCCCCACTTACCTCAGGGCTTTGGTCTCCTTCCCCCGGTGAACCTAGTTTAAAGCCCTCTTCACTAGGTTAGCCAGCCTGCTCACGAAGATGCGCTTCCCTCTCTTCGTTAAGTGGAGCTCGTCTCTGCCTAGCACTCCTCCTTCTTGGAACAACATCCCATGGTCGAAGAATCCAAAGCCTTCTCTCCGACACCGCCTGCGTAGCCATTCATTAACTTCCACGATTCGACGATCTCTACCCCAGCGTTTTCCTTCCATGGGGAGGATGGACGAGAACACCACTTGCGCCTCATACTCCTTTATCCTCCTTCCCAGAGCCACGTAGTCTGCAGTGATCCGCTCAAGGTCATTCTTGGCACTGTCATTAGTGCCCATGTGGAAAAGCAGGAAGGGGTAGCGGTCCGAGGGCTTGATGAGTCTCGGCAGACTCTCCGTCACATCGCAAATCTTAGCCCCTGGCAAGCAGCAGACTTCTCTGTTTTCCCGGTCAGGGCGGCAGATAGATGACTCAATCCCCCTGAGGAGAGAGTCCCCAACCACCACCACGCGCCTCCTTCTCTTGGGAGTGGTGGTCGTGGAACCCCCAACCTTAGGACAGTGCATCTCATGCCTTTCAACTGGTGGAGTCTCCTTCTGCTCCCTTCCCCCAAACGTATCATCTGGGCCACTCCCCACAATGGTACCTGTGGAGAGAACATGAAAACAGTTACTTACCTGTTTCCGCATTGCTGGTACATGGACGTTCCCCCTTCTTCTTCTGGAAGTCACGTGTTGCCAGATTTCTTCACTGTCCTCCTGTCCGCGCTGCGCAGCCTGCTCTGAATCTTCAGAACCTTGTGCCTGTAGAAGCATATCCTGACGTCTGTCCAGGAAATCTTCAGTTTCTCTTATGCAACGCAGGGTCAATACCTGTTGCTCCAGACCTTGAACCTTCTCTTCCAATATGGAGACCAGCTTGCACTTTGTACAGACAAAGTCGCTTCTGTCCCCTGGAAGAAAGACAAACATGGCACATCCAGTGCAGGTCACAACAGTTGAACACTCCCCATCCATATTACCTTCCTAATATGAGCTTCCTCAGGAGATGCAGTAATTACTCAGAGAAGTCATTAGGGCGTAAGCCTCAGTGGGCTCACTCCAGGCGAACTCCCAGGCAAACTCCTGCTGTTTGCTGCTCTGCTGCCCCCCGCTGCTCAGCTGGTTCCCTGCTGCTCAGCTGGTTCGCGGAGCGCCGGCTTTTTTTAAACAGCCAGGCTCACCTGTAACAAACACTCCCAACTCCCGCCCTTTTCAGCAAACCAATCAAGCACTCACTCAAACTTTCAAGCCGCCGTCACTACAAACACTCTGATCCTCTCACAAACACACACTCAGATAACCAGATACTCACCAGCACAGATCCCAGGCAAACTCCTGCTGTTTGCTGCTCTGCTGTCCCCCACCTCCCTAGGTAACGCATTCCAGTGTTTCACCACCCTCCTAGTGAAAAAGTTTTTCCTAATATCCAACCTAAACCTTCCCCACTGCAACTTGAGACCATTACTCCTTGTTCTGTCATCAGCTACCACTGAGAACAGTCTAGATCCATCCTCTTTGGAACCCCCTTTCAGGTAGTTGAAAGCAGCTATCAAATCCCCCCTCATTCTTCTCTTCCGTAGACTAAACAATCCCAGTTCCCTCAGCATCTCCTCATAACTCATGTGTTCCAGTCCCCTAATCATTTTTGTTGCCCTCTGCTGGACTCTCTCCAATTTTTCCACATCCTTCTTGTAGTGTGGGGCCCAAAACTGGACACAGTACTCCAGATGAAGCCTCACCAATGTGGAATAGAGGGGAACGATCACGTCCCTCGATCTGCTGGCAATGCCCCTACGTATACATCCCAAAATGCCATTGGCCTTCTTGGCAACAAGGGCAGACTGTTGACTCATATCCAGCCCATACTTCTTTAACTTGCTGGCAAGAATACTGTGGGAGACTCTGTCAAAAGCTTTGCTAAAGTCAAGGAACAACACGTCCACCGCTTTCCCCTCATCCACAGAGCCAGTTATCCTCTGGCCCCAGCCTCAGGGCAGCCTGCCTGCACCCCAAACTCATCCCCAGCCCCACCACAGAGCCCGCACCCCCAGCCAGAGCCCTCACTCTCCCACTGCATCCCAACCCTCTGCCCCAGCCCTGAGCCCCCTCCTGCACCCTGAATCCCTCATCCTGGGCCCCAGCCCACAGCCCTCACCCCCACACCCCAACCCTCTGCCCCAGACCTAAGCCCCCTCACATACCCCAAACCCCTCATTCCCAGCCAGAGGGGTGAAAAGAAAACAGAGGAACAAATTGACCAACGAACATTTGGACTGCCTTACTAGGATTGCGATGACAGATTACAAATATTGCATGAACAAAGTCAAGGAGGAACAGGCACACTTTCGCTCATCCAGTTTTTAAAGTAAGTTTTGCATCATTATGCTCTTTAAAAGTTTACTCACATAGGTGCCTTTTTAATTCCATATATTTTCCTGGTTATTATTTTATAAAAGGAGTATGGTTTTATTGTACAAGTAGACTTTGTTTTAGTTACACAAGTGGCTCTGTAACATTACATCATTAAGGAGTAATAAGCAATGTGTTAATTTAGTAGTTGATGTGGCTCTCACATTGAAGGTTTTTTGCCAAAGTGGCCCACACTTCAAAAATAGTGAAGAACACTGTATTAGCAGGAGTGTTGTAAGCAAGACACTAGAAGTAATTCTTCCATTCTACTTTGCACAGATAAGGCTTCAACTGGACTACAGTAGGTGTCCAGTTCTGGGCACCACATTTCAGGAAAGATGTTGACAAATTGTAGAAATCCAGAGAAGATCAACAAAAATGATTAAAGGTCTAGAAAACAAGACCTATGAGGAAAGATTGAACAAAATTGGGTTTGTTTAGTTTGGAGAAGAGAAGCCCAAGATGGGACACAATAACAGTTTTCAAGTACATTAACGGTTGTTACAAGGAGAAGGGAGAAAAATTGTTCTCATTAACCTCTGAGGATAGGACAAGAAGAAATGGGCTTACATTGCAGCAAGGGAGGTTTAGGTTAGACATTAGGGAAGCAAGACATGAGAAGTAATTATTCCACTCTACTCCGCGCTTATTAGGCCTCAACTGGAATATTGTGTCCAGTTCTGGGCGCCACATTTCAGGAGGGATGTGGACAAATTGGAGAGAGTCCAGAGAAGAGAGACAAAAATGATTAAAGGTCTAGAAAACATGACCTATGAGGGAACATTGAAAAAACTGCATTTGTTTAGTCTGGAAAAGAGAAGACTGGGGGGGTCGGGGGGGAGGGGACATGTTAGCAGTTTTCAAGTATGTAAAAGGCTGTTGCCTGTTACAAGGAGGAGGGGGGAAAATGTTTTTCTTAACCACTGAGGATAGGACAAGAAGCAATGGGCTTAAATTGCAGTAAGGGAGGTTTAGGTTGGACATTAGGAAAAACTTCCTAACTGTCATGGTGGTTAAGCACTGGAATAAATTGCTGAGGGAGGTTGTGGAATCTCCATCATTGGAGATTTTTAAGAGCAGGTTAGACAAACACCAGTCAGGAATGGTCTAGATAATACTTAGTCCTGCCATGGGTGCAGGGGATTGAATTAGATGACCTTTCAAAGTCCCTTCGAGTCCTATGATTAGGTAAACCTTCCTGTCAGGGTGGTTAAGCACTGGAACAAATTGCCAAGGGAGG
Source organism: Natator depressus (assembly GCF_965152275.1). Taxonomy (NCBI): domain Eukaryota; kingdom Metazoa; phylum Chordata; order Testudines; family Cheloniidae; genus Natator; species Natator depressus. The sequence continues at coordinate 115,964,353 of NC_134239.1, forward strand.
TTGTGGAATCTCCACCACTGGAGGTTTTTAAGAACAGGTTAGACAAACACCTTTCAGGAAAGGTCTAGTTATTACTTAGTCCTGTCTTGAGTGCAGGGGACTGGACTAGATGACCTTTTGAGGTCCTACACTTTTATGATTTTATGAAAGATGCCACAGAAGTGCAAAATATTAAAACCCAGTGTTTTTTTAATTCATTCTGTTCATTAATTCCTGAAGGCATGGAGCACAGTCAGTTCTTATCCCATAAGCCTTTGTTTCCATTAGCACTCATCCAATCTATAATAAAGACACTGTGCCATTCTACCAGTTCCATAGTTGGGTAGGAAAGAGAATGGGAAATATATAGTATCAGGATGTTTGTTCAGTCTGCTTTATCTACCAGCATTTGAATCACTTGAATTATTTGACTTAGTGCAGAAGAGGAAACCCTATAGACTCACTTTCAAAATCTGTTTCCCACTGAGTGGTCAACACATAGCCAAACATCTGATGCAGCTCTCCTCAACTTGCCAATTTTGAATACCATGTCAGTCTTCTGTCTTTCCCTGACACTGAGCAAGTGAGGGCACTGAGATTGAGTGGCAGTGTTTCAGAAGTAACCTTTTATTCAGGACCTTGAGTCTGCCCCACTCCCAGGGCAACTCCACTCTCACACTGTGCCATATGACACATCTCACTAGGCAAATACACTGTGTCACTCTCTGATTAATTATTCCAGAGCATCACTGGAAGGCAATACAACCCACAGTTGTCTAGGCTACAAGTGTGGCAATTACCTCACAAAGTGTGACAGAATCCTCAAATAAGGGGCACTATTTAAAAACAGCATAATAAGAAACAAATAATATGAAGTTCCTTTCTTCAGCACATTTAGGGCCAGATCCTGGTCCACACTAAGGCTGCTTTGCACTGTTCCAGTAAATTGAGGATCCCCGTGGGTAAAGTTACTAACATAAATATTGGCAGATTCTGACCCTCTATAACAGAACAATAATATTGGATAGTGTGACATGATGTATTTTTATTGCTTCTTTTCTTTTTTCCCCTTCCTTTATACTTTATTATTAAGGCAATTTGCGTGAAAAGGGGATCTTTTAGTTTCTTAAGAGTCCATTTGCTCCTCCTGCTTATTCTTCTCCTGAAGTTATAACCTTCTGTTTTTGATATAATCATTCCCACAGCAGCCAAATGTGATGTCACAAAGAGCATTCTGACTTTGGGTAGGGAATAATCAGCAGGAAAAAAATTATCCTTTTTGTAAATAAAAGCAATAAGTGTATATATATAGCAATAAGAAACACAGGAAGAGAAATATAGAACACATATAATAACATAGACAATTTGTCTCTAAAATGTGAATAGAATATCTTCTCAACGTTTACAGTGAAGTATCAACAAGACTTTAATTCACAGAAACATAGCAATCGCCAAACCAGATCAGACCAGGGGATCATCCAAACAAGTATCCTGTCTCTGACTGTGGATAGAACCACCTGCTTCAGAGGAAAGTGCAAGAAACCCTGCATCAGGCAATTATAGAATAACCTTCCTATAGAGAAAGTTTCATTGTAACCTCTTCAGTTAGTGGTTGGCCTAGCCCTGAAACAGGATTTGAGATTTATATTCCGTCTAAAAAAATCTGATATGATTTGTTTATGTTTGTTTGGATTTTTTTTTTTTGCTCTTTACTAGAAGTTCCCTCTACTGTGTACAAATGTACAATCCTTTTTTGCATCTTACTTGGCCCTAATTTTAATGTGTTGCAATGAGTTCCACAGACTAAGTGTGCATTGTATACACAAGTATTTCTTTCTATCAGTTTTAAATTTGCTGCCTTTCAGTTTTACTGAATGTCCCCCTTGTTTTTGTATTATAAGAAAGGGTGTACAGACATTCCAAACCTTCCTTCTGTATACCATTCATTATTTTGTATGCTTAATCATGTATCTACTCATTCATCTTCTCATTAAAACAATCTCAGAATTGTCTTGCTTATGTAAGCTAGGTACTGATATAGATAATAACTGGGACCGCTAGAGGGTGCTAGTGAGAAGAGGAAGTACAGCACCAAGTTGAGAAAAACTTTCCTTTAATGTAGTACTAAATGAGAGGAGGAGTTTTAATTTTTGTATTATAAAGTGAATATCGTGCTGGCCAAATTGCCAGCCCTGAAGACTGAAATTCTTTCTATACTGAACAATGCTGTACAGCCCGGGTGTTTGCTCTGCAAACTTTCTTATACCAGCCACACAGCCAAGGTGCCTCAACTCTTTTCCACACGGACTTCCTGAGAATATAGTTTATTCTTCACACCCATAAAATCCTTGGTCTTTCTGATGAGCTAAATAGTCTCTTTTTGCCCAATAAGAACTGGACTGCAGCCATCACCCATTTCATGTAGGCTCCTAAATAGCAATAAAATAACAGTTGTTAGTAAACTGGCTTAAACTGGATTCAAACTAGCAACCTACAGATGAAAACCAGTGATAAAGATAAGAACCACTAGAGATAAGATCTAGAGATAAGAACCACTTCCCTGAGCCATTCAGCCCTTCTAATGCGGAAAGAGAGAAAAAAAGAAAGAAAATTAGGCTGCTTTTCATGTAATCTATTGTCATATTTCATGCACCCTATTGTCTTTCCTAAGTACAACAAACTGGTGAATGAGGTTGCCTGCTAGCACAGGCCAACCCTATTTCCTTCCTGATGTTAGTTGAGAGAAATTGTTTTCAGCTGCTCAGAAATGAGAGAGTGAGATCCACTGCTTATGCTAGTATTGAAGGAATGTGGATGTGTTACACTCTCACAAGACCAGATCGGAGTAAAAAGGGAATTCAGAAAGTACAGGCCCTGCTCCCAGTAAAGAATGCAGATGCTAAAAAGCACTTTGGGGAATAAGCGTAGGTGAATCAATGACATATTGAAGTCTTCGCACAAGAAATTAGTTTCCTTTTGTAAATTTAAGGAGCTGGTGGAGAAGATAGTTAGGATTCAGACAATGGGAAAACATATTCTCCATATGCTGTATAACTGTTGTATTTTAGCCTCATAAATTTAGCCTCACAACACCCATGTGAGGTAGGGACATATTTACAAATAAAAAATCAAAGACACAGAGATGTAAATGTCCTGATTTGCAGAGGTGCTGTGGGCATCCTCACCTCCCAGTTATTTCAACAGAAGTTGCGCTCAGTACCTCTTAGAATCAGCCCATAAGTGCCTTGCTTACAGTCACACATAAAGTTGATAGCAGAGCTGGGAACCCAGTTCTCATGATGCTTAGTTCTGAGCTCTAGTCACAATACACCTAACGGCAAATTTAAAGCACTGCAAAGAAAAAAAAAAGGAGGGGAAAACTAGCCATTGTTTGGACAAGTTCTCATGAACACCTGACAAACAAGAGAACTTCCCAAAAGTTGCTTATGATTAGGCTGAATTCTATTCCTGGATTTATTGAATGGTACTGAAAATTCATACCTTAGTACAACCCAGCGGAACAATCTAGGCAAGTCCTATTACAAGGAAGCATTAGTTGAAAAATAAAATCTTACACATCACAGCTTCTTTGAATTAAAGCCTTTGAGTATGGAAAGTCTTGACTGGCCATATTCATCAGTCTCTTCAGACCTTTTCCATGAATTCCTCTGCCTATAGAGTAGGTGTCATATTAACTCAAGCACATCTGAGTAGCTCTGAGAATACAGGAACCAGAGACCTACACCAATTTACATCAGCTGAGAATCTGGCTCCACAGGATGCAAGTAAATCAGCCAATGGGAATTACACCCTAACCTACAGAAGAAGGCTAGGAATCATGGTCGTTTTTTCTTTCTGCATACTCACTAACTCTGATACAAAATACAGAGATTAAAGGAAAGGTTGTTTGGTTTGGGGTTGTACAAAAATAAGGCATAGATTATCCATTTAGTCTGTAAATTAACACACAACTTCTATGGTAATGGGGTCATATAAGTAAGATAGAGAGACAGAGAATTTTGAAACGGATTAACCTTATAAGGCGATAGCAATTGAAAATATATTTTACTGTCAGAATGTTTTCAAGAGTAAATATTGATATACAGTACTAGTAACAGACAGTAGGGGGCACTAAAGGAAAAGGAAATAGCTTTTGAGTCAGACCTGGAGAGGTAGTGCTGAATGGGGTTAAGTTTATCATTTCTTTTATTGGTTTCATTTTCTTAATCTGTACCTTTTTTGTCTTATTTACCTATCTTTCTATTCTTGGCATTCAGCACTAATTTTTAATGTTTTTGTATCTAATATACTTCCATTTGGGAAGGCATACTGGTAAGAAAGTATTTTGGCAACCATTAAGTTGTGTGGTAGCCGATAGTGTTAACAGAAAGCTTGAACGTGACTTGAGTGCAGTTACCATTTTGTCTACTACTGTTTAAAAACAACCATACCTTGAATCTTAAGTAAGTGGCTAAGAAACTTCATGGCATCCTCACTTTGACTTCCACCTTAAATACCAGGGCTCAGGAGCTGTATCTTCTTGTGTGATTTTTAACTGAAGTAAACAAGGCGGGCTTTATGAAAAACCCCTTCAATAGAGCAGCTTCCATCCTCTAGAAACTCCTCCCTTCCTCAATTATTTTCTATACTTGTGTTCTAGCAGGGGCCTTAGCAACAGAAGGCTGTGGGATGCTGTAACTACAGAGAGAATGTAGAATGTGCTGACAGCAGGGCAGCATGGAATCTGGCAGTCTGGGAAGGATGTTTTATTTTGTCCTCTTCCATAAGGCAGCTGTGGTTAGGGTTGTGTTACATCTGTCAGTTTGGGTTCTCACTGAAGGAACTTATGCCATCTAGAGATTTGGAGGCTTTTGGCAACCCCTTCCCACTCCTGGCATAAGTGGGAGGAGAAGCAAGGCTGGTGGGGATGGTGTGTAGTGGAGCTGAGTTCTGCTTCTCTCGCACCTCTGCTGGTGTCGGGGGTCTTATTCTAGCAGTGTAAATTCAAGCAGGGTCCCTCCTTTTCTAATTTCCACCAGGGCCGAGCAATCTTGAGGCAGCCACAAACATCTCCCTACAGCTGCCACTCTCCACTACATCCAACCACAGGCATTGCTGAGGGTCTGGACCCTAGTCATAGTGTATTGGAGTCTGGATACCCTGAAACTCTGATCTACAGTAGGGTTCGGTGGAGTGCCAACAGCTATGGGAGCTGGTGCCTTCCTTTCCCCACTATTGCTGAAAGGGAGCAAGAGTGGAGAAAGGTAGACTCCCACTTCCCTGAAGATGTTTGCCATGAAGGGGGATAGGGAAGCAATGCTCTCCCTTGAAGACAGAGATGGGGAGTGGGGTCCAGCATGCGGCCACTGGGTTAGGAAGGAGGGTTTGCCTTATCATTGGCTCCCCTCACATAAGACATTGCTGGTAAGTAAGGGGTCGCTGTGTCTGCTGGGGCATGGAGGCTAAGTCTTCCTCAGGGTTCGTAGACCTCCTTGGATGTTCCCTTTTGGGGAATCACTTATCCTTTTTTCATCAGCCCTATCCTTTCCTCTTCTCTTTGTCCTAGCCGAACTTTCTCTAATGCCTTCTCGGCAGCTTTGGCTATTCTCCAGCAGCTCCTCCCTTTCTCCTTGGCTTTACAGTTTCATCACCTTTTGATCCTTCTGAATTAAATTTCTTTGCCTTCAGACACCACTCTGCACTTCCATAGCACCTTCCAGCGGAGGAGACCCACATGCTTCAAAAGCATACACTAACATGCTCATGCTCCATACTCTTCATTTCCTCATCCTCATGACTCGCCCCAACACCAAGTGGTGGGACCTCCTACCGCCTGTGGAGGATGAGGAGCCCCGGTGGGCCAGTCTATATTCCACCCTGGTCCCCCGGCCCGCTGGGAATATTAATTGGCAGCTCTTTCATGGAGCCATGAGCATGGGCGTGTACCTGGCATGATTCACTCCTCTCTCTGACACTTGCCCCTTCTGGGGTGTGAGGGAGACCCTGATACACATTTACATCAAGTGCGCCAGGTTGCAGCCCCTTTTCCAGCTCCCCCAGGAACTTCTCCTCAGGTTTTGGCTGCACTTTTCTCCACACCTCTTCATATTTGCATGGAGTCACGAAACCTCCTCATCAACCTCCTCCTGCCGCTGGCCAAGGTGGCCATCCATCATACCAGGAGGAGGATGTTGGATGGGGAGGTGCTCTGAGACTGTAGGGCCTATTTCTGCTGCTCCCTTAGCTCAGGTATGCAGGCAGAGTTCTTCTGGGCTGCATCCACTGGCTCCCTGGATGTCTTCAAGAAGCTGTGGGCGCTGTCTGGGGTTGTCTGCTAGGTGTCGCCCTCTGGATCCCTGCTTTTGACCCTACGACCTCACTTCTGTCCCTGTTTTATCATTTGTTGCCCTCCTAATTCACTTGAGATCCTGATCTGGTAGTTTCTCCCTTTAGGCTGGGGGCGGGGGCCTTTCGATATGGGCAGGCTTGCGCGCGCACACACACACACACACACACATTCTCAAGAGGAAGGTGCAAACAAACATATGCATGATTGTTAGCCTCCACTTTTTTAAAAATTTGGAACTAAATGTCAAAAGGTTCAGTCTACAAAAAGTAAGCAGCATAACAGAAGTCAATGGGAGAATATGAAACTCTTTTATGCTTGGAAAATAAACCAGGAAATCTCATAGCACATTAGCAGACTTAAAGGTTAAAGTCAATGCAGCTAAAAATAATCCCATAAACTGATGGCTTCATATCTATTTGTAAAGTGCCTAGGAGACTGTTGGTGCTATACAAAAAATAAATAACCCATAAACAGAATGATGAGAAGAGATGGTCTCTTAAACAGGAGTCTAGCTAGTTTGCTTGCTGGTGATAGGCAACTTGCTGTCCAAGGGAGACAGTTCTCATAGACCAAACTCTTTCCATTGTCACTTCATGGGCAGGAGTCTGCCAACATCAGAATGACAGTCTACAGCAGTATAAGCAGCCTCATCCCAGCACTAAGATGAAGTGGTGAGAGGAGGCCAGAGACCATGGAAGATCTGGGGTCCAAAATCTAAAGCATATCTGTTCATGATACTGGCATAACCCACTTAAATGCTAGGTGGCCACATACTTCACAACTGACACTTTCAAGTCTTCCTCAAAGATAGCACTAAACAGAGGGCATTACCATAGTCACAGAGATTATCCTATTTCTCCTCTGCCATCAAGAAAAACAGACTGAAAGCAGTCTGAGGAATTCTTCTTCCAGGAATTCATCCCCTGAATACAGAGAAAAGTCATAGAGGCACTGGTGGCAATGTTGACTGGTTTTAGGATGGCCAGAGACCAGTCAAGAGATTCGTCTCCCTACTTGCATCTATCATCGGGATTTAAGATCGCCCCCCAAAAAAACCAACAAGGGAGTGTAGAAGTAAAACACAGGTATGTTTATTAGACCATCAACAGTGAAACAAGGTAAGTAAACGGGGTATGCTATAAAGGACTCCCAACACAGGTAGGCAAGGTAAAGAGGTAAAGGTGCCACTATAACTATATTGACTGTGACCAAAAAGGGTTTACTCCCTCCCCAAGATGTGTCCCAGGTAAGGGGCATGGAGGACTTAAAAGTTCTCTACCATTTCTTGCAGCTTGTGTCTAGAGCCTCATAACCTCATGACGCAGATCGCAGGGTCCGGAACCGAAAAGGTGATTCAGCAGGGTGAGGAGTAGACCTCAGGCAACAGGTAGGTGGTAACTCTGCTTGATGCTGGTGAGTCTTCTTCCTCCTTCCCTGTGTTGTCATGAGTGCAAGTAAGATCCAGGTGAGAGGGCGGCAGCGAGCAGCTCACCCTTGTGTGCAAGTGTGTTAAACCCTCCCACAACCCTAAGGCACGGTGCTCTGGCCTACAGACCTAAGAACACACTGCTGTGGTCCAGCACTCTGCCACTCAGATTGGCCACCCCATCCTATAGCCTTTATATGCCCTGCTGTTACCAGGCAGATTACGTGTCACTTGGTTTCCCATCTTTTCGGTAGAAAGGGCGGAAAACGATACCCGAGGAGGGGGAAGAAGGGCAGCCAAGATGGATTCCTAGTTGTTGTTGCCAGAATTTCAAGATGGCGTGTGGATATTAATGCCAAAACAGAAATTTTTCCCCCTACAGCAATAGGGGGTAAGTATTGCGAGGCCTGTGACTGATGCTCTCCTTCTTGGATCGTAAACTACCACAGAGAACTGGAACCTCAGCTAGCAAAGAATGTCATCACCTCCTTTCTTGAGGAGAGTCTACCAGGCACCCTCCAACACGCTAGAGTCCCACCAGTACTAAAGAACCCATCACCAGGCACTACAGACCTCACAAACTGCTACCTAGTTTCTAAATTCATAAGCAGAGCTATATTAAAGCAATGCTGGTCCCTAGCCACACGACCCACATGGCTCCAACCTTACAGCCATGTCGCCACATCACGTTCCTCCATCCCAGAGAGGCTGGATAATGAGATGGGGGCCTTTTATGCATCCCGCAGAGGCAGCAGTGTGCCAGGAATGAGGGCCTCCAGCAGGGCTAGTCTCCAGACAGCCTCATCAGTCCAGCTTGCCTGCAGCAGGCTGCCTGATTAGCCAGGCAATCTGACAGGCTGCAGAGGCCAGCAGGCTGGCTCTTAAGCCAGCAGCAGCAGCAGCTTGCTAGCTTCTCAATGCTTATATTCACCATTATGCCTACTGCTGTGTTACCTGATTCCTCTCTTGCACCCAGCCTTGTCTCTGTCCTACCCCTGCCTTCAGCCCCCCCCCTCGCTTGCCTGATACCCTGTTTGCGCCCACTTCCTGACCTCAGGTTTGACCCTTGGCTCTGGCTCCTGACTATAGGCGCTGGCTTGACCCTGTGCTCTGTTTTCTGCCTTCTGCTTTGACCCTTACCTTTGGCCCCTGACTACAGACTATGGCTCTGACCCTAGCCACTAGGCCTGCTGCCTGCTCCAACCACTAGGCTAGACTGCCCTCGACTTAGTTGGCTGACACAGTGCCCCTCATGAGAGCAGCAGATGACCTCCTTCACCCCCCCTGAACTAACCACAGCAGCCAGTGTGTCTGCTTGGGTGGATGTGAGGCTGGGCACTCTCCTCCTCAAGCCACACACACATACCCCCTCTGTTGGGATGATGTTGGCACCTGTTATGCTCTCCCAGAGCAATAGGTCATGCAATTAACACCCCTCTGAGATGAATGATGCCTCTTGGCTATTGTTTCAGGCTGTCTGCAGACTCAGGCAGGCATCACTGCTTTGGTTACACTCAGGTTATATTTTTGTGCTTTTTCTACACAATCTCAAGGGCTAGAAATGTACTTTTTTATATAAATGAAATCTGAGACTCTGCTATAACTCCAGGAGCAGGGGTCCTAGGCATGGCCCTATTCTGCCTACTGCCTGAATCCAGTTTTCTTCATATGAAGATGTGGCCATTGACCCAAAGAGTTTACAATCTAAGACCCAGATTTTCTGTGGCTCATAAAGGATCAGACTCCTCTGATGTCAACAAAAATGCCAATGGTCCATTTACTGCATCAGAAAATTTGGTCCTAAGTACTGACTTCTTTCCACATGGTATGTTTTGTATCAGATTGATGAAAACTGCATGTCAAATCTTTTTCTGAATGAGTACAATAGAGAACAGAAAGTGTGATTATAGTTTGCTATTAATTTCTATAGCATCAATACTATGGCAGGTACTTCGGGGTGTCCTATGCATCTTCACTCCAGTATCTACATGTATGTGACATTTAATGAAATTCAGACTTGTGTGATTTGGTTCAACAACAAAGTTGGAAAACTGAGACTGTTCCTATTTTGCCTGTGAAGTCCCCCACATATATAATCCTAGTGAAAGGATTTTTATAAGTGACATTAGCAATCAGGTGTGCACAAAAAAGAATAAAGTGTCAGCCTGTGGCACTTCCAAGCAATGTCCGAGCCCTCTCCTCCACTGCACTAGATAGTAACCGTAGAGAGCTTTGCCTAACACAGCTTTGAATCACTACTGACTTCCAATTCATGCTGCTGAAGACACTACTGATATAACCAGAGTGGTCTCATTATGTAATCAAACAAGCTGCAACAAAAAATCTAGCTGAAAGAGCTATTCATGGAGCTCACAGCAAAACCAAGCCTATTTAAAAGTATGTGTGTATATATATATATATATATATATATATATAATGCAGAATGTGAAAAGCTTTTCCCTATATATACCATGACTAACAGTTACTGTACAATACAACAGTCTTGTAGACACTCCCTCTAAAGCTGCCTTTCATTGATGCTATAATATACTGTGCAAGCTGGCTCAGAATTAATGATTGAAAAGTAAGATTGCTGGCAGTTCTGGCATATAGCACGGAAAGAGGCTCGGAAAGAGGAGTTTTCTTCTCACGTTCTCAGGGAATGAATGAGCAACTGCTAGGCACTCTCACTTAACTCAGTATGTGTATCCCAAACAATGTAAGTTAAGATTTTTTTTTTCAAACAGTAGAGTCCACAATTAACTTTCAAAATCAGATATGAAAAATCTAAGGGTGTCCATATAGTTAATGCAGATGTCTGGATGTAGGTGACCTAAACCCAAATGTTCTCTTTCCAGTCTAGATCTGAATATCCAAACCTGCAGGTTTAGGTTTTCTCCATACAGCTTTTCACCCAGCTCTAATACAAAGATTCACGGGCTGTTGCCTTTTCAAGAATGAAAATCCCATGAACTTCAAACACTATATGGCCCACATCCTAGGTTGAGAAGAGGCCTCTTTGCGCAGTACCGTAACTGGTATCTGGGTGCAAAGCTCAGGTAACTGGCCATGCATATATCATCCCGGTGCAGGGGACTCTTATGCCACCCCTCCCTGCAGCATGTGTAAAGGATTTGGTCATGTGAAAGGGGACATGGCTGGATCAATGCTGCCATACTGGCACCTCATGACCTATGGCAGACAGTAGGGCTTAGAACAGCCATCACAAAAATTAGCAAGTTCAAAATGAGCTCTGGAAAAGCAGCACTTCTCAATGTTTTAGCAACAAAGATTTTTAGAAGATTTTGGCTTAATAGCCTCAAAGTGAAATTTTCTCGCACAGTTTTGGAAAGGCCATGCCAGCTCAGAAGGAAGAATTTCACAAAAGCAAGAAATACTCCTTGGCTGCAGGCTGGAACAGGTAAGTGTCTAGTTTCTCAGCACTTCAGCAAGCCTGAAAAACAGCCAGAACAAGGATCAAACATACTGAACAATTGAAAACTGCAGGAGAGAAGGAGTACTTGTGGCACCTTAGAGACTAACCAATTTATTTGAGCATAAGCTTTCGTGAGCTACAGCTCACAGAGAGTTTCACTTATTGCCTTAATCAACAAGGACAAGGACAAGGCCACCAAATCCCATTTTAGTTGTGATCAGGAGCAAAGACTAGTGTCCTAACCCATTGCACCCCCTTCTCTCCTTCCCATAGTATTTAAAAAGCACAGAAACGCTCAACTTTCCTTGGACTGCTTCATTGTGCTGTTTAATGAATGAGTCACTAATAAATATTCCTGCATTTGAACAATAAGCAATTTCTACAAAAGCCACCATCACCCCATAAACTGTCTGTGGCTTTCCAAAGCTCTGAACTAGAAAATGGTATGTTTGAGCTGCAATGAACAAATCTGAGTTTCATGCTTCCAGTTCATCAGGAAATAAAGGTTATGATTAATGTGCCTGCATTAGCCCAGATTTCAAGAATTTAGGGAAACTCACTGGGAGAAGCTGTTGCTGTTCCATATGCTACTGAGGCCAAATCTGATTTTTCTGCTTCCACTGCTTTGGAAAAGAGAAAAACAGCTTGTCAGTCTGGCCTCTTGTGCAAATAAAGAGTTCAAGATGGAGATCACCTAACACACAAGGAAATATATTAATTAGTAAGCCCAAAGAGTGTAGGAGAAAGAGGGAATGGGTGGTCTCATGGTTAAAGCAGTATTGAACAGGGGCCCAAGATATCTAGGTCCAGTTGTGGGCTCTGACACAGACTTCCTGTGTGATCTTGGGCTAGTCACACAATCTGGCAGGGTCTCAGTTCCTCATCTGTAAAATGGGGATAATGCTATTTAATTTTCCCCCACCCTTTGTCTTGATTGTAAACTCTTGGGGACAGGGGCTCTCATGTGTTTGTGCAGCACCTAGCACAGTGGAGCCCTGATCTGGATTAAAGCCTCAAGGTGCTACTACAATAAAGGCCTTACTTCAATTGTGGGATGATTGTCAAAAAAATTGTGGCTGAATTGTGGACAAGCCATGGAAAATTGCGGGAAAGTAATAATGGACCTTATTATTTGCGGTAATAAAGTCCATTATTATTTTTCCATGATTTTCTGCTGTCGCCTGCCCAGGGCTGAGAGCAGGGGTCTGAGGCTGATGGGGGTGGGGAGGCTCCCACTCTCAGCCCTGGGGTGGCTGGGGCTTCTACTGTCAGCCCCGCACACAGCAGGGCTCCCGCTGTTGAAATTGCAGTCGAAATTCCGCAATATCGCAAGTTAAGCAGCGCCTTAACTATGATATAAATAATAGAGAATGGAACATGTTAGTCAGCCAAATATATGGATTGCTACCAGCTCCACTATAATAATAAGGGAACAAAGGAGCGGTAAAGTGCTGTAAGAAATGAAAATGGAGATGTAAACAAAGGCAGAGATATCCATGACATTGAAGGGGAGGATGAGAAGCATGAAAGACATATTTAAAGAGGAGAGGGATGTGATCTAAGAAGCAGGCAATGGAGATGGTTTTAGTTACTGCATTCTGGTTGGACTGAGGGGAGTGAGATGGAAATTAGGGAGGCCAGATGAGGGGCAGTCACAATAGTCAAGGCAGGAGATAGCCAAGGCATGGACAAGCATTTTAGAAGGGTCAGATTTGTTTGTACATTGGAGAGAGAGAAGATTTAATAAGACCCTGAGTATGAGGAGAGAGAGGAAGAAGCAAAGGGGAGGCTGGGAGAATTGTCAACATCACTGGAATAGGGAGGAGGAAGATTCTGTGTTGGAGGAAAGATTAGGAGTTCGGCTTTCACCATTTTGAGTGTGGCAAGACCTCCAGTATGAGGAAAAGGAAAGACAGAGGCATGAAAGTGGACTGAATGGGAGAGTTCTGTACAAGACTTTGCCAGGGAAAATACAGCTATATTGTTATGTGTGCATAGATCCTTCAGTGAGAGAGAAATAAGGACAGTGGTTTAAAAATAACAATAGTTCCATCAATATTTAAATATTTGGCCAACTCCTCAGCTGGTATAAGGCTTGCTCTACACTTAAAAGTTTTGCTGGCATAGCTGTGTCAGGAGCGTGGAAAAAAATCACACCCCTAACTGAATGGCTGTGCTGGTTAAAGCCTCAATGTAGAAGCACTTATATTAGCAAAAACATGCTTTTGCTGATGTAACCTATTTTATTCAGGGAGCTGGTAGAAACTATAACAGCACAAGAGCTCTTTAGCTTGTATAAGCTGCCTCTCCACTAGGAGCTACACCAGCAAGCCCTTTCTAGTGCAGATAAGGCCTAAATTACCATAGCTTCATTTACTTTCATTTGAGGTCAGTGGAGCGACACCCATTTCACAGGAGGAACACAGGAAAGGTTAACTGTCAGCACTTCTCTGGAACTAATGCCTAATCCTCAAAAATACTGAAGCACAATGCATAGCAGGGCCAGGAAACACTCCGCCCTCTAACTGGGCAAACATACTTGGACAGTGCACAACATAATTATAGGTTAGGTGTGCTTTGATATTATATTAACAAATACAGTACACACCCGTTTACGCGCGAATCCACTTAACGCGCGGTCGTGCCATGCCTCCCAGTGCTACCTATTTAACACGCGAGACTCGTTAACACGCGGTACCGGAACTTGCTAGGTCGCACTACAGATTTGCTCACTAACTCACTGACATAGAAATCGGTAAGTGCAGAGCAGAAACGTGTTGTACGTCTCTACCGCCAACAGGGGGGGAAGGGGCAGCAACGTTAAAGTGCTGCCATGGCAAAGGACCCTGCAGCACTTTAAGGTCCCTGCCCCTTTTGCCCCCCCTCGTCCGCTGATGAGCAGGGCGGGACAAAGGGAGCAGCTGCCCCGGCACCGGCGATTTAAAAGGGCCTGGGGCTCCGGATGCTGCTACCACAGCAGTGGCGTCCGGGAGCCCCGGGCTCTTTAAATCAACACGGGAACCCCGGGCAGCACAGACCAGGCAGCCTGGAAGGGCTGGCTGGGGGATGCTGACCCCTAACCCTGCCCCTTCTGCCCGAGGCCCTGCCCCTTCCGGGGGCCAGAGCCGCCCCATACTGGTAAGTGTCCTGAGTTACTTTCACCCCTGTGTAGTAATAATAATGTTTTTATTAGATTACACATTTGAATTTATATTCTTGCAAAGCGCCGTTAACAGATTAACAGCCCTGCAGTATTTGGGATGGTGTGAATACGCATGTACTCCTAGATAATTATACATGTGTATATATATAGATATCTTAAGATATTTCAGGATGGCCCTCTTAACCCACGGTCCGTTAACACGTGGTCGTGATGGCTTGACTCCCAACATCTGCACGTAAACGGGTCTGTACTGTAGTTCTTTACTCAGGGGTGAAAGTAACTTAAAGGACTTGCCGGTACTCCGGAGTCCTGAGGAAGGTGCGGGGCCTCAACTGGTAGAGGCGTGGCCTCTATCGGAAGAGGCGGGGCCTTTAAATCCCTGGGCCCTTTAAGTCAAGATTTAAAGGCCTGGGGCTAGGACTGTGGTAGCAGCAGCTGGGAGCCCTGGGCCCTTTAAATCATCCCCTGAGCTCCCAGCTGCAGAGGTGACTGCGAGCTCTGGGGCTCAGGGGCAATTTAAAGGGGGCAATTTAAAGGGCCTGCGGCTCTAGCTGCCACTACCATATCAGAGCCCCAGGCCCTTTAAATTGCCGACGGAGCCCCGGGGGTCCAGCAGCAGGGCCCAGGGCTCCGGCTGCCGCTACCCTCCAGGGCCCTTTAAATCGTCCCCGGAGCCCTGCTGCCGGAGCCCTGGGGTAGCAGCGGCGGCGGGGCTCCGGTGGCTATTTAAAGGGCCCGGGGCTCCTGCTGCCTCTACCGCCCTGGGCCCTTTAAATCGTCCCCGGAGCCCTGGGGTACCAGCAGTGGGGCTACAGCGGTGATTTAAAGGGCCCAGGGCGGTAGCGGCAGCAGGAGCCCTGGGCCCTTTAAATCGCCACCCGAGCCCCACCACCGCTACCCCAGGGCTCCGGCAACGGGGCTCTGGCGGCAATTTAAAGGGCCCGGGGCTCCAGCCACTGCTGGGAGCCCCAGGCCCTTTAAATTGCCACCTGGGGAAGCCAGTCCGCCCTGGTACAGCACTCTGGCTCTTGCTGGCAGGGGTGGCAGGTTTGTAGAAATTTTGCTGGTGCCCAGAACCTAACCCTGCCCAAACTCTGCCCCCCCAACTCCACCTCCCCACCTGCCCAAGGCTCTGGGAGGGAGTTTGGGTGGGGGAGGAGGTCTGGGGTGCAGGCCCTGGGCTGGGGCAGGGGATTGGGGTGCAGGAGGGGTGCAGGGTGCAGGTTCTGGGAGGGAGTTTGGGAATGGGAGGGGGTGCAGGGGTGAGAGCTGTGGGGTGAGGCTGGGGATGGGTTTGGGGTGTGGCTGGGGATGAGGGGTTTGGAGTGTGGGAGAGGCTCAGGGCTGGGGAAGAGGGTTAGGGTGTGGGGGGATGAGTTTGGGGCGCAGGCAGGCTGCCCCGGGACTGGAGCCAGAGAGGAGGACTCCCCCCAGCCCTCTCCCCACCAGCAGCAGCGAGCTCTGGGGTAGGGGCCCTCCTCTTCCCCCCAACAGCACACTCACCCCCACCAACTGTCACTGCATGTGCTCCTAGGGCCCCTCTCAGGTCCAGGAATCTCCCTTGCCTCCCCTGTGGTGGATGCCATGGGGCGGGGGCTGCCATCACATGTGCACCTCGTCCCCTGCTGCTGCCCCTCACTGTAGCTTCACTGGGCGTGGGGGATGGGGCTGCCCCTTGCCCAGCATGGGGCAGGAGCGGTGACTGTGGGCAGGGGGTGCGGCTGTACTGGTGGAGGGTCCCACCAGAAAATGAAAGGGTCTGAGGGGGAAGGGCAGGGTAAGGGCAGCCTGCCCTGCCACAAGTGGATAGGGGGCACTAGGACCCTGTGGCGGCAGTTGATGCAGGGAGGCAGCATGGAGCTGCAGGGGAGAGACAGGGACGCTCTGCTCTGGGACCCAGGGAGGCGCGCGGGGGCAACAAAGGGGGACCGAGGGGAGACCCGGCCCCGAACATTGGTGGAGCTGGGCCCCCGGGCCCTCAATATTGCTGGAGCCACGAACCCACATAACTCACCTCTGCTGCTTGACGATACGCCGTACCGGGGGTACCGGCTTACTTTCACCTCTGACTTTACTTTAAAAGGCATTAGAAGTACTCGCTCAAAGGATTATCGCCTTGATTCAGAGGCCAGCCAAGGGACAACTGCTTTCTTGGCCTGGGTCTTTATATTGGGGATATTGAATCTGCCTTCTACTAATTTGCCTGTTTTTCGAGAAGACTCAAAGGGCTGTGTGACAGAGTGCTGGGAAACAGCAGCTGATGCAGCACTCTGGTCACTGCAACTCCAAGTAGTCGCTCTGGAATAGTCCTGATTAGGAAGATCTGTGCCTAATTGGTGGATTGGGATGGGCTGCCTTGGCAAAACCATCTACTCCCTTGTGGAGATGCCTGTGCTGCTCACCCTATTTGTGTTATTCCTCGTCCCTCCTTTCTGTCTTCCTCTGTTAGCTAAGAGCAATCTGACAGTTATGTAACCAACTATGATATGGTGCCTGAGACACATTGTACAATGAAACCCCGAAAATGGTCAGATTCTGCTCGTCTCACACAGTTGCAGCTGCCTTTGCACTACAGAGGATTGTATTAATGTCGCATATGGCACATTATTCTCACAGGAGAGTTCTATATTCATATGTGTAAACAGTTAGTTAATAAATGCAGTACCGAAAGATGATGCTCAAGAATACGCAGCATAGTTCCTGAGTTCTGCCGGAGCAACAGAATTTCTTATTGTGCCCTGCCAGTGGCTCCTTCAGGTTGCTGTTCATATCAGCTCTTACCTATGGCCCAGACCTATCTGTAAATGGGAATACCCACAGAGGTGATTAGAAAGGCCATGAGATTTCCCCACGGAGTTTCCACTGGACTGTTCCCTCGGGGAGATGAGTTTCATACACACATGGAATAAATGGGTTTAGCACCCAAAACTTGCAGATCCTCTAAGATCTGCCTAGATCTCAAGCAAAATACCAGCAGCTATCTTGGCCATTGTTCTCCTTCACTCCCATAAAAGCCACAGGGCCCCTCCCAAGCACTCTCTGCCCCCAGAATTCGCTTTGGGAGCTTCAACATTGTGGATGGGGTGCACACCTGATCCTGCAACTGAGACAAACACAAAACTCCCATTACATCACTGGGAGCTTTACTCAGGGAGTGAATGAGCCTCAAACATACAACGGTATGAAGTCAATCAGCACCAAGGGTACAATAGAAATATATAGATTGTGGTCTCAGCTGCACATCTTGCCTGACTGTATCTTGTATCCTGGTATCATTGTGTTTCATTGTGGGAGCAAGTGCAAGGTTTTTGGTGGGAAAGTTCATATCTAAGCACTGAACGTGACAGATTCAGCATGCACATGGGCCTTTGGACTGGCTGTCTGGAATCAAAGCAAGGAATCAGTTTTGCAGACCTGCTCTGGAGTTTAGTCACACTTTGGTCATTGGACAGACAGTGATTACTCAACTTATGGATATAGAGAAAGGGTCAAAGTTATCCTTGTGGTGTAACTCCATTGGCTTCAATGGATCAGGGAGTGGCTTGGTCCAGAGACTCCAGAAGACAGATGCTGTCTTGAATAGACTGAGGCTGTACTCCCAAAGAAAGAGATAGCTGCCAAAATCCAAGACAAGGAAGAGAAGTTATCTCAAATGAAACTCGTACTGACACGTCCAGGTCTAACTCAGAAAGGAATCCTTATGCTGATGCTTTGGCTTTAAACACGGTGTTTATAAGGGCTGTCTTAGCTGAAATAGCCAATCTCTGGGGCCTTGCAGAGTTATTGTTCAGGCCTAAGGAACAACAATCTATTCCTAGGCCAGAATCTGCAGCTTCATACCATCTCTCTTCCTCTTCACCATAACAGAAGGAGAGTTGGGGGTCAACTATTTTTATCCTTACAATCTGGCATCTTTGCTGTAAACTGCACATACCTTGTAGCAAATGTTTATAATGAGGAATGAAACACAGCTATTGTACCCAATACATGAAGTTCTGCTGGAGCACGGTGAATTACAGGCACTAATCTAACCAAATGCACTTACACCCCCCAGGAACGCTTTAAAGCTTCGTTTAAAAAATCCAGATTGTGCAGGGCGGCCCAGTGGCCATTTCCTGCCTAGGGTTGCCAACTTTCTGACAGCACAAAACCGAACACCCCAGCCCCACCCCGCCCCTTCCCTGAGGCCCGGCCTCTGCCTTGCCCCTTCTCCAAGGCCCCGCCCCTGCTTGCTCCATCCCCCCCTCCCTCTGTTGCTCGCTTTCTGGCACCCTCACTCACTTTCACCGGGCTGGGACAGGGGGTTGGGGTGTGGGAGGGGGGTGAGGGCTCTGGCTAGAGGGTGAGGGCTCTGGGGTGGGGCCAGAGATGATGGGTTTGGGGTGCGGGAGAGGGCTCTGGGCTGGGGAAGGAGTGGAGGGGGGATATGGGCTCTGGGCTGGGGGTGCGGGCTTCAGGTGGGGCCAGAAATGAGGAGTTCAGAGTGCAGGAGAGGGCTCCAAGCTGGGGCATGGGGTTGGGGTGCGGGGGGGGGTGAGGACTCCAGCTGGGGGTGCAGGCTCTGGGGTAGGGCCAGGGATGAGGGGTTTGGGGTGCAGGTTGGGCTCCAGACTGGGGATGAGGGATTCGGAGTGCAGGAGGGGTGTGGGGTCCAGCTGAGGGTGTGGGTTCTGGGATGGGGCTGGGGATGAGGCATTTGGGGTGGCAGGAGGGGGTTGGGATGTTGGAGGGGGGTGTGGGAGGGAACTCTGGGCTAGGGTAGGGGGTTTGGGGTGCGGGAGAGGCTGTGGGGTCCCAGCAGCACTTGCCATGGGTCCGAGGAAGCGGACACTAGGTCTTTGCAGCCCCTAGATGCATGGGCGGCCAAGTAGGCTGCGCACACAGCCCTCGTCCCTGCAGGCGCCACCCCCGCAGCTCCCATTGGTTGCAGTTCCCGGCCAATGGGAGCTGCAGAACTGGCCCTCGGGGCGGGAGCAGTGTGCAGAGCCCCCTTGGCCTCCAATGCATCTAGGGGTTTCAGGGACCTAGTGGCCGCTTCTGGGAGCCGCGCGAAGCTAGGGAAGGCAGGGAGCCTGCCTTAGCTTCGGACCACCGCTGCACTGCCAACAGGACTTCTAATGGCCTGGTCGGCAGTGCTGACCGGATCCCCCAGTTCCCTTTTCGACTAGGCATTCCAGTCGAAAACAGGATGCCTGGCAACCCTATTCCTGCATCAAGCTGCTTCTGGGTTGGATTTCCAGCCCTGCTCTCACTGTCCTTGGAGTCAGGAGGACTACAGAAGTAGCAGGCACATCATGCAATGGAGAGGAAGTGGCTAATGTCATTCAATAGTGCCCACTCTCAATGGTTAAGGGGAGCCACCGTCAGTTCTCCTTGGGTGGTAGGATGGTAGGTGCAGCGTTGGCCTCGACTGTGGAAAGGCAGCATGGAAATGGGGAGAGGAAGGCAAACAGGAGGAACTGAAAGGATCTTCCGAGCTTCAGCAGGGATGCAGAGGCTGCTTCCTTTTCCAAGCAGGGGAAAAGGGGAGTGAAACAAAAACATCTGGTGAGCAAATAGTCTCTAACTAGGGGTGGGTAAGGCAGTAGCTGGTCCAGGGAAAGGCAAAGGGGTTCTCAACTTTTTCTTTCTGAGGCCCCCTCAACATGCTATAAAAACTCCATGGCTCACCTGTGCCACAACAACTGTTTTTCTGCATATAAAAGCCAGGGCCAGCGTTAGGGGGTAGCAAACAGGGCAGTTGCCAGTTGCCCACGAAGCTACATTGCTCAGGCTTTAGCTTCAACCCCGAGTGACAGAGTTCAGGGCCCTGGGCTTCAGACCCATGCAGTGGGGCTTCAGCTTTCCACCTTGGGCCCCAGTGAGTCTAATGTTGGCCCTGCTTGGTGGAGCCCCTGAAGCCTGCTCGCGGTTGCCCAGGGGGCCCCAGATCCCCGATTGAGAACCACTGCTTTAAGCCACCAGTTCAATTCCCACCTGATTTGGTAATCACAAAAAGTCAAAAAAGTTGTTATGTGCTGCCATGTGTGAAATCCAGTTGGTGGTCTCACTCCAGCTCCCAGCAGGCAGGTGTCCACATCAGAGAGACCATCACCCCACAGCTGGCACCTGCCCCTGGTTGGCACTATCAGCAAGAAAGGGCAAGAACTGAATGGACATGGAGATTACTCAATGTTCTCTTGCCCTAGGAAGACAATGTGGTCCAGGTCAGGTCAAGGCACACCACCTAGGCAGTGTGTGGGAACGCTGCTGCTGCTGCCTATGGTGTAGCTAATCTGTGGGGAAATAGAGGAACGGGCACATTTTACCAGCACTAAATTCACACAGATAGTAACAAAAGAAAATTCTAGGATTTCCGATTTTGCAGAGGATGAAAGATCTCTGAGCAAGTCTGGGGATGGGCTTTTTGTCCCCTAAAAACCCAGAAGGCCTTTTGCCACAAGATGTTTTGTGCCACTGGAGTGTTCAAAAGTCAAAAAATTACTCTTCTGAAGTAGACACGCAAGGTGGGTGAGATAATGTCTTTTATTGGACCAACCTCTGATGGTGAAAGAGATGAGCTTTCGAGCTACACGGAGCTCTTCTCCAAGGCTGGGAAAGGTATTCAGGGTGTCACAGATAAATGCAAGGGTGGAACAGTTAAGGAGTGAACGCATGTTGCAAGAGACCATTCCAGGTGAAATTAGTCAAATAAAAGATATTACCTCACCCACCTTGTCTCTGATAGCCTGGGAACAACATGGCCACAACTCTTCTGAAGTACTCATTCTATCTAAGGCTCATTTCCACGGGGCCGTTTTCCCTAAGGATTCAGCCACAAACAATAAATATTGCTTCAAGCTGGTTGCTGGAGAATTCCTTGACAGTCTGGAGCTGGTGATTTTTTCTGCCTATCTGCAGCTGCTGCTACAATCTCTGGATTGCAAATAGCAGTGCTTCCTGCCGGGTTTTTCCCGCTGCTGTGCTTCCTCTTGCCCTGGGAAATGACCAGTTGATCCGAATAGAGTCTCTACACCTTCCTGTGATGCAGCTGGTGCTAGCCACTGTCAGAGACAGGCTATTAGACTAGGTGGACCGTGCTCTGATCCAATATGGCAGTTCCTATGTTTCTAGTTGCAGACCCACGTGGACCTCTGATCCTCAGCATGAAGAGGGTGCAGGCCTCCTGTGCTGGCTCCCCAAAACCATGGCTATAGTCCTCATCTGTAGAAGGAAGGTGGGCAGGATTGGCTCCCAGTGGCTAACAAGGCCTCAGCCTGCCTCACTTCTTTCTACCCCTTGATTCACATAAGCTACAGACTATAACCCCACTGTTCCCAGCTGCCTCCCAATGGCAGCCACTAACTGCTGAGGGCTAGAGTTCAGAACTAACCAATGGCCAGATTACTTTCTCTCTCTTACAAACCAGCTTCGGAGCTGAGACTGTTTCTGCCAAGTTTCTGCCTGGCATGAATTTAAACAGCACAGTTATACATGTCTAAAAATAGCTGCTTACAGAGGAATGGCTGACACCCCCTATATGGTGCAGATGAATGGTAGAGTCTTCATAAAAAGCCCATCAAGACGCTGGGCCATGCAGCTGGCCATGCTAAATAGCAGGAATGTCCAAAGCAGCCATGAGGAAGTGAAGCACATGGTAACACAATAGAAGTCATGGCACAGAACCCTGTGCTTATAATGGACACGACTGTCTGTTTTTAACATTTATGGACATTTGTTCTTGTACTTCATACAGGAAATCTGGCTCTTGTGGTTTTTATTCCAAGACATAACTAGTTTGGGGTTCACTTTTTTAAAAACCTATTCATGGAAGCCACCAACCTGCTGTAATTCCCTGATGCAAACTACACACACAGTCTGTGCAGAAAGCCAGGAGCAATGTTTCATGACTCTTGGCTCTACCATATCATTATCAAGGGTGGATATTTCTGAGCAAAGTTCTCCTGGGCAGAACAGCAAGGGCTTGATGAATTAAAGCTTCTCAAGCGCCCTTTCTGACTCACTCTCTCTTGTTGGAAGTCTGATTCACTGTCATGTGGGACAGGCCGCAGGGGCCTGCTGACATGCTTAAACAAGCTTGGATTGCCTGTGTAAGACACATCAAACTCCGCTTCCTCCAAGATAGTATGAGTCTTCTCTGACTGAGCAAGCTTTCAGCCTACCTGCAGGCTCTGGTAAGCATCCTGCTGACTAAAGAATCTGAGTATTGGAATTTCTCAGTCCATTCCAGAAAGCACCAGATTGTTTAAAAGATTACCATAAAATATCAGGCCCAAATCCATCTGTAAGGGCTGGATTTATGTTTTCCTAGGTTTTTTGGCTAGAAGGGAGCCTCAGACAGGACCATCTAGCCTGATCCGCAAACCACAGATTTCACCCAGTGAGTTCCTGCAACAGTTTGTTTCCCAGGAGTGCCAGACAATTTGATCTGAAAGAAGCTATGAGTTCCATGGGAGAGGCCTCACAGGCAGAAGTAACTGAGTGTGAGTCTGTTCCAGATCCTCCCTTTGTCTTCAGAAATCACTTGCTGGAATGGCCACATATGCCTCAATACTCCATGGCCAGAGATTATTCACCACTGGCTTGATTGATGAAGCTGGTTCTCCCACATAGGCCAAAGGGATTGCCTAGCACCTGCTATGTGTGTGTGTCCCCGTCCGGTTCCCTTCTTTTGACCCTTTGACCGCACTCCCGTCCCCGTTCTTCATTAGTTGTCCCCCGTAATTACTTGGCTTCCAGGTCTTGTGGATCTCCCCCTTAGGCTGCGGGGGGGATCCTTTAGCAGTGGGTGAGCTTTGCCCGCCCACTTCCTGGATCCCAATAGGACCTGCTATGTGTGTTAATAGCTGCAAGACAACCTCTCTCACCTCTGCAATTCAGTAGCAGACACATCAATTGATTTTGAGACTCATAGAAATGTAGGGCTGGAAGGAAATTCAAGAGGTCAACTAGCTTGGCTCAGTCTAGCTGCAGGGACCAGCTACCCTGTGACACTCCCTTGCTGCAGATTAAGCCCATTATATCTTGTCCTGCCTTCAGTGGCAGGAACAAATAAACCTAGACCATCCCTGACTGGTGTTTGTCCAACCTGTTATTAAAAGTGCTGGGAATGCCACAACCTTCCTTGGAATCCTATTCCAGAGCTTCACTACCCTTATAGTTAGGAAGTTTTTCCCAATATCTAAACTAAATCTCCCTGTCACTGAGCCAGGCTTCTCCCTAGCTCCAAAGTATCCACTGCCATGCCCAGTCTCTTTCAAGGTTTATTTTCTTAATAAAAGTACATAAGCAAGCAGAAAGACAGTCATAACTCAGTCCTTACTTTCAGGTTTCAGCTCCACCCCCTTCAGGAGCCTCGGGCAGGTTCCCTGGTCTGGCGAGGTGCCAGTGCTGCTCCCTCTCTGGGGCAGCAGCCTCTGGGCTGTCCCCCTGAGTAGCTGCCCCCCCTTGCTCCAGGGGACCCACCACAAGGGTTCGCACCACTCCAGTGTGGCCTTCCCTCCCCAGGGCACAACTAGTCTCACCCACCAGCAGCCCTTCATAGGCCTGGGTGTAGCCCAGCCCTCTTTAATTGGCTGGATTAGACTCCCCAGCTCTAGTTCAAGAGAGCTCGGCTCAGTCTAGCTGCAGGGACCAGCTACCCTGACACTCCCTTGCTGCAGATTAAGCCCATTATGTCTTGTCCTGCCTTCAGTGGACACAGAGAGCAACTGATCACACACCACTTTATAACAGCCCTTAACATATTTGAAGACTGCTGTCAGGTCGCCCCCAGTCTTCTTTTCTCAAGACTAAACATGCCCTGTTTTTTTAACTTTTCCTCACAAGTCAGGTTTTCTAAACCTTGTATCATTGTTGTTGCTGTCCTCTGGACTCTCTTCAATTTGTCCACATCTTTCCTCAAGTGTGGTGCCCAGAATTGGACATAATACTCCAGCTGAGGCCTCTCTGTGCAGTAGAGCGGGACAATTACCTCCCCTGTCTTACATATGACAATCCTGTTAATACACCCCAGAATGATATTAGCCTTTGTCACAACTCCATCACATTGTTGACTCATATTCAATTTGTGATCCACTCAAACCCCCAGATCCTCTTCAGCAGTCCTACCACCTAGCCAGTTATTCCCCATTTTGTAGTTATGCATTTGATTTTTCCTTCCTAGGTAAAGTACTTTGGATCTGTCTTTACTGAATTTCATCTTGTTGATTTAAAACAATTTTTCTAATTTGTCTAATTTGCATGTGGTAGGCAATGTCTGGCCCGGAGTAAAGCCAATATATAGTGTATCGGGGTATCAGACTCATTCTGCAGATGGGGCAAATTGCATTTTTAATTCAGGGGCATGGGCTGTAGCTAGAAAGCTGTGGCCACGTACACCCCTCAGTCCATGCAGGGTTTTCACTGGGAGCTTTCTGCACAGATCAAGAGAAGAAAACCCTTCTGTAGTCACCAAACTCCTACTTGTTGGCCTAGTTTCCCCATCATGCAGTGGGGAAAAAGCGCTGTAGGGCGCTATGTTCACAGCATACACACAGAGAAGTAAGATAAACACATAAATACTCTTGCTGGAAGGTTGCAAAGTAACACCTTTATTCCTTACAATTCAGAATGATAACATACAAGAGCCCAAAAACAGAGAGAAAGAAATCCGACTGCTCCCTAAGGCAGCGAGGCACAATTCACCTCACCTTACTATAGGCTGTCTGCCTCCAGATTGACTGCTGCTAGACCCAGATCACATGCTTCCTTACAGAAACCCCTAGCCTGCAAGCAGGACCAGGAAAAATCCATTTAAAGTGACAACCTACAATTTCAATACAGTTTTCAGTACACCACACAGGGGACTTTGAGGATTCCCAAAACCAAGCAGTGTGTGCATTTTGTATGTGCATGGGCCCTACCAAGTTTTTAGAAAATCTAGCCCTTGAAGTGTCATCATTAGACTCTGATCAGTGAGATAAACAGACTCCCTTCAGTGTATTTTTCAGGCCATATGTGACAGCATTAAGGTCATGTTACACACGATGCAATCTGACTTTACTGATTATTTTCTAAAAATAAAACTTTAATATTGACAAAAACTCAACGTTATGAGGATGAGATAAATACATCAGTGGACGGGCCAGGTGTTTGGAACTTCTGCTATATATTCTAGCAGCAATATGTTTTTCATGAGAAAAGGACGTTTACCTAGGCCCATATCTGATTCTTGTGTATTTGTCTTCTCACTAACTTGCCTCCCTAAACCAATGCAGAAATGCATAATATAGAAATGTTTGTTCTGAACAAAGCATGTTGCATTCAACGTCTGTGTACATAAGGGGACTGTAGCAGTCCCATAGATAGCATTTTAAACAATACACCGAGATGTTTAAGTTTTCTTCTCAGCTCTCAGAAAATTCTACCCCTCGTTAGTTTTCTTTCATTGTTAGAGCCAAGGGGTGAAATGCTGGCCGCATTGAAATCTTCAAAAGGGCCAGGATCTCACCACGGTTTTCTGCTAATGGTAATGGTAACAGAATACAGACAGTTTTATAGGTAAACGCTTGTAATTTCTTATGATTAAGAGAAAAGTCACGGAAAGGTGGTGGGCAATAAACAAAAATTCACGGACGCCTGTCTGTGACTTTTACTAAAAATAAGGAGGGTGGGGGGGGACCCCGATTGGAGGCTGACTGATGCCTGAGCCCCATGGGGGAGGGGATGACTGAAGCCCAACCCATGCTGTCCAGCACCTGCCGCTGTAGCTGACAGCTCCTGAGCCCCCACTGCAGCTCCGGAGGCTGGGAGCTTCAGGGCACCTGAGGTGGTTAGCAGCTGTGGGGCTCCTGCTGCCCATGGTGGCTGGGAGCTCCAGGCCAGCAGCTGGATGCTCCGGGGGCCCCCTGCCACCCATGGTGGCTGGGAACTCCAGGGCCCCCACCACCTGTGGTCCCTCAGAGCTCTGTGGCTGGCAGTTTGGAGCTGCAGGGTCCCCATGAGGGCTGGGAACTCCAGCCCCACCAACCCAGGGCTGAAGCGGAAAATGTCACAGAGGTCTCTGAAAGTCACAGAATCCAAGACTTTGGGACATAATTTGATCCTTACTTATGGACTGCTGAGCTTTATATTTCATGATGATGACATCCCAAATGCATATTTTAATTGGTATTAATTCTAGGACCTATTTTTCCCACTGGTGAAAATGAAAGATAAGAGATAAATGCTACATAATAAATACTTCAGGTTAGCTCCTCCTCTGGAGTAAATCAGCATAGCTCCCTTGATTTCAGTGGAGCAACACTGATTTACAACGACTGAGGATCTCCCCCATATCTTCAAATAGTGGGATTCGTCTTTGCTATTCATTTATCAACATTTGTCATGCATTAGTCTGGAGAGATGCATGTGTGCAAAGCCCAGTGAAACACTACAGAAATCAAAAATGAGTAAACACAATACATTAAAAATGTAAGAGGAAATTCCCATAAAACCATCATTTCCAGAACTTTTAATCCTTCTAGGAATCTTCTCGCAATGCAAATTTTAAAGGAATAAATAATAATCATACCTAGCTCTTTTGGTCCATAGAGCTCAAAACACTTTACAGAGGGAGTCAGTATCATTATCCCCATTTTACAGATGGGGAAACTGAGGCAATGACTTGCCCAAGGTCACACAGCAAGTTAGTGGCCGAGCCGGAAACATAAGCTAGGTTTTCTAAATCCCAGTCCAATGCCCTATTCACTACGCTTCACTACCTGTAACAAATAGCCTCTGCTCTTAAAAATGAAGCTTCAAAGTGGTTTACTTAACACATGCTAGAATTACCCTCAATGCTAGAGGGCGCCATTTCTGTTAACCATTCTCAGAGTAGTCCCCCTCCATAGTTGCTCTCGAGAGTACCATGCTCGGGCGACCGATTCCAACTTGGGTGCCTCTGTGGGATGACAAAGCCAGGTCATATGAACTGACTGACAAACCGTTTCTCTTTGTTCTTTGTTCTTCCTCCTCCTCCTCCTCCATCACCCCAATAGGCATGAGAGTGTGGGGATTGAACTTGCTGCGAAGGGCTCCAATGATGCCAACCCTGTTTCAAAAGGAGTCACGGATGTAACTGAAGCACCAGGGCTAAGGAAAACTGGGGTGCGGGGGTGGAATTTGCAACTTTATATGGAAAATTGCGAAGAACTTTACCTGGGTCAGGCATTACCCTGAGGGAAAAACTTCGCCTCTGTGCACAGGGATCATGCACCAATTAAGTCCCCAAATCCTGCTCTCCCACCATGCAGTGGGACTACATTGGTCCTGCTGGGTCTGGGAAGAAACATGGGTGCAGGGGCCTTCAGTTAAGTACATCAGACACACCACCCCCGTTAAGGTGGAAGGGCTCTTTAAGTGTCAATCATCCCTTGCAGAAATACAGCCAACATTCATGGAAACAGCTCCTTACTTGGGTGTAAGCTCAACAGTTGAGTAGTCCGGCAGGTTCTTGCTGCTGCTGGTTGGAAGGGTTCTGCCCCGATGCAGGTAATGGTTCTGGAAGAGATACTCAGCATTGTCTTTGGGCAGGGGCAGTAGTGTACTGAGCACCGGCGAGCGCTGGCCAACGACACTCTTTATTGCAGGGCGTCTGGCATATATGCTCCTTCAGAAAAAACAAATGAGGCTTTCGTTTGATCTGGGTGGTGCAGTGCGAACTCCCCTATGTGCCAGGATAACAAGCAAGGAGTGGTACCTGTGATAAGGAAAGATAACTTTCCTCTGATCGGCAGAGACATCTGTTTTCTGCAGGTCGGGGCTGTTCTTCTCTCTCAACGCGGGGTTAAATATGTCAGAGCGAAGAAGCCTGCCCACTTCTTCCTGAATCTCTTGGAAGTACTTCCGTCTGAACACCACCCAGGCCACGTATGTACAGAAGTTGTAGAAGCACTAAACAGAAACAGAGACCAGTCTTACCGAATATGGCTGTTCTATAGAGAAAGCCACAGCATACAAAGGGGAGGACCAAATTATCTGCTGGCGTAACTCCACTGAAGTCAACAGAGATACATCAGGATAGAATCTGACCCAGTATCACAGCATATTCTTTACAGTAGAGACTTGTGGCACAGTAGAATGTCTCTTAATGTGACACTTCCCATGACTGATGGCTGTTTTTAGAGCCAAACACCCTGAGTCCTGTTCGATATGCTTGTGTTTCAGTTGGAAACAGTAGTGTCTCCCCACACTGAGTAACTGCAATGTCATAGGGATTAAGTGGAGAATAGGACATTACGTTTTAAAAATTTACCGAGAAGACTGGAAATGAAATTACTTACCGAATACTACTACGAGAAATGAGATCACCGCATCTCATCCTTGCTTGGCAACTTCAGTATTAGAAGACCAAAGCTTAGATGTTCACCCAGTTAGCGCCTGGTTAAATACCAGGGATACTTGGCACAGGTTGAACGTGTCCCCATTACATAGAATTTCTGCTAAGAGCTGGTCTATGCCAGAAACTTACATAGCTATAGCTACATCTCTCGGGTGTAAAAAATCCACCTCTGAGATGTAGCGGTGCCAACCTAACCCCTGGTATAGACAGCACTAGGTCGATGGAAGAATTCTTCTGTTAACATAGGGTATGTCTATACTACCCGCTGAATCGGCGGGCAGTGATCGATCCAACGGGGGTCAATTTATCGCATCTAGTCTAGACACAATAAATTGACCCCCGAGCGCTCTCCTGTCCACTCCTGTACTCCAGCATCGCGAGAGGCTCAGGCAGAGTTGACGGGGGAGTGGCAGCAGTCGACTCACCGCAGTGAAGTGAAGACACTGCAGTGAGTAGATCTAAATATGTCGACTTCAGCTATGTTATTCATGTAGCTAAAGTTGCATAACTTAGGTCGATCTCCCGCCACCCCGTGTAGACCAGGCCCTAGTAACAGCCTGTCAGTGAGGTGGATTAACTATATTGTCGGGAGAACCCCTCCCGTCGGTGTAGGTAGTGTCTACACAGAAGTGCTACGGCTCCGCAGCTGTGCTGCTGTAGCATGTCAGGTGTGGACAAGCCCTAAGTAAGCTCATCACAATCCACAGGAGTCCAAAATATCGTATTGGTTTCAAATGTTTTCTATGAATCTGGTGAAGTATGGTATCTGGAAATTAACTGTCAAAACCTGTTCACAGGGCTATTCCTGCATAGACATCTGGAAACGTTACTAAGAATGATGGGAAATGTTACTGTCATCTTTAAGACGGTTACATTTCTGAATCACACAGTGCTAGGCTCACGGCTGCAATTGGATTTAACCCGAATGGAAGTTTCAAACTGAACTCTATTTTCTTGCTGATTTTTTTCCTTTCATCACATGCAAACTGCTTTGTTATTGTAGGGTTGCTCATGAAGACTTTGAGCTGCTTTGTTTTATTTTCTGTAGGGACAATGACAAACAAAATGGAGGCCTTCAAAATTTGAGTAAAAGAGCACACAAGGTGATGCAAAACACAGGACAAAATTGGTGGCTGACCCACTTTCTCAGTGTATTGTCTCAGCAGGAACAATTCTGAGGAAGTGTGTGTTAGTGACAATTTAAACAACTCACTGCTTTCTCCACCACTAGTTATTCTGGCCCAGAGCCTCAGCTGAAGCCATACTGATTTACACCACTGACTTCCACAGAGCTAAGTCAACTTAGACCAGCTGATGATCTGGCCCAATATCTTGAGCCCAGGGCAGTTACCTTTTGTGATGCTTCCTCATTTCATCTTATTCTAGGATTAGCGAAAAAGCTCAGTGTCTATCCACGAATGTCTCTTTCTTACCTCAAAGAACTCTCGGTCCTTCTGTGTTGATGATGTTTTTCTCCTAAGACAATCAACAATAGCACAAAGTTAATAGCTGGAGTTATGCTTTCAAGTCTCTGAACAGCATGCGGGACACAAATCATATGAAGAAAAGGAGTACTTGTGGCACCTTAGAGACTAACAAATTTATTTGAGCATAAGCTTTCGTGAGCTACAGCTCACTTCATCGGATGCATTCAGTGGACAAGTACTCCTTTTCTTTTTGCGAATACAGACTAACACGGCTGCTACTCTGAAACCTGTCATTATGCAAGGCACTGAATTTAGCCATATGGAGTGGAAATCTATCAAGGTATTTTCCACTGAACGCATCCGATGAAGTGAGCTGTAGCTCACGAAAGTTTATGCTCAAATAAATTTGTTAGTCTCTAAGGTGCCACAAGTCCTCCTTTTCTTTTTGCAAATACAGACTAACACGGCTGCTACTCTGAAACAAATCATATGGCTATCACAAAGCTGACTTTTCACCAGCACAGTAAGGCTGGTTGCTGAGCAACCATCTTTACCAGCAACGCAGAGGACCAGTGTCCAAGAGAAAGGCAGGATTTCTGGACTGACTCAGAAAGAAAAGAAAGAAAATCCACAACACTATGTGACTTAGCTAATTAAATCGGCCAGAGACCAAATGTCATGGGTCTGACAGTTGGAGGTGCTGAGCACATGAGGTTCCCATTCATTTCACATAGAATTTCGGGTTCTGTGTCTATTAAAATCGGGCCCTGAGGGTGGGATTTTAAAAAATACTCAGCCTTGGTCTAACTTCACACCCACTGAAGTCAATGGAAACACTTTCGTTGACTTCAATGGGGGCATAGCTAGGATGGGAGCAATATCAGCTCAAAGCTGAGAGACGATACATGAGACATGGAAGGGAGAGGATTTCTGGGACTCAGAGAGGAAATGTAAAACTTGTAGAAGAGTGACAAAGCTTTAGGAGAACAGCCTCTGTTAAAGTATCAGGAGCATTTCTCGTGAAAGGCTTGCTCTGGAAGTACATTGATCTCATTCACACTTGTGCCAAATGTTTGGGACACCGGGACAGCTAACCCCTGCCATGGACATACCTGTAGATTTGGAAGGCAGAACCTCAACCTACGAGAAGCCATTCAATCATTCTGCAAGGGGGCAGACTTTGCTCCCATGGAATGGGAAGCAATTTCCCCCCAATCCAGGCCCTACAGATTCCCGCAGGATCTGGGTAGATCCTAAGGGACATGCAAGAGGCTCTGTGCCTCCATGCCAGCACTCAGGGCCACTGTAGCTTTCCCTGGTTTCCCAACAGTGCAGCGCCAATTGTTCCACATGATCAGGGCTTCCCCAGCTGCCACTGCACCCAGAAACCTCAGTACAGAGGGGACAGCAAAAGTGATATGCTCTAGACGGCATGAATTGTTCACTGGCTTTTTTAGTGGCCAGGGGAAAGATGTGCATCCCTACCAGCCCCACTCAATTCCTCTGCCCTCTTTCCCCAAACCTGACACCTCCCCAGCTGCAGATCCCAAACCCCATGTGCTACGCAGGGTCCAAGGTAAGAGGTGATGATGGCACAGAGGCTGACTCCCTTCAACATGGGAAGTGTAGGAGCCCCTGAGCTTAACAGTGGCCAAGCAACGTGGCCCATTGTCACTGCAGAATTCTAAAGTCACTTCAACAAATTTTGTTGCACATCAATACCTGTAATGCGCTATCAGCCACGAACATTATAATCGTGATATCTAACAGTGGATTAAGAAAAATGACCCCTTAAGAGCTGATTTCACCATTTAGCATGATGTAGCTTGTGCAGTTCCTTAATGACAAAATCCTCCAACTGCTTTCTGCAGTCTAGGAAACCCAACCATTCTAAATGAAAGATTGACAGAACATAGCCTTTCAACTGGAGCCCAGCAGGGCTGTGGTCTCCATCCCTCTCCCTTCCAAAGCTAACCATGTAGAGGGAGGTTAACCCAAGAAAATGGCCCAAGGTAAAACTTCCTAAAGTTAGTGGGAAACTTTAGTTCCTGTGTTTGGTGCACTCTTACTCATTAGCTAAGAAAATGATGGCAGAGTTAGGAAAATGGTAAACTTCAACAAGCTCAGGAGGGGGCATTGTCAGAAACCTGTGAATGGCTAAGTGAGTGAAGTGCATCCCATGCACTAGAAACCCAGTCAGAAGGAGTCTGTAGAACTGCCAGTGAGTGCAGAAATGAATGCTTTGGACATAGTGGAGGAAAGCACAGCCAAACCCAGATGCTACATTAAGCAGAGGCATGTGTGCTTATGAAAACACAATGTTCTCTAACTTTTATAGGACCCTGCATCCCGCATGTGGATGCAACTGAAAATAAATGCTTCATATGCCATGTTAGCAACTCTCTGATCCACGGCTATGTGTTTTATGGACTAGGGACCACAACAAGGTCCGGGTGAGTCCTGCCTCAGACTTCAAGTGAGCCCCCCCGGCTTTAGCCCTATTTGTGTCAGTAATGTATGCAGCTCTGGGGACACAACCTACTTTTCCCCAGAAGGAAATTGGCACTATAAAAAAATTGCACAATCTGTCCCAGCAGTTTCAGAGAGAAAGCCAGACACACCTATTCCTTCCTCAGGGTTGGAGACATAAAAGAACTAAAGCTCATACACACAAATAGGTTTGCTGGGGAACTCCTCAAAACACAGTCTGCGATAACATCAAAATAGGACTCCTAAGCTGCGCTTCACAAACATTTCAATAATTATTACGTTGCACGTGGATGCCCTTTGAAGCCTCACGCTACTCTTCCTCCAGCATAGGCTCCTTTCTAAACCCTTGGAGAAAACTTCACAGGAACAATTAATAACTTAACAGCTGGGTATGAATAATTAGTGCAGCTGGGTGGGAAATGCTTTTCCCATCCCTGGAAAAATGTGGAGATTTCAAAAAAAAATTCCTCATTCCAAATCGGGACAAAAAGTCAAAATCTCAAAAACTGTCACAAACCAAAAATCTGAGAAACAATCAGGCTTGGGTCTAGGGTGACCAGATGTCCTGATTTTATAGGGACAGTCCTGAGATTCGGGGCTTTTGCTTATATGGGCGTCTATTACCCCCCAATCCCTGTCCTGATTTTTCACACTTGCTATCTGGTCAGCCTATTTGGGTCAGCTGAAACATTTCATTTCAACCTTTTGGAAATGTTTTGTTTTTGACCTTTTTTGCATTTTTAATTTAAAAATATATATATAATTAGCTTAGATTTCTAACTGAAAAGACATATGGAACCAAAGCAACAAATTTTGTCATTTAAAAAATGCTGAAGTGTGCTATTTTAGCAATTTCAAAACTTTTTTCCCCAAAAGTTTTTCTAGTTGAGAAATTAGTGGAAACTAACCCTGTCCCATGAACAGTTTCAAAGAATCAGTATTTTCCAACAAAAACACTGACTTGAAAAATTCTCAACCAGCTCTAATAATTAATAAATGTTGATCAGTGTGACAAAATAGCATTTGTTTTAGGCAGCCTATGGAATTCCCAGTGACCATTCAGCCATTTCAATGCTAATCTAGGTCAATTTGGGAAAGTTTATATATTATGTATGTAACTGCAAAACAAGTTTGTTTCTCTCACAGGTGGATGGATGTATAGAATCAAATACATTCATGGTGTGTGGGATTTTCAGTTAACTTAAAGGGGAACAGAGGTAGGCCAATGCTGGATGCTTTTGAAAATGCCACCCTTACATAGATAGATAGATAGATAGATAGATAGATAGATAGATAGATAGATAGTCTTCTTAGGCCATGTCTACATTACAAAATTAGGTCAACCTAATTTATGTTGGCATACAACCACCACAGTTATTTAATCGCTTGTGAGTGTGCACACTTGGCTCCTTGTGTTGGCAGTGCGCATCCTCACTAGGAGTGCTTGTATCCATTGTATGGTCAGTGTGGGGCATTGTGGGAAGGTCCTGAAAGCCAGTAACAGTCAATGTAAGCAACACAGTGTCTACACTGACACTGTGTCGACTTAATTGCATCGTCTGTGACTCTACGCTGCTCAGAAAAGTGATGTTACCAAATCAGTGTGGAGAGGCCTTTGTGTTGGAAGGAGCCAAATTTAAGTGAAGTCGCTTGGACAGCTAGGTTGACACAAGGCAGCTTGTGACCTAACCATGTAGTGTAGACCACGCCCTAGACTCTAAGCTCTTTGAGGCAGGGACCACATCTACCCCTATGTTTCTACAGAGCCTGGCACAGTGGGGCCCCAATCCTGTTAGAGTCTCTGGGCACAATTGTAATGTAAATACTAAATAATACTGACAATTCTCATTCATATCTCTTCACTTTTTACCCAGATTGTTGCAGAGTTTTTTTTTTAAATAAACTTCTCTCTATATAGCTACAACTCTGCTTCTTTCCCTCTACCAGGAAAGAGAAGGGAGAGAACTGGCAGCAGACTCAATAAGTAGGGCAGAGCTCCTGTTCCACTGATTTCTTGTCCAGGGAGTTTTATCCTAGCAAGGACAGTGAATAGATTAGTTCTTCAGAACCAGTAGCTCTAGCTGGCCCGAGAAGACATTGCACAAATTGGGTCTTGTACCTGCAGCCTTTGAGGCTGTATTACAGTCTGTGCTCCAACCGGAAAAATAAAATGCTGGCATGACTCTCCCTGTCCAATCAGCAAGAAAATGAAAACAACCCCACAGCACCACCCCAAACTGCAATCAGCCCAGAGATCCAGCAGCTGGTCACACAATGCTGTGGCCCCAGGGTGCACAGGGAGTACTGCGCTGTGCTCTTTACTCCTCATGCTTCAGGGCCTCATGAATGTGGGGCACACACTGAGTGAGAGCGCTGTGGGATCTCCCTGGGAAATCAGGAGAGCTCCCCCGGGTCTGCTCACATTGCAGGTTACCCTATCCTCTTCATTAACGGGAGTGGAGGGACAGATGGACGGACAGACAGACACACACACACCCCATTCTCCAAGCTAGCACAGAAGAGAGTGTTTGAGCCAGAGACCCCCATGCCTGGAAGGTGGACAATAAACTGCCCTCCTCTCAGCTCCGAGGGATAATACAGCATCATGCAGGAGTATGAGCAAATAAGACATGATTTTGTAGCCTCAGCACCATGTGGTCTCTCATTCATTTGATTATGTCCCTCTCATTCTCTCCTTCCATCTCCCAATTTCACCTTCATCCCTTATTACTACTCTCTCCTCTTCCTCCATGTCCCTCTCCATTCCCTCCTCCATCTTTCCTTCCCCCCCTTTTCCATGGATCCTTTATCTCCTCCAACACATCCCTCTCTCCTTCCCCATCTCTCTTGCCCTCTGTACCTCTTTTTCTCCCCTCTCTCCATCCCTCCCAGTCCTTGGTTGGTTCATGCTGACCATGCTTCAGGCTAGCTCCAATGCAGGATCTTCTGGCTGGCCAGCGCTGTACTACTGCAAACCATGAGTCAACAGGCCAGCACACCACAGATCCATGCTTAGTGTGCAGTGTAGTCATACCCTTAAAGCACCCAATCCCCCTCCTGCTGCTGCTGCCCACGCTCCCAAAGTGCAGCCTCTTCTCTTCATGCTCCAGCCCTCTACTGCTCCTATGGCCTTTCTGCAACTCCCACGCCCAGCTTTGCTCTTGCACTAGCTCACACCTAGCAAGAGAGGAAGGTATGCTGGGATCTGAAGAAAGGCTTGAGACAGCCAACAGTTACAGTAGCTGGTTGCATGTTACCCTTCCTCTACAATTCACATTCAAGATCTGGGATGGATGGGCATCAGCAACTCTGCTTTGGAAAGAGTCGTTACTGTGGCAACCTAAATCTGGAGGGACTGGGGAACAGCTTGATCATGGAAGTAGGTAGGAAAAGGCTTCAGCAACAGGACAACAATCATAGAATATCAGGGTTGGAAGGGACCTCAGGAGGTCATCTAGTCCAACCCCCTGCTCAAAACAGGACCAATCCCCAATTTTTTTTTTGCCCCAGATCCCTAAATGGCCCCCTCAAGGATTCAGCTCACAACCCTGGGTTTAGCAGGCCAGTGCTCAAACCACTGAGCTGTCCCTCCCCCCGACAGTGTGGATGGGCTGTGCCAGCACAGTACGCTGGTGCATAGCAGCTCACTGATCACAAGGAGGTATGTGACATACCACTGGTATCACAAGATGATATATTACATGAATTAATTCGTTTACCTTTCTCCTTCTAAGAGGTATTAACCTTCCCTCCTCCCTGCTACATTGCCCTCACAATTTCCCCTGAGGTTTAGGAAATGGCAATTAATGTCAGCACTGTCATTTGCCCAGTTAACTGTGCTGGACCCACTCAATACCACATCGCTCCTATAGCCACCAAGGCTTCTGCACAGCTGGATCTGAGCAGCAAGTCAGGTATCCAAAGCCCTGCTGCAATGTGTTGCAGTCCTATGGCCTGTGTAATGCAGAAGGTCACACTAGAGGACACAGTGGTCCCATCTGGCCTTGCACTCTCTGAATCACTTGGCAGGCCTCCTATTTATAACAAAAGTCAATATTTTCCGAGCTGCTCACTCGGCCCTGGCCAGTGCTTTCCCTCCTGCAGTGCTCACTCGGACTGGGTTATTGTGGGCTTTTGTCTTTGTCAAAGAAAAGGTCTGGTTAGCCTGCAAGTGGGAGGTATGACTGCAGCATATCTAGACGTACCTAGGTTAGATCAAAGCCAGCGTGAGTAACACTAGCAATGAAATCACAGCACATGGGAGGCTGCACAGGTTAGCCCTGCCTGCCTGGAACACCAGGACACAGCTGCCACACATACCTCTGTGGCGTCAATGTTATTCTTACTCGAGCTAGCTTTGATCTAGCTAGATCACAGCTGACATGGGTATGCCTACACCTGCTGCAATCACACCTCCTGAGCATAGGCACCGACTTTCCTTCTTTCCCATGGTGCTCGACCCTGCTCTGCCCCCGGCCCCGCCCCCACTCAACCCCTTCCATGAGGCCCCACCCGTGCCCCGCCCCCATTCCAACTCCTTCCCCAAAGTCCCCACCCCAACTCCACCCACTCCCTGCCCCTATTCCAACTCCTTCCCCAAATCCCCGCCCTGGCGCCACCTCGTCCCCGCCTCCTCCCTTGAGCACTCCACGTTCCCGCTCCTCCCACCCCCGAGCATGCTAATGCTGCCAAACAGCTGTTTGGCGGCGGCTGGGCGGGAAACGCTGGGAGGTAGGCGGAGGAGCAGGGATGTGGCGCACTCAGGTGGGAGGGAGGAGGTGAGGCGGGGGGTGAGAAGAGCTTGGCTGCCAGTGGTTGCAGAGCACTCACTAATTTTTCCCCATGGATGCTCCCGCTCTGGAGCACCCATGGAGTCAGCACCTATGCTGCTGAGTGCAGTGCAGACATACCCAAAATGAGGGCTCTGGCCCATGCTTGGACCGGCTGGATGTCAGGTGTAATGGCAACAATTGCCTCCACAACAGTGTAAAGTCAAGGTCCATGTAGTTAGGTCAACACAGTGTCATGTAGACAACATGTTGCTTATGTCGACTGTTACTGGCTTTCGAGAGCCGTCCCACAATGCCCCACACTGACTACAATCAATACAAGCACACCTGGTGAGGAGTCATCATAGGGAAAATTATTCAGTGCATTTCCTTACTTTCCACAAGCCATGTGATGCTGCTCAGCCATTCCTAGTCCAAGAATAAGGATGCAGTACACCTTGGCAAGGTGTTTCTTGGTTCCTGCTAGCTTAGCCAATGTCTCCTCCAGTTCTTTTTGGTCTAACACACTGGGGTTTCTGTTTTAAAAGAAGGAAAAATAGTTATTTTAAAGGGTGTTCTGTTTAGGTGAGATATGTCTGAATGTTTATGAAAGGAAAGAATATGTATAAACCATCACACCGCATGAACCAACCCAGGGGACCCGTTTACAGTCAGATTGATTTAGAGCATTTTCAGGGCTGGTGGGGCAACACAGCATGGGACTTGGCCCCATAAGCTCTCTATGACCCTGCAGGGTTTGCAAGCTCCACATCCACAGATTGCCAGGGAACTCTCTCTGGTCTTACCAAGCTTGTGAACCCTTCTTGTAGCCTAGACAGGGACCCTTGGGACTTCTTGCAAGTTCAGATATACACCCCGGTCCTGCAAACAGATCCATATATTGGCACACTTCATTGTACGATTGGGGCCACGCTGAGCAAACATCTCCAAAATCCTTCCAAAAAATACTGAAAGGCTCTCATCCTCTTTTAGGACAAATTAATAAAGCAAATGTAGAACTCTCAGACTAAACCATTTCTGAAATATGGGATTCCAGGAACAATAAAAGTAGAAGATTATTTTCAGAAAGTGAAGAAAACACTTGTTTTTATGTTTTCGAGCTCAAACTGCCACCCGGGGGTGGAGTGACTTTCACTGCTTTTTGGAAGGGTGGCTGGTTGAGTTTGGAGTTCTTTGCTCAGTGTATCTGTAAGAAATCTGCTATGACCCAGGCTGGGACTCGTAAAGAGTCAGAAGAGCACCTAGTGAAGATAAAACACAGAGGTTGTCTTTCTTTACCATACCCAGATCTAAAACCAGATTGACAGAGTCATGGCAAAAGGAATCTAGATGAACCCAGAGAGGCTTTGACATGAATGCCTCAATAACCTTCCAAAGCAAGAATGTTTGAAACGCAGAGGTGAGTTCAGTCAATTTACATACTCTTTAGCAAGAACCTAACTACTCACCGTTTAAGTGGACAGCATCTTGCCTTTCCAGATGGAGACACTAGCAATTTCAGGACCTGCAGATCATCTTACTGGTTGCAGCCCACAGCACTACCAGTGAATCCAAGACCACCATATGTGAAATCTCATTTATGATTTATGGATCTCATTTATTTATTTGTGACTAAGGCTACGTTTTAGTCACGGGTATTTTTAGTAAAAGTCATGGACAGATCACAGGCACTACACAAAAATTCACGGCCCGTGACCTGTCCATGACTTGTACTATATACCCCTGACTAAATCTTGGAGGGGAGGCAACTTGGGGATTCCGCAGGTGCTTATGGGGGGCAGCCCAGGAGGCACCACGGGTGCTCGTGGGGGGGCGGCCCTGGGGGCACCATGGGTGCTCAGGGGGCAACCTGGGGGTGCCGCAAGTGCTTGGGGGGCAGCCCGGAAGTGCTGCAGGTGCTGGGGGGGAGCAGCCCAGGACACCGGCTGGTGCTGGGGGGAACGGGCAGTGTCGCGCAGCCCAGGATACGCACTGGTGCTGGGTGGGGGGGTTGGCGGGGCTGGCAGGCTCCCTACCCGGCGCCTCATGGCTCCCCGGAAGTGGAGACATGCTCAGCTCCTAGCTCCACACGCTGTCTCTGCCCCAGGTGCCGGCTCCGCAGCTCCCATTGACTGGGAACTGAGGGAGGGACGTGTCGCCACTTCCGGGGTGCCCACCAAGATAAGCGCCTCCCACAGCCCTCACCTCCTCCCATGCCCCAACCCCCAGCCCTGAGCCCCCTCCCACAGCCAAACTCCTGCTACTGCTGGGGGGAGGCGGTGGCCCGAGACTGCCCCAGCAGCAGCCAGTGCTATGGCAGTGTCTACATTTAAATTGCGCTCCCGCTGACGTAACTGCCCTACTACGCCAACTTAATAACTCTACCTCCACAAGTGGTGTAGAGTCAAGGTCGATGTAGTTAGGCCGACACAGTGTCAGTGCAGACACTGTGTTACTTCTGTTGACTGTTACTGGTTTTCACAATGCCCCACACTGACAGTAGACGTTGTGGTGAGGACGTGCACTGCTGACACAAGGAGCACAGTGTAGACATGCACAAGCGATGTAATTACTGCAGAAGCTGCATGCCAAGGTAAGTTATGTCGACTTAATTTTGTAGTGCAGACATGGCCTTACAGGGTCAGACAGACACCTCACCTATGGATCTGGAGTTTATCAATCCTACAGACAGGACTGTCCCTAAGGGGGTGCAGGGCCCGGG
Organism: Natator depressus; assembly: GCF_965152275.1. Classification (NCBI taxonomy): domain Eukaryota; kingdom Metazoa; phylum Chordata; order Testudines; family Cheloniidae; genus Natator; species Natator depressus. The sequence goes on from NC_134239.1 coordinate 116,004,476, forward strand.
GCAGAAGTGACGGATTCATCTCTTCTGGGACCGATTGCACCAGCCAATCGCCCCAGCCCACAGGGCTCCCCAGAGTGCAGGGCCCGGAGCGATCACCCCAATTCGCCCTACTCAAGGGACGGCTCTGCCTACACAGCCAAAGACAAATCCCTAGCAGTCTGTCCTACAAAAACAAACAAACTTGTCACACTTTATATTAAGGCTCCACTTACAAATGCATTACAAAGGATTGAGTGAGAGAGGCAGGAGAAACACAGAAGGAAACAGAGAAGGCTGTAAGGAATTACCAGGTATAGCCACAGAAGCATTGGTAGCATAACCCTGAGAAAAAGCTGAGAGAGAGAGAGAGAGAGAGAGAGAGCGAGAGAGAGCTTTTAGTAACAGTGCTAGCAGAAAAGAGGGTTGGAACTCTGAGCAAAGACACTATCTCCTGTTGTTTGATTCCTCCTGTGTTCATCAAAACAGGACTTCGTTCATTCTTTGTAAATAAACAGGAGTACATCCAAGAGATAACTAATTTTGTTATCAAGTTCTCCTCCTAACAAAAGCAACAACACCACCTTGCATTTTGTCTAACCACTTGGGTCAAAACCAGATAACAGTATATAACCATCTCACATATACTTCTCATACTGTAACATGCTTATAACATGTAGTCACCATTACACATGCTTATAACATGTAGTCACCATAAACCATTTATAAGTGGAGCCCTAAAACGAAGTGTGGCCCAAAAATCAAATCTTCCTGAGGCACAAGACCACAGATGAAAAATTTCAGGTGGAATCTATTTGTGTAAGGACACTGATGGGGGTTGAAATCAGGCATATGATGGAAAGCTACTTTCAACCTTAGCTACTTTGGAATTTCTATTGTAGCTCCATAATATATGGGCATTAATTTGGCAGGTAGCCTGGACATAACAACCTGCTTAGGGTAGTTATGTCAAAAATCCTGCTGAAAGCTAGGAAAGAGGTTGAAATGTCACAAGCTGTTGATTGACTTAACTTTGTGCAGAGGGATACACACCTTTGCTCATTTATAATAGCTGCTGTAAATTATGTGGGACACTAGTGAACAACTATCTGATTACTTGGGGCCCTATCTTGCAAACACAAAGGGCTGGGCTTAGTGCTTACTACCATGACTCATCCTAGTGAAGAAAAAGGAAATATAAATTGTAGTTTATTAGCACTGCAGTAGCATCTAGAGGCTCGAGTTGAGATGGTGGCCCCATTTCATTAGGCACAGTATGTATCGACATAGTAAGAGGCAGTCCAGGCCCCAAAGAGCATATAGCCTAAATAGACAAGACGGACAAAGGAGAACAAACATATTAGGAAGGGAGGAGAGACTATTCTCAGTAGTGAGCAGTATGTCTAGGACTATATGTTTGTAGGATTGGGCCCTCCACCTTTAACCCTGTAAACGGTGTCTGTTTGTGTCAGCATCTCAAAACATATGCATAATGCTCCCCTTGTACATAAAAGACCTTTACATTCAAATGTCCCAACAGAGACAGTAATGGGAAATCTAGTCTGTATCTACTATGAGCCCAATCCCGCAGTAATCCTTGCTCATGTGTGGTGTCCCATTGAAGCAACGGTACTATTCACTTGAGTAAGGCCTGCCTGCACAGGGAGGGTCAGGCCCTGTGTCCTTAAATCAGTAAAGCCTCTTACTTACACCATAAAAGATTTGGGTTTCTTTTCCAGGGCCATTTTTTCCAGATAATACGATAAATAGAAAAGCAGAGCCATGAGGAACTCATCCAGCTGCTTACTCCTAAATGGAAGACAGCAAGATTATCTTCATGTATGTAATACTACTGATGTAAGTCTGAACCTAAAAACATGTCCTTGCCCCAAAGCACCTACAGTCTATCAACACTTAGTACTTAGCCTAGAGCTTCCTACCCTAGTAGACCTATTCATAGTAGTAAGCACTACACCCACTAGTAAGGGTTTGCAGGGACATGCCCCTACAGAAATACTAAACAACACAGTCCAAGAAACATGCTGAAGAGCGGATCTGCATGTGAACATTCCAGGAGATGGGCCTTCTGAAGCAGGTGGGTTATAAAACATATGACTTCTGTGTACAAAATACATCATTAACTGTGGAACCCACAGTTAAAAATCCAAGCAGAAAAACGCTTCTCTTCTCAAGTGATCATTCCCTTATGGCTAGATTGTGGCTGTAGGCAGGGCCCTGAGCAAAAGGTAGTACGGAAGTGGTACCACCCCATTGTGCCTCAGGGACATATCTCTGAAGTACAATTCCTTCTCCGCTTCCCTCTTGTTCTGGGCAGCAGAGAACTAATTTACTGTTGACAAATACCAGCACCAAATTCTGACACCTTCTGCACCAGCTCAGCAGTTCTAGTACTGGCAGCGCAGAACAAAGGCTCCACCTTGTTCTTTCCTCCCTTCTAGGGCCTAGAGCCGGACCCGATGTGTGGGTAAGCCTGCATGGGGATGCAATTAGAATTACTACCCTGAATGAGTGTTTAGCCCCAAATCACAATCTAGCCCTTAGTAAACACAGTGAAAGACCCTTTCATAAGAGTAAGGGAATTAATTTGCTGTACTCTGTTAGGGCTGAAATGCATTTGGTAGCACTTTCCACTGAACTTTATAGATGAGAGATTTTAAATCTCTAATATTTCATTCTCCACTTTTTACAAGCTCTGAATCCATCACTATCAGTTATTAAAACACACAGCACACACACAATTCTTAGAACAAATTCCAGACTACATACCTCATAACTGCTGTAAAAGATGGTATATGATATGATTCATCTTCTTGTACCAGAAACAAAGCAGCATCTAAAAATGCACAAAGTGGAAAAAATGGATGTCAAAAATATTTCTGAGGAAAAACTTTTAGAGGAAATACTTTTCTAATCTGTAAGGATAACACTGTGCTGAGACCAAATGACAGTGTTTACTCACATTTAACATCATCTAATGTAACACACTCATTTTGTCCCCGCTTTGACAGCCTAGGGGATTTCTCTTCTTGTATATTCATTCTTTTCTCAGGGAATCTTGCACCAAACAAATCTCGAAACATACTAGGAGTCGATCTACAGGCAGGATTTGAAAAACATTGTTAATTCCACTTATCTGGGTTACAGTCAAATACAAGCTTGCTGTTAACGTCTGGGACGTTCTCTTTTCAGTTGATTCAATTTAAAGATGAAACTGGTAGTTAAAAAATGTTTGATGACTACTCTGAAGTCTTTCTTTCTTTCTTTAACAAGCTATTGCAAGTAGACCACATCCAGCCAACCAAGGTCCTTCAACTCTTCAGGGCACTTCTGAATGTGGTTCTTTCATTTGGTAATATAACAAATTGTGACCATACTACATAGGTCAAAGACATTTTAGGTTATGGGTGGTAAAGAGGAAAGTTAACTGTGCCTTTTAGTGTATTCCAATCTAGTCCATGTGTAACATAAATAATAATGGTAACAACAAATGTAATCTTTGAAGTGCTTTACAACATGAATTAATTAATCCATCCTCACAAGACCCCTCTCTATAGATAAGTATTATTGTCTCCATTTTAACAGATGTGGAAACAGAGGCAAAGATCTTCAGTGCATTGCCCACAACCAAAAGGAGCTGGAGTCAGAGCTAGGAATAGACATTAGGAGTTCCTGGCTCCCAGTCCTGTGCTCAGACCACTAACCACACCGCCTGAAATGACTGCTGAAGTGACAGATTACTTTCTGCCTTAAATACTTTGTTAAATCAAGATAAAATATAAATTCTTAAAACTATAATCAAAAGGTCCCACCCAAATAATGCTGCTTTTCTGTTTCAACCAAGTGAGTTTAAAGTGGAATACCTGTCTAGTGTTTTACTACCCATTTCCTGAAAATGGATGGTTTTGCCCTTCTTGAGTTTCTCTTTAGCATCTGCGGTGGGGATGGAGCTGTAACACATATAGAGTGAACATTCAGAAAGGTAAAGTGCAATTGGACAGGGAAGTGGTGCAACAAATTCAGTATATACTACAATTTAACACCCACATGTTTGGGCCTCCCTGTGACACTGAGACAAATCTCTGAACTGTGATTGGGTCAGACATTCCTTTTGCTATCCATCGAGGCAGGTTTAGAAAGGGACAAACATATCTGATGAATTTCATATCCTCCCACTCCTGCATCTGCCACACACAGAGCACTGCAAGGTAGGAGAGAGATAGGAAGGGAAAGTTTGTTTCCTGACCTATGGCCTGCTCCTGCTCCCACTGAAATCAATGAGCACAGGACTAGACTCTTATGTCTATGTCTCAGAGAGGATAGGCTTGAAAAGTGAGCCATCTTGTTCTAGAGTTTGGTGTCAGGGTCCCTGTACACTGTGGGACACAAGAAACTGAGGAAACCCACTAATCCTTAGAGCCGAAAGGCTGGTAGACTTGCTGGGACCCAGTCTTTAAAGGGGCGTGTGTAATGGGCAGAGTAGGGAAGACAGTACACACAGGAGGAATCCATGCCTGAGAAAGATCTGGAATGCATATGAAAGGGGCAGGGAGGCAACAAATGGGAGTCATGTGTGACCGACTCCAAATCATCCGCCCTGCATGGCACATACACTGTCAGCTGTTTCAGGAAAGCACAGGGAGCCTATATTTTTTTCAGTGGCCCAAATTTTTTGTAGATTTTGGCCCATTAAAGTCTTAATCCACAACTGCCACAAAAATATAAAAAATAATCATGTTTAAGGGCAATATCACCCCTTGAACGGCGCAGGTGTATTATGCCTACAGTTCCTGGGTGCTTGAAAGTACTTCAGGGTCAAACATAGCAGTGGACACAGCTCCATGTCTTCAGTGAAGTTGCACCCAATGCTTCAGTTCTGAATTTGGCCTTTGACTTTCAGAGCATTGTCTCAGGCATGTGCCTAGCTGATATAACATGCCTTGCTGGAATCCTCTTGTAGTGAATTCTGCTGGAGAGTAGTGCAAAGCAAATGTCACTAACATATTCATTATTTCTATGGCAAATTTCTCTTTCCATTAATCTACGGGGTAAACGACAACCCTAGGAGGTTAGTGTCACTAACATGTTAGTATAATTAACCTTTTACAGGCGCAGAAACTGAGGCACAAAGTCTACAGAGTGAGAGTTAAAAAGCTATTCCCTCCACAGGGAAAACAAAAATGTAGGGCCTGGTCCTGCAGCTCATATTTGGGCAAAACCCCATTGGGATCCAATTTTACCTGCATAAGGACTACTGGATCAAGGCCTTAGTTTATACATTTTACAAATTGTAACTTTTACCTTGCAAATTCGAGTGTGTTGGTATCCTCTTTCCAGTACCAAACCCCTGGGGCTATTTTTATCATCTACAAAAATTAAAATATAATGTCATGTGTAAACTCTTTAACTTTTTAAAATCTAATCCAGGCATATTCTCAACCCAATTAAACAAAGTATTTACAACACAAACACTATGTAGTTTGACCAGTTTGGTCTGTCTCAATTGTCCATTTCACCCACATGTTGTCAGGCAAGTCCCTGAGAACTGGTTCCTGAACTGGCCAAAGAGACAAAATCTTTGGGATCAAAAGCTGACTGGCTAAGGAAGAGAAAAACGGGTTTTTAATTCTTTTTTGCTTATTTCAGATTCTAAAGAAGGCCTGAAAGATTTGCTGGTGGTTTTAACATTAGAAATTTTAATCATCCTTACATTGGAAGACTCTGGAAATCCAGTAAATGCAAAGCTATTAAGAACAGAAAGGGGTTTTAGTCAGTCTCTTTAAAACACATTTTTTGTTTGTTTCTGGTAACATCTATTTTACTTCAAGGACTATTTAAGACTTTGGAGAAAGCAAATCTTTGTTAAAGATACAGCAGGTTCCATGCTTATTTAACTTAGGTATGAAGAGTTCGCAAAACATCTTTTAGACCTCCCAGTGATCATCCAACAAAAGCAGAGAAGATAAGATTTTACATTCTTTGTCTTTCCAACTGAAAAATAAGGAGAAAAAAAACTATGGAAGGAAAAAAACCCACCAAAAACCTTTCAGTCTTCTTTATACATCATTAAAAAGGAAAGATTGCAAAGGTTTAAAAACCCCTTTGCAGGTCACCTTTAAGATAACATGCATCCAGTTGCTGGGACCCTTTCTCTTCAGCTAAGGATAATTAGTTTAAATCCAGTATTGCATTAATTTTTGTCACTTTTTGCCAGCTGACCAACCAGTTTCACAGAAATCCACACAGACACTGACTCAGTTCTAAAACGTTGTCAGAATAGTGGACTTAAGGCTTGTCTACATGGCCCCACAGTCACAGTGTGGATGACAGGGGTGTGAATTGCAATGCCTTGTGTAGATCCTGCTAGCATGAACTAAAAGGACTATGTTTCAAACAGGACTATGCTAATGTAAACTTGGTACCTTTTAGATCACGTTAGCAGGGTCCACCTGGGGTAGTGAGAGTGCAACACTTTAAAAACACTCTCACATGCCAGTAGTTCGCATTGCAGGGCCGTGTGGACAAGACCTTAGAATATCAAAATAATTTAATGTCAGCAGAAGGCAACCTGTATAATGGTTAGAGCCCTGAACTGGGAGTCAGGAGATCTCGGTTTTATTCCTGATGCTTACACTAATCTATTGTATGATCTTGGCCTCTGGCCTCATTGGGCCTCAATTTTTCCAACTGAACAATGGAAATAATACCCACCTTTTTTAAAGTGTTTTGCAATCCTCTGATGAAAGGGGTTGCATAAATGCAGTATCTTGAGATTGTAAACATGGGATTATCAATTCAGTTAAAGATCAAGTAGAAGAAGGTGGTTAGTGATGCAGAAGATGGATAATCAGATACAAGTGTAAATAATGATAGCAAAACAGAATAAAGAACTTTACTGTGTCTGCAAACTATACTGTGCAGACATAACTCTCTGGCTGCTTGCTTAAATGTGTGGTCATTTATGGTCATTAAAACCAAAATGGCAGGCGGTTTAATTTGTCTTTTGATAGCACAGAATTATAATTCTCACTGATATATTACAGCACCTTCCACCACTAGAAGATCTCTAAGAAGGCAACTTCCCTAGGAGGTTAGTGTCACTAACATGTTAGTATAATTAACCTTTTACAGGCGCAGAAACTGAGGCACAAAGTCGTTTTCCAGAAGTCCTCAGTGGAGCTGGAAAGAAAACCCAGGAGTCCAGACTCCAGTAGAAAAGCTACCACGCCACTCTCCTCTCCCCTACATTAGTAGGCAAATCCAAAATAACCAGCAGGCAGGAGATCACCGTTGCTCCCTTAAAGGGGATCACTTTGCAGACTGCGTAGACAGCTTGCGCTTGGCCCCTCTGGCTACTTTAGGGGCTGCGGGCACGCCTGCAAGCTACCGCCGGGGCTCTCCCCGCTCGGGCTGCTGGGGGGCCGCCGCCCGCAAGGCAAGAATGGGACTCGAGAGGCTATTGACCATCCTCTGCCGCCATCCAACCCTCCTCCCCTCCCACGAGCCAGCAAACCCGTCTCCGTGACCTCCGCTTCTCGCGGCCAGGGCAGCAGCCGTGGCGGGGAAACTTACCGCTTGCATGGTGCCTGGGAGCCCGCCGGCCGCGGAGAGAACGGGGCGGCTGCTGGAGGCGCTGTTTACAGCGGGTATCCCGGTAACAGCCCCTAGAAACTACAGGTTCCAGCGTGCAAGGAGCGCTGCCGTGCTGCTTTGCACGCTGGGACTTGCAGTCTGTTCGCCCTGCCCCTCAGCCTCCTCGCTCAGGCTGGCCAGCTCCGCTTCCAGGGGGCAGCTCTGAGTCTCTGTCCCCATGGAGGTGGAAAGGGGGGGGTGTGTCTCGGGGACAATAACAACATCTCTCTGGCCAGTCCTTAGGGCTTGTGTTGTGACTGGGAGGGGAGACTGGCGGATACAGGGCTGCCTTGGTGTCCCCAGTCACTGACACGGTCCTTGCGGGAGGTGCTCAGTGAATGTAGCTGCCCGGTGGCACCGCCTCCCTCGGTGTGGCCCTTTCAAGATTTGAATGTGTCCCCAGGGACCAAAGGGCTGAGGGCTGCCTGCAGCACCATCCAGCTCCCCGGTCAAGATTTGCCCTTTCCTTCTGAAAAGGTTTGAAGTGCACTAAGGCAGCTCTATGCTAGCAATGTTTGCTGGCCTAGTGTAGACGCAGTTATACCAGCAGAAATGTGCTATGGCTGGTGCAGCTTATTTCACTCAGGGAACTGGTATGCAGCAAAAGCACTCTTTTTGCTAGTCTAAGCTGCATCTACAGTCGGTGGGTTTAGCCCGTGTAGCTATATCAGCAAAACTTAAAAGTGTAGACTAGGCCTAAGGTGCACTCTGAGGTGGCAAAAGCATCTGACATAAGATTTATAGGTAGCTCAGTTGGATGGGGGAGAAGGATTATTACATATGCACCCAGCTCTTATGTATATTGATGTGCCCTATTCATTTCTACAGTGCAGGTTTTACCTGTGGGAAAGATGTTTTGGAGAGTATTACTGTGTTTTTTATGACTCTGTGTAAGACTATGGAGATTGCAGTAAAGAAGCTACGTGGAAAAAAACTAGCCTGAAAAAGTTTACTTTCTAAACCTAACTTCCCCCTCCGCCCTTAGAGACGCTGCAGCAGGGCCACCACAGATACAAATCTCTTGTGCTCTTTAGAGTGCCTGCCCAAATGCTGACAGGCTGACAGAAAGTCTTGAATCTTTCTGAAAATTCAGTTCTGAGCTTTGCACATTTCTCTCCAGTGACCTTTTTTGACAATTGCGTTAAGTATGTTGTGTTTCCAGTTGCTACTACAGGCTGCCAAGTATATTCTGGTGGCTTGGCAGTAGTGCTAAATATTTCTCAGGATGAGATAAGCAGATTTGGAACAATCTCAGATCTCTCCATCGCAGGACAGCAGAGGTCAGGAGCACTGTAGAAACAGGATCTTGAACAAGGAAGAATGAGAGAGATGGAAATGATGGTCACTGGCTCATTTGCTGGACAGTTTATAATGTAGCATCGTCATCAGCCTCAAGAGGCTGATTGTCCTTTTGGCCAACTTAAAAGCCACATCAAAGGAGAAGGGCTGTAAAGCATTGCCTAAAATAAAGGGCAAGGAAGGAGGGGATTGCCTGTGGGTCTACCTATGCCAGATGGGAGAGAGGCAATCATCAAGAGAACCCATTCTTAGATAGTTATAGCTAATATTATCACAATCCCAACAGGAAATCTGCAAACTAATCTAATTAAAATTACTACTTGGATGGTCCTTTCAACTGAGAAGATCAAACAGCTTCAGAAATAATAATGGACTCAAGCCTCATAACACTCCTATGAACTAGGGAAATATTATCACCACCCTTTTACAGATGGGAACACAGATACAAGGAGCTTTAAGGCCTTGCCCAAGGCCACACAGGAAGTCAGTTGCAGAGCTAGGGATACAGCCCTGTTTTCTTGAATTAATTTTGCATAATTATCCTTCTCTTTAAAGCTTTAAGCCAGTGGCTCTCAGCCTTTCCAGACTACTGTACCCTTTCAGGAGTCTGATTTGTTTTGTGTACCCCAAGTTTCATCTCAATTAAATACTACTTGCTTACAAAATCAGATATAAAAATATACAAAAGTGTCACAGCACACGATTACTGAAAAATTGCTTACTTTTTCATTTTTACCATATAATTATAAAATAAATCAATTGGAATATAAATATACTTACATTTCAGTGTATAGTATATTGAGCAGTATAAACAAGTCATTGGCTGTATGTGAATGAGCTGATGTCCCCCCCCGGAAGACCTCTGCATAACCCTAGTTGAGAACCACTGGTTTAAGCCACTCACAAGCATCTGCCCCTCATTTTTCATTTACATTCATTTCAGAAACAGGCAAGAAACCATACCAGGGATGGGCCTTCTCTTCAAATAAAACTACAGCATTCTGGACTCAGATACTACGGTGATGGATATCATAAATCTCTGGCTAGAGGTACAGTAATCACTGCGGTATGACTATTATAAGTAGGCTTGGCAGAATTCAATTTTTATTTATTTACAATTTAGATGGACTCTATCAATATTTATTTTAAAGCTTTTTTCTTATTTTTATCTATTTACATTTTCACTGGTATGATAAGTGATGGGGGGTGTCAAGGAGGGGTCAGAGAATAATTACTTAATGACAGCAGACATTGAGATTCAAAAAATTGAAGCTCTATGATCGTTAAAACACAAATTCTCAATATCACATGTCAAAATATACAGAGTGAATATCCTTAAATCAAATGCTAACAAGTCGTCAAGCAGCATTCTTCCTACTTTGCCTACCTACATTTTGTTGAGTTGTGTATGATGAAATCAGTTTACTGACACTTCCCAATAAATAGCTAATCCTTCCAAACCTAATTATAAGACTGAGCTTTGGGTTATTGCTACAAAGCATTTTTATGAGTGTATAATTCTGCAAGCCAAGCCTGCTGTAGTCTGCAAAGAAGGCAATGGGCCAACTCTGAGCGGGTGCTAAAGTTTCAAAGTCTTAAAGGACATTTTTGAATGGCCAGCTATTCTTATAGCAGTCAGTGTATGGTGAATTTAAAAGAACAACAGAGTCTTAAGAGATTTCATGCCCTCTGCTAGGTAAGCAAATGGCTCCTTTTACATTCCAGCCAGTGAGAGATAACACAAGGCCAGAGTGCTTCCTCAGTGGCTCTAGGACTTTGGCACCCCCTTACCGCAGGTGTCCTTGGGATCCTCCTCTCTTAAAGGGGAAATTCTCCTCCATGGAGAGAGGGACCACAGAAATGTAACACAGCTCCCTCACAGACCACCCTCTAACTGAAACTGTGAGGCCACTGCCCCACTCCTATCCTCTCCCACCATACAGTTTCCATGGCTCACAGTGATCACAGAAGGACAGCATTGATTGAGCGCAGTTATATGTTTGCTATGTCAAAACTGAGGCTCTTACCCATTTCACCCTGGAAGGTTCAGGTGGGTCTGGAACTGGTGCTCTAGGGGAATTTTTTGCATACTCACCTCCTGCACCCAAGATGGTGAGTGTGTGAGGTGGGGATACCACATTATAGGCCAGCCTGGTAGTATTGCCTAATATTAAGGTTGCCCAACACTTTCTATTATAAAGCCCTGTTTTCAGTTGTTTGTGACTTTCCCAAACGTTAACCATTTAGGCTGAAATTTTCCATATCAAGTGTCTGCCTCAGGCTGAATATTTGTAATAAATTTTATGTAAAATAATTGTTGTTCCAAGAATGAGGTTAGTGAAAAAATACATTGCTTTGTCCATGTTGCAAATTTCTGGTGACCTTTTCTTTGAGAAGTTCTAATGCCCCACTGGTTTTGATCAGGGACTTGAAATTTGGCAAGGTGAGTGGCCTTTGTGTCAGGAAGGTGCCATTTGTCATCCCCATGAAAATCCACCCAAATTTGGCCAAGTCTTAAGCTTTTGGAAAATAGCAGTTTGCACATGCTCAGTAGAGACTTGCTAGAGTCAGCTAAATTCCCCCGATATTCCATCCTCACTGAGCATTCTCCAGCCCAGGCAGACTAAGACTTTCCTGGTAACTGAAGCTCTAAGCTGCTTCAGACTGTGCCAGGACCCAGGGTCTGAGTTGAGGCACCCGAGCTGAGAGCAAGGAACCTGACTCTCCTAGGCTGACAGCAGGCAGTTTGGAAGAAGCAGCTGCCTGTTTCAAATGCAGAGGGGGGCAGGAGCTGGACAAGTGGTGGCAGGGGGGGGTTAGACTGGGACAAGGAGCCTGAGGAGTTAAGGGGAGACTGAGACCAGAGGCTGGCACAAGGAACTGTGAATTGGTGGAGGAGGGACTCTGGGGCTGCAAATCAGATGGGTGGGAGAAGGAGGAAGGGGAAGGGAAGACTGATCTGATGAGGAGCTGGGATAGGGGTCAGAACTGGTCTGGCTGGGCAAACAGACTGTGACAAGCCATTGTTAGTGGAGACACTGATATTGGATGAGGAGCCTGGGAGACTGTCAGGTAGGTGGCATAGACACATGGGATGGCGATCTGGAGGACAGAAAGATACACAGATCAGACAAGATGCCAGGAGGGGGAGATCAGGACTGCCTGGGCAAGGACACTCAGACTGGGAAGAGACTCCTGAGGAGTACAGACTAGGATTGGGTAGATGACAAGAATGAGACTGGGAGGATCCGGGGGTAGGGAATAGACAGCTTGGAACAGGAACATGTTAGAGGGGATGGGGCACCAGTGTGTGTGCCCATTAGACCACACTCCCCTCCAGATCCTGGAATGAAACCCAAGATTCCTGAGTCTCACCATTCCTCCACGTCAACAGATATGAACCCACTGGCAAGGTGTCCCATTCCTCTTGAGTTCTGCTGCACAGAGAGGATGACAATTTACTACGGCTATCGAGTGCGGCTCAAGTGCCAGAGACCTGCATGCGCTTAAGGTTCCAGTCCTCATGATGACCCTTATGGGTGTCAATATGATGCCACATGATGGAATTTCTGTTTTTTGTTTTTCAGTTTGCTCTTTTAAAAACCTACGAAATTTCTCTCTCTCTCACACACACACACATTAGAAGAACATTATTAAGGTAAAGCACCCAAAAGTCAGTAAACACCAGTATTGAGGTTGCCCATGCAACTTTAATTCAGTTCCCTTGTGCAGATGCATTATGATATAGGCTAATTACATGATCACATCCTCATTTTTTCCACTCAACCCCTGCTTCATTCAATGCACACACTGAATGGGGCTCACTGAGCGGCTTATTCAGTCTGTCCATAACTGGAAAGCAAGAAGTACATGAGTCCTATAACAAAAATATCACTGACTCACCATCCAGTGGTGTCCCTTTTCTGTCTCTCTCTTTGCCCTTTTCCACGTCAGGTGCGCCCTCTGATCTCCATACCCCTCATACTACTTTCTTCCTCCCTTCCCTGGGGCTGATTGAATGTCAGCACTGGTTTCCCGGGACTATTAGTCTCTTATGTGCATTGCTGTTTTGCATTAGAAACAAAGGGTCCAAAAATTAAAGTTCACAGTAGCTAATACTTATTCCCTTGCTATACAGTATACTAGCCAAGTACTCTCTTCTGTTCATTAAAAGCAGGACCATACTGTAGGACAGAATAAAAGAGCATGCCTGGGGGCATATTAAGATTAGTGTGGCTGGGGATTTTCCACTTTTCATCTGTGCAAAATTGAATTTGCTCATTCTTTTTTTTCCAGCATGAAGAGGCTCCAAATTTACATCTTTTGCCAGTGCTGCTGCTTTTCACTGAATATTTGGAGCATCCCCAAACCAGACAGTAGTTGAATAGCCTTGTTGCTGGCTCCATTAGATAATTTTTGCCCTCCCTATTATCCTGACCCTACTGTAATGCACAAACACCACCACAGTTATGCAGCTTTAGACCCCGACAAGGCTGCCTCTGCCCTGTCCAGTTTATTAATAGAGGCTATGAAAGTGAACTTGCTAACACTGATAGTCAAAAGCAACACTGGCTTTTGAGTCTTGAATACAGACGTTCTAGGGAAATCAGAACGACTATTGCCAGGTACTATACAGGAATGAAGTCTGAATTTCAAAAGCCGGAAAAACCAACTGCACATTCTTTCTGACAATCTGATATGATTCCTCTCTTCTCTGTGGCTTCATCAGATGAATGTTAGTGGTTATCAGATATAATTATCTAGCCAGACATTTGCTTTGTGATTCCAACAAGGAACTTTTGTTTGTCTTATGCCACGTGTGAAAAAGAAGAAATATTCAAGCACCACATCATGCACATTAATATTACCTATACATATTTTCACAACTTGGATTTTGATTTAGTACTTGGTGGAAAGCAAAGGTGTCAATCGCATGGAGAAGTCCTACAGAACTTACAGAAAATAACTAGGGCTGTCAAATGATGGTAAAAACTCACAATTGCGAGATTAAAAAAATTAGTCATGATTAATTGTAGTTTTGATCGCACTGTTAAACAATAAGAGAATACCAATTGAAGTTTATTACAAATATTTTTGGATGTTTTTCTACAGTTCAAATATATTGATTTCAGTTACAACACAGAACACAAAGTGTACAGTGCTCACTTTATATTATTTGTGATTACAAATATTTGCACCGCCAAAAAGGCAAACAAAAGAAATAGTATTAAGTTTAAGAATCTGAAGTGCCTTCCAAAATCTGAGAAGGATGAGGTGTGGAACATGCTGTCAGAAGTCTTAAAAGATTCCAATATGGGAACTACAGAACCTGAACTATCAAAAAAGAAAATCAACCTTCTGTTGGTGGCATCTGACAGATGATGAAAATGAACATGCGTCGGCCCTTCATTTGGATCGTTATCAACCAGAACCCATCATCAGCATGGAAGCATGTCCTCTGGAATGGTGGTTGAAGCATGAAGGGGCATATGAATGTTTAGCATATCTAGCACGTAAATATCTTGCAACACTGGTGTGACTGGGGTCCCAGGGGAGCTATCTGAGGTCACTCAATTAGCGTGAACTGCAAAGAAAGAGGCAGACAATCCCCAAAGCTGGTGGATATTCCAATACTTAGATTTACCAAGCCAACACAAAACAGTTTCTATAATACCTCACTGGTTACCCAGCAGCCAACAACACAATTCCCTTAACGTAACCCAGCCTCAGGCCTCCACCTAGCTACCCAAGTCAGATATGATGAGGATTAATTAAAATCTTATTCACCATATAAAAGAAAAGGTTCTACCAATCCCAAAGGATCAGACACATTACCTCCTAGGTTAATGAATGTTTCAGATCTTACCCAAATATACGCTTACAGACAATTCTTATTAAACTAAAATTGATTTAAAAAGATAAGAGAGTATAGATTAAAAAGGTTAGTATACATACAGACATGAGTCAATCTTAAGATTTAGATTCATAGCAGAGATGGTGAGCTTTGTAGTTGCAAAGAGTTCTTTTAGAATTTAGTCCATAGGTTATAGTCCAATGTTTGTCTTCAGGACAGTCGAGTCGGAACTGGGATCTCAGTCCTGATGGCTTAGGCTTCCCCTGTATGGAACCTAAAGCAGATCTGAGATGACAGGATCAGGACCCAAGGATCTTTTATACAATTTCAAGCCTTCTTTGATAAGTTGGAGTCCCTTGGCTTACAACAGGTTTCAGAGTGGTAGCCATGTTAGTCTGTATCAGCAAAAACAATGAGGAGTCCTTGGGGCACCTTAGAGACTAACAAACATATTTGGGCATAACTGGGAGTGGATGGGTCACTACAAAAACTAATTTCCCACTGCTGATACTCACACCTTCTTGTCAACCGTTTGAAATGGGCCACCTTGTTTATATTGGCCTCATTAGCACTACAAAAGTGATTTCCACTGCTTCTTGTCAACTGTTGAGAATAGCCCACTTCCACCTTAATTGAATTGGCTCATTAGCACTGACCCCCCAATTGGTAAGGCAACTCCCAACTTTTCATATGCTGTGTATTTATACCTCCCTACTGTATGTTCCACTCCATGCATCTGATGAAGTGGGTTTTAGCCCACAAAAGCTTATGCCCAATACATTTGTTAGTCTTTAAGGTGCCACAAGGACTCCTCCTTGTTTTGGCTCACACCACAATAGGTAATCAGAGCGACTTTGAAGTAGGTCCATCACCAGTACTTAGCTACACGAATTAATATAAGGCAATTGCCTGTTTTTCACCATTCGCAGATGATCAGCTATACATTTCAAAGAGAGATGAATACGATATCCCGTGTTTACAGTCATTTAAATGCTAGGATGTTCTTTTAATCTCTGAATGAACAGAATACAGCATAGACGGGGACTGTTGATTACATCGTTGGCTACTACCAATATATATGCAAATACACAAAAATTATCTCCCCATATGTCTTTAAGGGTTGAATTTGAGTCATTTATTCTACAGGATGCTTAACCCTTTCTGGTCATGTGTCAAAACAACACTGGCTTCAACAGTGCCACGCTAACGCCTGTTCTAACTTTCAGGTGACATTGTAGGTAAGAAGCAGGCAGCATTGTCTCCCATAAATATGAACATATTTGTTTGTCTTAGCAATTGGCTAAACAAGAAGTACGAGGACTGAGTGGATTTGTAGACTAATGTTTGACATTGTTTTGGTTTTAGTGCAGTTATTTAAAAAAATCTACATTTGTAAATTGCACTTTCACGATAAAGAGATTGCACTACAGTACTTGTATGAGGTGAATTGAAAAATACTATTTCTTTTATCTTTTTTACAGTGCAAATATTTGTAATAGAAAATAATATAAAGTGAGCACTGTACACTTTGTATTCTGTTTATAACTGAAATCAATATATTGGAAATGTAGAAAAAATCCAAAAATATTTATACAAAATTAAAATGGGTATTCTATTATTAACATTGCAATTAAAACGGTGATTGATCACAACTATTTTTAAAATCTAGTTAATTTGTTTTGCATTAATTGCAATTGTGTTAATTGCAATTTACAGCCCTAAAAATAACCTGGTTTCTAACCATCCTATAGAATTTAACAATTATATTCCTGGTATAGAATTATAAAGGATGATTTAAAAGTATAGACAAGATCTCCTCTATTCAATTCTGTATGTTTTGAAAATAATTTCTATATACTCTTGTTAGTTTCCTCCTTATTAATTTTTACAGGACTTTTCCATAAGTCCTGGCCATCAGAACTCTTTCTTTACAGTGGAAACACATTTTTCCCCTACATGACACAATTTTACTATAACAAAACCTAATAGGCAAAATATCCCTTCTTCTGTGCCCTGGGAGTGATAGACATGGCCAAGGCTTTACCACCATTCAAAGATGTGGTTAAAACATGAGTAGTCTACACCAAGTGTTGGGGATTAACTTTGTTGTTAGTTATCGGGGTTAGCCGTGTTAGTTTGTATCCACAAAAACAACAAGGAGTCCGGTGGCACCTTAAAGACTAACAGATTTATTTGAGCATAAGCTTTCGTGGGTAAAAACCCCACTGCCACCGGACTCCTTGTTGTTTGTTGTTACTCTATCCCTTTTCAAGGGATTTATATAGTGGAAAGGGGAACTACGATTGCTAGCATGAGTTAGCACATTTCCATGTGGACAGGACCCGTGGGAAAATAATTAATTTGCTAAATGAAAAATAAAATGCCCTTGAAAAATATTTTAAAGTTTCTAGACACATCCTAAAAACCAGAAAATTTGGTCAAGATTTTCAACCGTGACTAGTGATCTTAGGTTCCTCATTTCTGGGGTACCCACCTGGAGACACTTTGAAGTGGATTGATACTGCGCACCAGCACATCCTGAACTATGTGAGAGAGAGTAAGGTAAGGAGAGGGACACTAAGAAGTCTATACTTAGGGCCCTAACAAAATCAAATGAAAAATGTGTCACAGACCGTGAAATCTGGGCTTGTGTGTGCTTTTACCCTATTTTATACAGATTCAAGAGGGAGACTAGTGTTTCTCAAATTCAGAGTCCTGACCCAAAAGAAAGTTGCAGGTGGGTTGCAAGGTTATTTTAGGGGGGTCACGGTATTGCCACCCTTACTTCTGAGCTGCCTTCAGAGCTGGGCGACCAGAGAGCAGCGGCTGTTGGCCAGGCACCAGCTCTGAAGGCAGCGCCCCACCAGCAGCAGCGCAGAAGTAAGGGTGGCAAGACCACACCAGGCCATCCTTACTTCTGCGCTGCTGCTGGCAGTGGCTCTGCCTTCAGAGCTGGGATCCCGGCCAGCAGCCGCCGCTTTGCAGCTGCCCACCACAGAAGGGTAGCAGTACTGCAAACCCGCCCCCCCCAATAACCTTGTGACACCCCCACCCCCAACTTATTTTTGGATCAGGATCCCTACCTACAATTACAACACCATGACAATTCAGATTTAAATAGCTGAAATCATGAAATTTACTACTTTTAAAATCCTATGACCATGAAATTGATCAAAACGGACTGTGAATTTGGTAGGGCCCTATCTAGACTACAAACTTTTGTCAGCATAGCTCTGTCCATCAAGGGTGCCAAAAACCCACACCCCCAGCCAATAGTCATGGCAAACTCTCCAATGTAAAGACAGCTCTGCCAACAGAAGAGTGCTACAGTCAGCATAGCTAATTAGAGGGACAAGGTGGGTAAGGTAATATTTATTGGGCCAGCTTGTGGTGGTGAGAGGCACAAGCTTTCAAGCTTACACCGCACTCTTGAGCTCAAAAGCTTGTCTCTCTCACCACCAGAAACCAGTTCAATAAAAGATACTATCTCACCCACCTGGTCTAATATCATGGGACCGACACAGCTATAACAATGCTGCATACAGCACAGCTTATGTTATTTGGGATAGTGTTGTTACACCAACAGAAAAACTTATTCTGTCTTGGGGGTTCTGTTGGAATAGCTATACCCAGTAACAGGTTTCAGAGTAACAGCCGTGTTAGTCTGTATTCGCAAAAAGAAAAGGAGTACTTGTGGCACCTTAGAGACTAACCAATTTATTTGAGCATAAGCTTTCATGAGATACAGTTGCATCCAATGAAGTGAGCTGTAGCTCACAAAAGCTTATGCTCAAATAAATTGGTTAGTCTCTAAGGTGCCACACGTACTCCTTTTCTTTATACCCAGTAAGGCATTCACAGTGCAGACAAGACTTAAGCCAAAAATACATGTGATATTAGAAATCCATCTGTACAGAGATGTTCCTGTTTGTAATTTCCAGAAATGTGGAAAAACCCTTCAGTGATTTTGAACTTTGCTTCACCCACCCCACTCCTACCGATGTGTTCAATTGGGATAAGCGGAAAGATCCTTTCATGGATTGAGAACTGGTTAAAAGACAGGGAACAAAGGGCAGGAATAAATGGTAAATTTTCAGAATGGAGAGAGATAACTAGTGGTGTTCCCCAAGGGTCAGTCCTAGGACCAATCCTATTCAACTTATTCATAAATGATCTGGAGAAAGGGGTGAACAGTGAGGTGGCAAAGTTTTCAGATGATCCTAAACTGCTCAAGATAGTTAAGACCAAAGCAGACTGTGAAGAACTTCAAAAAGATCTCACAAAACTAAGTGATTGGGCAACAAAATGGCAAATGAAATTTAATGTGGATAAATGTAAAGTAATGCACACTGGAAAAATAACCCCAACTATACATACAATATGATGGGGGCTAATTCAGCTACAACTAATCAGGACAAAGAGCTTGGAGTCATCGTGGATAGTTCTCTGAAGACGTCCACGCAGTGTGCAGCGGCAGTCAAAAAAGCAAACAGGATGTTAGGAATCATTAAAAATGGGATAGAAAATAAGACGGAGAATATCTTATTGCCCCTATATAAATCCATGTGGTACGCCCACATCTTGAATACTGTGAACAGATGTGGTCTCCTCATCTCAAAAAAGATATGCTGGCATTAGAAAAGGTTCAGAAAAGGTCAACCAAAATGATTAGGGGTTTGGAACGGGTCCTATATGAGGAGAGATTAAAGGGGCTAGGACTTTTCAGCTTGGAAAAGAGGATACTAAGGGAGGATATGATAGAGGTCTATAAAATCATGAGTGGTGTGGAGAAAGTGAATAAGGAAAAGTTATTTACTTGTTCCCATAATATAAGAACTAAGGGCCACCAAATGAAATTAATGGGCAGCAGGTTTAAAACAAATAAAAGGAAGTTCTTCTTCACTCAGCGCACAACCTGTGGAACTCCTTGCCTGAGGAGCTTGTGAAGGCTAGGACTATAACAGGGTTCAAAAGAGAACTGGATAAATTCATGGAGCCGTCCATTAACGGCTATTAGCCAGGATGGGTGAGGAATGGTGTCCCTAGCCTCTGTTTGTCAGAGGGTGGAGATGGATGGCAGGAGAGAGAGATCACTTATGTTCTTATGTTCAATGAAATTGAAACTACCACAACCACAGTTCAATATATTTGCTTATTCATCTGTCACCATCTTAGTTGCACAAAGACTTGGGATGGACTCAAAGACCAGAACCAACGGATGCATTTGGGACACAGTCACTTTTCTCTAGTCTCCCTTTATGAAAAGTGAAAAAAAACTTTGTTTTTATTAGCAAGAAAAGTCATCCGCTTAATAGTGAGGCAGGTAAACAAAATTGGTTTTACCCTTTATTGTGTCCCCCTCTAAGTAAACACAGTCAGTTTTCTTAAGCAGAACATTTCAGAAGTGTCTGTTACTTTAAAAAAAAAAAATTCTTTGCTTTCGGACCTCACTACCTTGAGGGCAGCTGAACAGCAATGGCAGATGAAGAGTTCTCCCTCCCCAGAACACGTGGGACAACGTCAATATTTCAAACTAAAAAAACCCAACAAATTAAAAGAGGTTGAGGCTGCCTTCAGCCATCGAAAGGGGGAGAAAATGGAGCTCCTATCATTGCCTGCCACTATCCAAACCCCTTTGTGGTGCGCACACACGCTCTCTCTCACACCGAGAGGAGGAAAAAGTCTGCAGATTTCCCCACTCCACTGCTGCAGGAGAGAGTAAAGGAGAGCAGCACAATAAAGACAAAGGAAAGACTTGGGCCATGTAAGGGAGAAGATCTTGTGGGTTTTGAATGCTGTTTTATATGTAGAAATTAAACATGTTCTTACATCTGCAAATATGTCTGCACAACTGTATCCTCACACTGGTGTTGAAAGAACAGTCTAGTTTAAGCCACCACTTCACAGCTACTTTCTGATGGGGTCAGCTGAGCAAAATCAATCCCAGCATTGGAGTTACGTTAAGAAGGGATATTTAACCACCAAGGCACTTTTTTTTATTTTAAAACTCAACCAGAAAATTATTAATTTAAAAAGTTAGCTTACTGCTGTGTACATGCCAAGTCTGAAGAAAGGAGCTTTGAAATAAGTTTGCTTTAAAAAGGTGTGCATGCACTTCTTTAATTTGGTGCCTTCTACATAATGCTATGTGTAGTATCTACATGGAAAAAGCAAATTCTCTGAGTGTTTTTCCTTGTGTGTGCGTGTATGTATGTGTCGGGGAGAGACAGCAGCAGAGAATGGGGAGGACACAAACTACAATCAGTAAATTGCACATTTCTTTCAAAGGTTTCTGCTCTCAGGTCATATCAGACAATGCACTGAACTTTTTAGACACAATATTTATATAAATGACAGGAGGATCCCAGCAAGAACCTGCTGTGCCCTTTCCAAGGTCTGCTGACAAGAAAACGGAGACTGTTAGAATACAGCCACTTCTGCTTTTTAAGCTATTAGAAGGGAGTCAGCACAGCTGCAGCCCTGCATATTAAGTCTTCTATGCAGAAGTTGAAACAGACACTGGAGGTTGTAATGCGTTCTGGAGCATGCAGTTTGCAGGGAGCTCTTTCCACTCCTGGCTTGGGAGCAAGTAGCCAGCTAGTCCACTCCTCAGCTTTCTCAGACCTCTCTCTAACCTAGTTGATGCTGGAGACACCCCTCTCATGCTACTGCACACTCCATTATGAAGCAGGTCACCAGCTCCCCCTGCCTTATTTTTCAAAGTCATTTTATGTCCTTGTCCACTTTTCCCTCCATTTATAAACAAAAACTAATATCAGCAATCAGAACATTCAGAAGCTATGGGGCACCACAACAGCACCACTACACTGCAGGTACAGACAATAGCATCTCTTTACTTCTCTATGCAATGCAACCAGTTTGGTGCTGTGGGAATCTTATTAACCTCTAACACTAGGGGTTTTTTTCTGTCCATAGTACTGTAACAGTTTTTCAAATTTGAACAAATATCAAGAACAGCTACACCCTAAACTGTAACTAAGCACTTCTATTTGTGGCCATGACTTTGATCAGGCATGTTTTGCAAAGCCTGGTTGAAGCAGAAATAAAATTTGGAAGTGAAATGCTTTTGACAAAGTGAGGTAACACCACTGAGAGAGGCTGACTATGGGACAGTTAATCTGCCAGATTTTAGACCAAATAATTTTTAAAATGTGAAGCCCTTCTCTATTCCTTAAACTTAGGCATACTCCTTCAGCTCTCCCTAATTACAAAGGATGATCATTTTTTCTGGATATTTACCCATTTCCTGGAGGAATCCTGTGTGAAATCTCACCCTATTGCATTTCACCAGGGGAGTGGGAGTTCTGCAATTGACAACAGTGAGGCCAGGATTTCACTACTAAGGTTTTAGTTTAATTGTAATATTAACAGCATAGGAAATGTCATATTTGACTTTGTCAGTCTGTTTTATCCAAGTGAGGAAAAAAAAATCTAAAGCACTGAATTCTGTGAGCTTCCTTGGGCATTTTCCCCCCCTCTTGTTTGTGTCACATCTGAAAGGCTAAAATGTGTCTTGAGACTTAAAACATTTTCCCAACCTTAAAAGTATATAGTAGCCACTATGCACTTACAGCTCTCATACAATTTGGGTGTGTCTACACTAGACAACTTGGTAACCTTATTCTAGCTACAATACAGCTGTCCAGCACTATGTACAGTCCCTGAAGTGGGGTGTTTTAACCACCATGTTTGGCAATCTGACAAACCTCTCACCCCTACCCCTTTCAGCACTAGTCTTCACAGTATTCCTGAAGTACTAGTTTTTCTAGTGTAAACAAAGTAGATTGGGGTGGCAGGGGGAACCCACACAGGGAGGAGGGTCATAATGGCTATTGCAGGCATTCATTCAGCAAAATGTGCTTCTTACTGCACTTAAATAAGCATGGAAAAAATAAAACAATGGCTATCTTCTCTCCCCCACCCGTGCTGATCACTTGCCAGAAAAAAATCCGGTTATTGATTCACCTAAAGGCAGAGACCATATCTTTCATTAAATAGATGTTAACTCAGAGGTTTACTCAACCCTTGATTTTAATGTTAGAAGGAAAAGAGAAAATGTGTCCTTGCAACTATTAGCATCTTTCACAGATTTAATGTTTCAGGTGCTCTTTCTACTTGGAGACAAGGGGATGGGAGCATTTCAGCAAAACAAAAAGTACTGGGGGGGAGGAAGGGGAGGAGAGAGAAAAGGAAGAGACACTACATGGAAGAGTAATTATTCTTTAACTATCAACTAGCATTTGTTACACTTAAACACCTTAGGAATAAATGTGAAACTTGTCAAAGTAAATTTGGCCAACCTCCAGATAAACAGTTCAAGTATATATCTTGAACTATTATTGGGTCCCTCATTTTTGGCAAGCTTATCTATTGAGACTCCATAGACTAGGGTCCAACTTAGGTCATTGTGACCAGTCTGAAATACATTTAATATTGAGCTGTCATTTGACTAATAAGTAGGTAAAACAAGTCTAGGTCTTTAATGGACCCCTTAGTTCTTAAATCATACAGCACATATAATTGAGCTGACACAGAAGTTGCTATCATTCAAGGGTAGCCTCAAATTCAAACTCTGCCTCATTTTTGTTAATCTGACCAGTCTTTAGTGTGTGGAAAAGGAGCTTCACTGCATTAAATCTTGCTTACTACTAAGGGGGGGGGGGGAATATCTAGTTTTGAGCTATACTTTGAAATAGTAGGGTTATGAACTTTCACATTTTGTTTACAAAACACATGAGGTTGAGCTGACTGTCAATTTGACATAGTTAAATTGCAGTTTAAGCCAGTGCTCACAAGTGGCTATGCACTTTCCTACCAACCAGAAAATACCATTCAGATAGTTTTCTGCTATAATATTGCTGTACAAGTTTGTGGGGTTGGTTTTTTTTGTTGTTGTTTTTTCTAAAGTAGTGCCCTGCATTCGAGTTCAACTCATAGCTGGGGTTGGTAATTCAGTCAGTTCTTAGTAGGCTAGATGTTTACTAAATAGGAATGGCAACACAGTTTAAACACTAAAGTGCACTTTAAACCCTTCCCATGATTAGTTTCTCTTGCAGTTGTGGGCTCTGGGAAGCCAGCCAGTTTAAATCCCTATTCTCGCTGGACAGCCTGCAAGCTGATTCTGCGAGTTAGCTACAGCCCATCACACCGTTCCCCCGCCCCCGGAGAGGTTAGCTACTATACTGAAGTATCAGCGGGCTGGTTTTAGAGTGCGTTTAAACTGCAGGTCACGAGTTCATTACTTTTTCGACGCAGAATCTAGCTTTATGTAGCGGGTAAGGCAGCCAAGGTTTCTCTAATCCTCTTACCCAAGCTAGTTAGCCGCCCCTGGGCTGGACAGAGTCCCGAAGCTAAACGAGTTTGGTAAGCCCTTTACACCCATCATCAAGTGTTATAACACACCCACCATTTTCACCAGCCCAGCTGAGAGCTAAACAGCTACACTTAATTAGGACAGTAAGACAAAGTTTAGTTTTTGCAGCATACGCTGCTCTCCCATCCCCTCTTGGGAGAGGTTTATGAGAAGCTGGGAAAGCTGACAGCCTCCAAGTGATTAACAGACTTGCTGCCCTAGGACAGCCACCCACCCACATGCGCTTTACATTTAGGACGTTGCGCCTGTAATGTCAGCAACCTATGCACTATTACTGGTAAGTGATTTCTATGACAAAGCCATAGTAAATTAAATTTTTCTTTAAGTCTCAACACCTTTTTACCACCCTCTTATGAGAAGCACGAGCCTTTAACATTTTAATCATAACTGCCAAAACAAAATACAAAAAAGGAGAAAAATGTATGCTTTAAATATTTATTTTATTACCAAAATTTCCAGATGCCGGACCGGCAAATATTTTTAAAGCGTTTGGTAAACATTCTCCATGCATAACTTGAAATGTTTGTCAACAATAACGATCAAGTGGGCACTTCAGAGAAGACACTGAACATATAAAGACAACACCCTGAAGAATACTAGCATTTGTATCTGAGTTAACAAAAAACTTATCTGCTACTAACCTTATCAAGCTGGACTGCCTTCTCTTTGTAAGCACATAGAAGCAGATCTGTCTCAGCTTCCTATGCACATCCAAACAGAATAAACTGTCATTGACACTGACTTTAAGGTTAGGAACGAAAGTAAAACGGAAAAAAATGGGAAAAAAAATAACTGTCCCTGAACAGTGTAGCGTTCAGTCCAGTCTAGTCTAGTCCACTTCTTCAATGGTGGGTCCCCCGGCGCCACCGGGTGGGGCGGCTCCTCCCTGGTACAGTTTGGTGACGATGGGGTTGCAGAGTTTCTCCAGCTCCTTCTGTTTGTGCTCGTACTCTTCTTTCTCGGCCATCTGGTTGCGGTCAAGCCAGGTGACCACCTCCTGGCATTTGTCGAGCACCTTCTGCTTGTCTTGGTCGCTGATCTTTCCCTTCAGCTTCTCGTCCTCCACGGTCTGCTTCATGTTGTAGGTGTAGGACTCGAGGGAGTTCTTAGCGGCCACCCTGTCGCGATTAGCTTCGTCCTCCGCCTTGTACTTCTCTGCGTCCTGCACCATTCGGTCAATGTCATCCTTGCTGAGGCGGCCCTTGTCGTTGGTGATGGTGATTTTATTCTCTTTACCCGTGCTCTTGTCGGAGGCAGTGACATTCAGGATACCGTTGGCGTCTATATCGAAGGTGACCTCGATCTGGGGGACGCCGCGGGGAGCTGGGGGGATGCCGGTCAAGTCGAACTTGCCCAGCAGATTGTTGTCCTTCGTCATAGCCCTCTCGCCCTCGTACACCTGCACCAGGACGCTGTTCTGGTTGTCGGAGTAGGTGGTGAAGATCTGGGTCTGCTTGGTGGGGATGGTGGTGTTGCGCTTGATGAGGGCAGTCATCACCCCGCCGGCTGTCTCGATACCCAAGGACAGAGGCGTGACATCGAGCAGCAGCAAGTCCTGCACGTTCTCAGACTTGTCCCCCATGAGGATGGCAGCCTGCACTGCGGCGCCATAAGCTACAGCCTCGTCGGGGTTGATGCTCTTGTTGAGCTCCTTGCCGTTGAAAAAGTCCTGCAAGAGCTTTTGGATCTTGGGGATGCGGGTGGAGCCGCCCACCAGCACGATCTCCTGGATCTGGCCCTTGTCTAGCTTGGCATCGCGCAGGGCCTTCTCCACGGGCTCCAAGGTGCCGCGGAAGAGGTCGGCGTTGAGCTCCTCGAAGCGGGCGCGGGTGATGGAAGTGTAGAAGTCGATGCCCTCGAACAGCGAGTCGATCTCGATGCTAGCCTGGGTGGAGGAGCTCAGCGTGCGCTTGGCCCGCTCGCAGGCAGTGCGCAGCCGCCGCACAGCCCGCTTGTTGCTGCCGATGTCCCGCTTGTGCTTGCGCTTGAACTCCTCCACGAAGTGGTTCACCATGCGGTTGTCAAAGTCCTCGCCGCCGAGGTGGGTGTCCCCGGCCGTGGACTTCACCTCGAAGATGCCGTCCTCGATGGTGAGGATGGAGACATCGAAGGTGCCGCCGCCCAAGTCGAAGATAAGCACGTTCTTCTCGCCGGCCCCAGTGCCTTTCTTGTCCAGCCCATAGGCTATGGCGGCCGCCGTGGGCTCGTTGATGATACGCAGCACGTTGAGGCCGGTGATGGTGCCAGCGTCCTTGGTGGCCTGGCGCTGGGAGTCGTTGAAGTAGGCGGGCACGGTGATGACGGCGTTCTGCACCTTGCGGCCCAGGTAGGCCTCCGCGATCTCCTTCATCTTGGTGAGCACCATGGAGCTGATCTCCTCGGGGAAGAAGGTCTTGTTCTCGCCCTTGTACTCCACCTGCACCTTGGGCTTGCCGCCCTCGCTCACCACGCGGAAGGGCCAGTGTTTCATGTCGGACTGCACCGTGGTGTCTTCGTACTTTCGGCCGATGAGGCGCTTGGCGTCGAAGATGGTGTTGGTGGGGTTCATGGCAACCTGGTTCTTGGCGGCATCCCCGATGAGGCGCTCGGTGTCGGTGAAGGCCACGTAGCTAGGCGTGGTGCGGTTGCCCTGGTCGTTGGCGATGATCTCTACCTTGCCGTGTTGAAAGACACCCACGCAGGAGTACGTGGTGCCCAGATCGATGCCAATGGCAGGCACTTTACCAGACATGGTGGTGGCTCGCTCAGCTGCCGCTCCAAACTGTGCTCTTCTCAGTAGCTACGCCGCGATCTGCCGTTACTCGCTAGCTCACCGTCTTTTATAGTGGCCGCTCGTCTTCTTCTGGAACCTGCCAGAACCCCACCTCCCAATCAGCTTGCTCGCCTCCGATCCTTGACCAATCACCACTGTGAAACCCAGCAGAAGATCCGCCCAACACCTGCTGACCAATCATCACCGTGTTGCCGTTCTGACCAATCCCTTCGCAGAGTCTTATTCTCTAGACCAATAGTTTTACTGTGCCTCTTCCTTGTCTTTTTCGTCCAATACATATTTGTAGCATGCACGCCCCCTTGGCCAATCACTTCGCTTGGTTCCCCTTTGCCCCCGCCCCGCTCCCTGACTCTACCAGAAACTTCCAGCGGACGCTGGTCTGGAGGTTGGGGATTGATGTCACCGTTACCCAATAGGGTTCGAGCAATAGGTTGGACGATGGAACCAGTAGCAGTTCGAGAGACTTTCTGGGTGGTGGTTACGCAAATAACTGTGTTTCCCTAACCGCCTCCCCGGCTTGATCTCTGAATGTCAAACAGCTGCGGGCGCGAGCCGTCCCCACCCCCCGCACGTAGGTGGCGAGCTGGGCCCCGCCGGCGCAGGCTGGCTCCGCAGGGTCGGCGGGCTGAGTGGGGGTGCCAGGCGGCGCGTGCTGAGGGCCCAGTGGGCAGAGTGACGCAGTGCAGGCGAAGGGGCGCGGGAACAAGGCGGGGTCCCAGTCGGCCCAGCGGGGAACGGAGATAAGGCCGCGGGGTGTGAGGCAGAGCCTAAAGGGAGGGGGGAGAGGGAACAGGCTGGGGTGGCGGGGGCCGGCGCAGCGGGACGGGGACAGCGGACAGCGGAGGTCTGGGATGGGAGAGGAGCCGGAGGAGCGGGGGCTTGGACGCGGGCGGAGGAATGGTGGGAGCGGGGAAGCAGGCGGGGATTGGGGGAACAGCCAGAGGAGTGGGGGGGTATGCGGGGGCTGGAGGACTGGGTGGAGGGATGGCGGGGGTGGGAAAGCAGGTGGGGTGGGGAGACTGGGGGAGCAGCCAGAGGAATGGGGGGCTGGGGGAGTTGGTGGAGGGATGGTGGGGGTGGGAAAGCAGGTGGGGAGGGGAGACTGGGGGAGCAGCCAGAGGAGTGGGGGGCTGGGGGAGTTGGTGGAGGGATGGTGGGGGTGGGAAACCAGGTGGGGAGGGAAGATTGGGGAGCAGCCAGAGGAGTGGGGGGTATGCGGGGGCTGGAGGACTGGGTGGAGGGATGGTGGGGGTGGGAAAGCAGGTGGGGAGGGGAGATTGGGGGAGCAGCCAGAGGAATGGGGGGCATGTGCGGGTTGGGGGAGTTGGTGCAGGGATGGTGGGGTGGGTGAATTGGGGGAAGCAGCCAGAGGAGTGGGGGGTGGGAAACAGGGGGGGTACTGTGGGAGCAGGCAGAGTGGGGCAGTAGGAAGCAAGTGGTCAGGAAACTGACAGATTGGGCAAGGGGGGTGGGGACTGCCGGGGGTAGGAGGGAAGAGGGAAAACAGCCAGGAGGAGAGAGCAGGGTGTGTAGGATTTGCAGCTTGCGTTCCAGTGTTTGTAATTCCTGAAAGTTCAGTTAGATGCCAGATGTCATCTTCCGACAATCCAAGAGCTGGTGGGGAATTTACCCTTATTTGGTTGCAATGTAGAAATCCCCCATAGTGAGAAACTGCAAAGGAAAGGTGCCTAGGTTGGTGTCTGCTTCACTCAGGGGCTGTCTCCAGTTTGCTGGGATTATGTGAGGAAGAGTTTAAATGTCTCTCACAGACTTGCACATATTCTTCATTTCTAGAGTGTGAGTGACTTTACATACTTAGTGAGACCTGGAACAGGTCTTAGCCTTGTTTCTGCTTAAATTTGCAGGCTGACAGCCCTCACATGTATCCTCTTTCACTCACACAGCTGCCTCATGAATACAGTTGCCTCACACACCCTTGTATACAGTTTTCTCTCACACAACACCCACAAACATTTCTTTCACTTGTTCATTCCATACGGCTTTCTGAAACCATGGAAGTGTATTTTCACTAGTGTTATAGCTGCGAAAATGGTAGCCCAGACTGGCATGTTTTATGGGAAAGAAGGATGTGGCATTTAGCTCTCCCCTTGTAGAGAAGTAGTATGGATTTTAGGACTCCAGTTGCCGTGTATTTTTGCATGATGACCATTCTTAAAACCTCTCCAAATTTTTGTCTGTTGTGCTACCATAAATGCTGTCACACCTACATTTAGTTGAAGCGTAAGCTGTGAAACTATTAACTCAGAGCTAGATAAAAGTTTTGATGAAAATCTACTCTTGGTTCCCCCATGTTACTCTTCCTATCTCTTGACAATTACCAAAATCTTCAGTATATTCAAAATATAGTAATAAAGGCAAATTGTTGTTTGTCTAATTTTTAGGATAATACTTTGCATTGATGTTTTTCTTGTATTAATGACTGCTCACTTTTAAATATTCATTTTAATGATGTATCTTGGCATCTAATTCTGCTGTTTGTAGACTTTATTGACATGTGAAGGAGATGTCAGATACATACTAGTCACTATTTAATTTGGCCCACTGTGTTTAACTTGCGCTTGCAAAACTGTCATGGAAATTTATCAGCCCAGCCACAATATATAGACATCAGCCTTTACCAAGATAATTTATGAGAATGAAAAAATTCATAATTTTTACTTACCTTTCAAAAGAATTACTCTTACTGGGTGAATACATTTCTTCAAGGTTTTGTAACCTGACAGGATGATTCTACTTCCATTCCAAATACTGAGAGATTTGAATACCTGTTCCATCTATGCCCTATTTTCTACCTCATAGAAGGGCTCAGGTTTATCACAGTAAATAGAAACACTTTTTTTCTCAAAGGATTCTAAAGCCCTTTGATATAGAGGGTCCCATTGATTTCAGTTGGATTTCTGCAGGCTCAGCACCTCTGAAAATTGAACCTAGCCATGTCACTGCATATATTGCTCAAGTGCAGCCATCTTTGGGATGGAATAGAGTAGCTCTTAAACCATACACAACCATAGCACACAACAGTTTATAACGGAAAAATGTTATCATTAGGGGAAAGTCCTGGAGATGTCATAGTAATGATACCACAAACCATGGAAATCATGACAAAATTATGAAAAGTCATCAGTGTTTTTTGTAGAACATGAAATTCATAATGGCTCAGACTAGTGATCTGCCTAGTTCGGTATCCTGTCTCACAGGGACCAGCACCAGCTGCTTCAGAGGAAAGTGCAAGAAATCCTGCAGTATGCTGTTGTGGGATAACTTGCTTAAGGGAAAGGTTCCTCCTAACCTCCAATACTCAGAGGTTGTCTTAAATTGTGAAGCAGGCGGATGTATATATAAATATTTAATCCTTTTTTGAATCTTGCTATATTCTTGGCTGCAATGATACTTCATGGCAATGAATTCCATACGCTAATTGTACATTCTAAATAGCCTAGTGTTTTTCTTTATTCTGTTAGCACCTTCCTCAATACTGCGTGATCCATTTGCTGTTCCCCATGTTCAGTTGCCTTTTCTCCTACATGAGCCTTAATCTCTCTCTTTCTTCTTCTTCCTGGACCATGGCACCCCATCACAGCCTCCATTTTGTTTTCTCTCCCCCAGAGAGCTTTTACAATTTCCCCCAAACACATTTTATTATGATGGGAAGTGTGTCCTTTTGGTCTTGTAGACAGACCAACTAACTAATTTGTCACTGTGATATCTCATGTTGCCACTGCACACAGCTACAGCATTTAGTGTTTATTGTATCACATGGAGAGGAAAGATGCCGGCAGGGAGCAATGCAATGAGAGTTCAGCAGCAGCAAAAGAGTGAATACTTAGTTTGGAGACTTTTAAACAGGACACTTTTTAAACCTGGTGTTAAGTTGATAGCAAAATGAGGTGCTTCTGTTGTCTACCAATGTTATAGGACCCCTATGTCAGCTTGGTATGGTTTCATTCCCCAATGGTTAATGTGGCCCTAGTGTAGTTGTGTGAATACAAGGAACATGCTGACACAGGTGGTTCTGAGATATTTGCAGGGGTTGGAATCCTTGCACTGGAGGTTTATCATGGAAAATTTTGGGAAAACATCATGAAGGGTTATATGGTCAGAGTATAACCTTAATAATGTCACAAGTCTTGGAATAAGGGTAAAAAGAGTCTGGTAAATCATGGACATATTTTCTAGAAACCAAACTATATGTAGACCCAGGCTACTAAATATTTAATTTTTATGTTATAGAGATACCTCTTACCACTTGAGCACACAACTACTGTCTCCCTCTTACCTAGCGCTCTTGTAGGCCCAGATTGGTTTTTATTTTATTTTTTTATAAACATCTTAGTTTTATGAGGCACCTTACCACCACCATCACCACATGTGTTTTACCTGGCTGTCCTTATAGTAGTCTAGCTATAGCATGTTGGAGGAGAGAGTCACTATGAGTTGTAATCCTTTGTCCCAGCAGAGTAGTCACAGGATTGCTCTATACTAACTTCCTGTCAGCTGTTCTCTTAAGACTTTTGTTGCAGTTTGTGCCAAATCAGTAGGTGGGCATCTCTTAGAAGCCTGCAGTCCCACTTCTGGTTGCTTTTACTGCAGTTGAGATCAATAATGACCGCATCTCCTCTATGGCAGCATGAAGTATTATCCATCAGATCTTTCTTCACTGCACCATGCAGCCAGATGGGTTGAAGATAATGCTTACGTTTCTTCAGTAAGGCAAGAGCTAAATATGTGGTGTAGAACTAGAAATTGAACCCATATCTTTAGCTTGATAGAGTAAGGAGGATTTTTCCACAGAATTTATACAATAGAGTAATTTAAAAGTAGGAACTGAATATAAATTATGCCTGAGTCAAACACAAGTTACTGAGCTCAATACAAGGGTAACTGAGTAAAATGGCCTGTGATATACAAGAGGTCAGACTAGGTGATCCAATGGTTCATTCTGACCTTAAATGCTATGAACTATAAATTATTTTTCTGGCAAAAATATACAGAAAAATGGTATAAAGCAGTTTACAGATGTGGCAGTAACATTATATTGCTGTACTTTGTGTTAATATAGCACAGTGCTGGGATGCCAAAACAATAGGGTAAATAAAAGGAAATAACACACTTTTTGAATACCCATTTATCACTAGAATTTTATGACTGAATTTGTAAATATGTATATGATTCTTCCTTTTCTAAAGGAAATTACCAGTGTTGGAAATGTCAGATGATTCCTCTGACATCTTGCTGTTGTGTTGAAAATAACATGTTGCTTGATTGTTAATATAGTTTTTTTGTAAGTACCATTCATCTTTATGCATGCCCATTTTTTTATCCACCAACATCATTCTGCATGTGGAAAGGCATGCAAAATGCATGTTCCTATCTAAAAGAGAGTATACTCACTATGTGAAGAAAAAAAACAACCAAATAAAATAAAAACCCTATAGTTCAGTCAAAAGAAAAGGAGTACTTGTGGCACCTTAGAGACTAACCAATTTATTTGAGCATAAGCTTTCGTGAGCTACAGCTCACTTCATCGGATGCATACTCACGAAAGCTTATGCTCAAATAAATTGGTTAGTCTCTAAGGTGCCACAAGTACTCCTTTTCTTTTTGCGAATACAGACTAACGGCTGTTACTCTGAAAATAGTTCAGTCAGTATAACACACCTCATGCAAAGTATACATAGGAGTGACAGGCAACATGCAACTACACAGAACAGCAAAATACAGCTCATCTGATTAGTATTGCCCGCTCAAAATTGTCATGAATCAGGCCCTGCAAAATTATGAGACTAGTTTAAAAATCATGAGGTTTATTTAAAATAATACATACTGGGTTTGTATTATTTGCCTTCATGCTTTTTGAAGCATTAGGACACATTTGGGTTGCATTTTAAGATGTTCTCTGGAACCGTGAGGGCTGGAAACTTTTTTTTGTTTTTTAATGAAAGCCAAGATTCTCATATAAGTCTGCAAGCTGTTGCTTTAAGAAAAACATCAAATTCATGGGCCTTGAAATAAAATCACAAGAGTTGGCAAAACAGGCTAAATGAATTATTGTTTGCAGTCTTGTAGCTGTGTCAGTCGCAGAATATTAGAGACACAATATCTTTTCGTGGACCAACTTCTGTTAGGGAGGGAGACAAGCTTTCAAACTTACACAGAGCTCTTCTTCAGGTCACTCTTGTCATTTCAGGGAATGACAGTTTCATATTTAGGATATTAAATATTGCACTTACTTGCATGTATTTCCCATAATCTACTAAGGCATAGATAAGAGCTCAGGTTAAGATTACTGGTTGTATTAATTAGATATACTTGTGTGCTGTGTACGTGGGCTTTCCATCCTTGACTACATTAGACTTGTCTTTAAATTTCCCATTGTTCCCACCAGTGCACATTCCACTGACAGTAGCAAAGGTGGAAGCTTTAGTGTAGATAGGATGCTAGTAATCATGCTGGGGGGAGAGACAGCTCAGTGGTTTGAGCATTGGCTTACTAAACCCAGGGTTGTGAGTTCCATCTTTGAGGGGGCCATTTAGGGATCTGGGGCAAAAATTGGGGATTGGTGGACTAGATGACCTCCTGAGGTCCTTTCCAACCTTGATATTCTATGTTTTAACCTCAGTGTTGCATAGATCTCACTTGAGCAGTATTAAAACACTGACAGCCATCTACACTTGTATTCCCACTATTCCTGCCACTGTAGACCTGGAATGGCATGAAAACTTAACAAGGAAAAAAGAAAGATCTAGTGCAAATACAGCTTACCTATCTACTTTGTATTAATGACTCAGTACATCTTTATTATTCATTTTTATTCAATTAGCTAATGTTTCGTATAAAGCACTTTGGAGCTAATGGAACTATATCAGTGCTAAAGATTTCTCTTATTTTTCTCTTTACTTTGTTTTCACTGTGTATTGCCTCAGTTTCCCAAACTGTCCATCTTATCAGGCAAATGGAAAAAATTTGGGAATGCAAAGGAAGCAGGTATTAGCTGGAGCTATATTCTGTTGCTGTGCTGGCTTTTACCCAGGCAAGAGAAGAGAAGATACTAAATGAGATTAATAAGCAGACCTTTGAATAATAAAATTTTATTAAAGATACTGTATCAAAACATGAATTAGGAATTTAAAGTAATACCTTTAAAACCTAGGATGCCCCCGATGCTGTTTTACAGAGACTACAAATAATTGCTATGTTACAGCAGTCACAGCCTGCTCCAGACCCCCTTTGCATAAGTAATTTGGGTAGGCCCAGAGCGGTGCAATGTTATCTGTTAAAGCTGTGTACATTTCCCTCTTCTTGCCTTGTAGGTGTTGCAAATCCTGACAGTCCCACAGGTTTCCCATTCTCTCTGGAAGATTAGCTCCATTTCCTGTCAATGTCTTAGCTATGTTGTGTCTTCTCCCTGAAGGACTCTCCAGTGGGTTCTGTCTCTCTCCTCTTTTCATGTTCACACTTGAATCGTCTTTTTTACTGTTGTTTTAAAATAGCCACAGGGCCAGACTCATGAACATCCCCAGCAGTACTGGATCCTTTAAAGGTGTGGTAACGTATTCTTGATCTCCCTTTACACTTCTACCTGTTAAAATATTTAGGAGTGTATAATCAAATAAAGCATCCCAACCCACAGATACTTTAATATTTTTTCTAGCATTTGTACACTGTAGCAACTTTATAGAACTACAAAGAGAAAGGCGAGCCTAGGCACATGGCCTACACAAGCAGCACTATAGACAATATGCTAAGCATGTCAAAGAAAAGACAGTTACCTTTTCCATAACTGGTGTTCTTCGAGATGTGTTGCTCATGTCTATTCCATAATAGGTGGAATGCACATGCACCGGTACCAGAAGTTTTTCCCCTCGCAGTACCTGCAGGGGGGAGCACCTCCCCTGGGACCCCTGGAGCGGTGCCTGCCTGGCGCGGTATAAGGGTGGGCTGTGCTCCCCCCACCCTCAGTTCCTTCTTGCCAGACCACTCCGACAGAGGGGAAGGAGGGTGGTATGTGGAAGAGACATGAGCAACACATCTCGAAGAACACCAGTTACGGAAAAGGTAACTGTCTTCAAGTGATTGCTCATGTGTATTCCACAATAGGTGATTCCAAGTTATATCTGTTGGAGGTGGGTAGGAGTTCACAAGTTCTCAGGATGGAGTACCGCCTTGCTGAACCCGGCATCATCCCAGGCCTAGGAGACGATCGCATAGTGTGAGGTGAACGTGTGAACCAAAGACCACGTGGTGGCCCTACAAATGTCCTGGATTGGGACGTGGGCCACGAAGGCAGCCGACGAGGCATGCGCCCGAGTCGAGTCTGCCCTCACAATGGGCGGCAGGGGAGTCCCCACCAGCTCATAACAGGAACGGATGCACAAAGTGATCCACTTAGAAAGCCGCTGAGTGGAAATCAGCTGACCCTTCGCTCGCTCAGCTGAGGTGATGAAAGTTGCGAAGACTTTCTGAACGGCTTGGTTCACTCGAGGTAGAAAGCCAGAGCTTGCCTCATGTAGCGCGTGTGGAGCTGGTGTTCCTCATTAGTGGCGTGAGTCTTGGGGCAGAGGACTGGCAAAAAAATGTCCTGACCCATGTGGTAGGTGGAGACCACCTTCGGGAGGAACACAGGGTGTGGGCGGAGCTGGACCTTGTCCTTATGAAAAACTGTATACCGCGGTTCGGAGGTTAGGGCCCTGAGCTCTGAGACCCACCTGGCCAACATGATAGCTACCAGGAAGGCCACCTTCCACGAGAGGTGAGACCAGGAACACGTGGCCAGTGGTTCAAATGGGGCCCTCGTGAGACGAGCCAGCACCAGGTTTAGGTCCCACTGTGGAACCAGGGGCTTGGAATATGGGTGGAGACAGTCCAAACCCTTAAGGAACCGGCCGGTCATAGCAAGGGAAAATACCATGTGCCCTTGCACCGGGGATGAAAGGCCGATATGGCCACCAAGTGTACCCTTGGTACACTTGGTACAAGGGAGATCCTGTACTGACGACTGCGCTTCGCTGGAGAGCCCAGAGAGCAGAAGCCTCTGAGGCCATGGAGCGTGCGGCCGTGTCTGCTGCATCCAAAGCGGCCTGCAGCAATGTCCTTGCAGCCGCCGTCCCTTCCTCCACGAGTGCCTTAAACTCCTTCTTATTGTGCTCCCGGAGGGAGTCCTCAAACTTGGGGAGGAATTCCCAGAGGTTAAACTCGTAGCAACCCAGGAGAGCCTGATGGTTTGGTACTCGTAGCTGAAAGCTTGACGATGAATAAACTTTTCTCCTGAAAGTATCCAGCCTCCAGGAGTCTTTGTTTTTGGGGGTCGGGGA
Source organism: Natator depressus (assembly GCF_965152275.1). NCBI lineage: Eukaryota > Metazoa > Chordata > Testudines > Cheloniidae > Natator > Natator depressus. The sequence goes on from NC_134239.1 coordinate 116,040,754, forward strand.
CGGTTGCCCCTGCCGCTCCCTGTGGTTGACCGACTCGACCACCAAGGATTTGGGCGCCGGGGGGGTATACAGATACTTGGGTCCCTTTGTGGGTACAAAGTACTTGCGCTCCACCTTTTTAGAGATGGGAGCCAACGAGGCTGGTGTTTGCTACAGGGCATTTGAAATTCTTGCCACCCCTTCATGGAGCGGCAAGGCCACCCTGCCCGGTGCTGAAGGGGACAGCACATTGAACAGGGAGTCTGAGGGCTCTTCCATCTCCTCAGCCTGGAGGTGGAGGCTCACTGCCCCCCTTTTTAGGAGGTCTTGGTCAGCCCGGTAGTCCTCCTGCGGGATGGAGCTGGGCAGGGCTGCAGTCAGCTCCTCCAGAAGGGGCGACGCTGGTGTGGTGCTTTTGGTGTCGTCCAGCACCGGAGGATCCACCACCTGGTCGGACTCCGGGCACGGTACCGAGGACACAGGTCCCACCGACCTTTTTTCTGGCGGTCTAAAGATGGACGCTGACAGTGCTTCCGAGGCCCAGGCCACCGAGCAAGCCCCCACTGGGGGCTGCGCTGGAGGCCATGGTGCCCACCGGTACCACTGGACCAGCCACAACATTTGGTGCCATTGCGCATGCTGAGGCACCGGCGGGGCCGGCTGTTTGGGCTGGTTAGCTTAGCCTGTAGACAGGCAGCTGTGAGGGGAGGCCGGGCTGGCACATGATCCGCTGCTGCCTCTGGACCGGGACTATCGGCGGTGCTGGGATCTATGTCGGCCATGGGACCGCGATCTCGACGCAGAGGAGCAGCACCGATGGTAGTAGCTGCTCCGCGAATGGCCTTGACGGGTGGACCTGTGTCAGTGAGACGCCAGCGATGGACACCCGGGGCTACGGTGCCTTTGCGGAGACTTGGAACGGGAGTCCGAGCGGGAATGGCGTCGATGATTGTGCCACGACAGACTGTGGTATCTCCTGCGAGACAAGGACCATTGGCGACGTCCGCCACGGTCCCGTCAATATTCACTTTGTGAAGATGAGTGGTGCCGGGAGTCCCGGCACCCATCCGGACAGTCTGGCCGGCGTTGAGGGCGATCCAATTGGACTGAGCCCTGAACGGTCGCTGGGCGGTGAGCAGGAACGTTCCCTCGACCGAGACTGGTACCGGGCCAGTGGCGACTGCGGTGATCCCAGCGGCAGCTTGACTCTGGAGTGTGGGGCCGACATTGGCGGAGCTCCGGGCACCGGCATCGACATGACGTCCTTGGCTGCTTCGAGGGCTTCGGGTGTAGATGGCATCCAGACATCCGGAGAGGCCTGCTCCGAAGGGGCCAGGCTACTCAGCTCAACGTGAGTCGGAGGCCTAGGGCCCGATGGGGATCAAGGACTACCCGACATGGGCCTAGCCTCTGTCCCAGACTTCCCTCGGTGCTGTTGCGAAGAGGGAGTCTTTCTGGTCCTCTTGGCGTAGCCCGTGGATGAGGAGTGGTGCCAACTGGATGATGGTACCGGAGGGTCTCTGTGACCCGACGCTGCGGTGCCAGGTACCAGTTCGGATCGGTGTGCTGGGGTCGGGGCCAGCGCAACTCCATCGGGATGGCCTGGAGTCTAATGTCCCTTTCTTTTTTAGTCCAGGGCTTGAAAGACTTGCAGATCTTGTGCCTTTCGCTGATATGGGTTTCTCCCAAGCAGCGCAAACAATCCGCGTGTGGGTCGCTCCTTGGCATAGAGCGCCTGCAAGAGCTGCATGACTTAAAGCCTCGGGTGCGGGGCATGCCCCGGCCCGGGCTCAATGACTAACTAAACTAACTGAATTAGCTAACGGACTACAGGTACTACTGAACAAACAAAGAGTTCTGGGGACGAGCTGCAGCAAATCTGGAGCTGAGCAGTTCTGATGCACCTTCACTGGCAGCAAGAAGGAACTGAGGGTGGAGGAAGTGCAGCCCCCCTCCCCTTATACCGTGCCAGACAGGCGCCGCTCCAGGGATTGCGGGGGGGTGCTCCCCCTGTGAGTACTGCTAGGGGAAAAACTTCTGGCACCAGTGCACGTGGCGCGCACGCACACCTATTGTGGAATAGACATGAGCAATCTCTCGAAGAAGAAGCAAGCAAATGCAAGTTATAAGTAAAAATATGCACAAACACTTCTCTAGATAACAATTATTGCTTAAGAAAAGCATAACATCTTTTTACAGCCATAAGTAGAATCAGTGAGATGTAAAGCTATAGCAGTATATAATGCTAAATCAATATTTTTAGTCTACTGAAATGTCTGAATCTGATCCATTTTGATCTGTAGGGGGGAAGCTTAATGTTTTTTTTTAATCTGTCCAAACCCTGCATGCTAAACACTGAATGCCTTGTTCTCTATTCTCCTTAATTTAGCTGGAAATCTTAGGAATGCTAAGATGCTTGAGTCAGAAAATGAATGCCTCCTTCTCTCCTTTAGGCCCACCTTGCAAGGCTCACATGCCCAGCAAAGTGCATACTGTTCCCTTTGAAGATTATTTCACAATCACTCATGTCCACGGCCAATCAGTCTGTCACATTAATTCACCAATCTTGTAATAGGATTCCAGCACTATCTCTTTACCCCCACTTATAAGTACTGTGCTTCACAGATCTTCAATATCAAGATCAGAAATTGGTGATGGCAGTAGGGAGGCAACAGGCAAATTAAAGTCTCCAAGCCCGTTGCCAACTGTGTCCACATATCTATTCAGGGGACACCATCATAGGGCCTAATTACATCAGCCACACTATCAGAGGCTCGTTCACCTGCACATCTACCAATGTGATGTATGCCATCATGTGCCAGCAATGCCCCTCTGCCATGTACATTGGTCAAACTGGACAGTCTCTACATAAAAGAATAAATGGACACAAATCAGATATCAAGAATTAGAACATTCAAAAACCAGTCGGAGAACATTTCAATCTCTTTGGTCACTCGATTACAGACCTAAAAGTTGCAATTCTTCAACAAAAAAACTTCAAAAACAGACTCCAATGAGAGACTGCTGAATTGGAATTAATTTGCAAACTGGATACAATTAACTTAGGCTTGAATAAAGGCTGGGAGTGGATGGGTCATTACACAAAGTAAAACTATTTCCCCATGTTTTTTCCCCCCTCCTCCCCCCACGTTTCTCAGGCGTTCTTGTCAACTGCTGGAAATGGCCCACCTTGATTATCCTACAAAAGGTTTTCTTCCCCCCCACTCTCCTGCTGGTAATAGCTCACCATACCTGATCACTCTTGTTACAGTGTGTATGGTAACACCCATTGTTTCATGTTCTCTGTGTATATAAATCTCCCCACAGTATTTTCCACTAAATGCATCCGATTAAGTGAGCTGTAGCTCACGAAAGCTTATGCTCAAATAAATATATTAATCTCTAAGGTGCCACAAGTCCTCCTTTTCTTTTTGCAAATACAGACTAACACAGCTGCTACTCTGAAACCTGTCATCTCTGGACCGGGAACCTCAGTGCCGGTTGTATCCTTCCACATGACCCCACGTAGTTTTGGGGTTTTTTTACCTTATTCTCCAGACTAGAACAAACATGGATGTTGTTTTAACTCTTTAATTATTGTAGTTGCCCTGAATACATTAAAATTAGATCTTGTTAATTTGTATTGATGAAATTCTAAATTTTTTTTAAAAGTCTAAAGGTTTTGATGGCAACCTTCGCCATTTTCATTTTAGAAAAGGACTGCAGCAAGTGATTAGCAGGGTTTGGCAGCCCATTTCAGTGTAGTCTTCAACACCTAGCATATGGCTCCTATGGTTATCTGCCCTGAGAGATGAAATTTCGGTTTGTTTTCCAGAGATGTAAGTAGAGTCACATGTAAGTCAGTTTTATAATACAATATGGAGACAAGTCCCAAAGGGCTTTTACTGAGCACTCTAATTCGACTCTGCTGTTGATGCCATTACCAACTGGTGTAGTCTGTCAGCAAGGCAAAGATGGTGCTAGTTCAGGTCTGGCATATGTGGTTCTGAGTTTAAAGAAGTCTTTTGCACACTGCTTCTCCCCCATGTCCTCTTCAAACTTGAATCTTTCAATTCTTCAGAAGCTTAGATGTCCCTATTTCACTACTGCCACACAAAAGAAATGCAAGAAAAATATCAAGAGTCAGAAGCCCACACTCAGGTGCCATCCCATTATCCTTCCCACCTCTATGCTTTGTTTTTGCTTTAGATGTTACTTTTTCAGTTGTACTCACAATGGACATCAAGTTAGGGAACCATGTCACTTAAAAAGACTTTTCTCTCCCCTCACTCCCAATTAATCTTAAACATTGTCCCAAGTTTGTTCCAAAAGTGAACTTTTCATTTTGATTAAATATGTTGTCCTTCTTTCTTTTTGATCCAATTCTCAACACTTTAGTAAGGACTTGTGGTTTATGGCTTGACTTAGTGGTTAAGAGAGAGCTGCCTCCCTTCAACTGGTCTCCGCGTAGGTTGGGGCAGTCGCCCTTCTGAAAGAATGCTCCATATTTGTCTTAGTCTCTTCAGTTTGTTGTTGAGCTATGTTGTAACAATGCTATTGAACCCAAACAGGTAGCCCTACTCGGCCAAATTCAATCCTGGTGCAAGCGCTTACAACTCTCCTTAAAGTCGCTGGGCCAGATGCATTTGTGACAAATGTCAGCATAAGTTAAACATCAGGCGTAAACTGTCCAGAAAACAGACGTGGATTTAAACTGTAAAGATAATCCTATTTGTTGCATTTCCTGTTATTTGCTTTTTGCCCTGTTGGTGTATAAATTGCACCTTCTTGACTGTCAAATGGTGTAATAATTGCACCTTCTTGACTCCTTACATCCATTACTTACATACATTTTCTGATCAACTTACACCTGATGTGTACGTTTCATCTCTGTTTAAATCACAGCTGTATTGGACCCAATATGTCTACATAACTTTCTGTATGGGATGATAGGTGATGCTTTCCAGTAGGTCTCATTGAACTGATGAATGCCTCATGACTTTGATTTGACCAGTTTACAGTTAGAGAAATGCCCTTGTTTAGTTCAGAAAAAGGGATTTATTGCATTCAAACTGAGTAAAATCATACCAAATTATTAATTTTCTGTATGAATATTAATGTTTATACAAGGAGCTGGACTGATAACCTTGTAAAATCAAAGATCTCTATGTATCCACAGATCATCTACAGCTCAGCAGAAGCACTCGTAAACCTCTTTACGCCACCCCTCTAAAGTACACAAAGCGATTTTGCAGGGACCACCTTTAGGAGTGGGAAGGTAGCATTAGTCATCATGCACATTAATGCTTGATCTTTCTGACGAGATTGCAAAAAGATTGTTGATTAGTGCCAACTGTAGTGGTAGTTTATGTACTGGGCTGTCCCCACCAGCTCACTTTGCAAACCAGTGAACAGTTGCCATTGCTGATGATTTTAAGCCCCCTAGTGAGCTAAATGAGATTTGAACTTGCCAGCCACAGTAGAAAGCTCTGTATCCTACTACCAATCTGTAAAGTCATCCCAGTTACCCTAAGAGCAGATGTTTTAAATGAAATCTGAGCCTCAGCAGAATCTGATTCTGCAATCTTCAAATATTCAAGTCTCAACTAAACTACAGTCAATCTCTGTTTAAATAAAAGTGGACATGTTTTTAACTTAACCACCAGATGGAGCCCACACAACCCTAAGGAACAGAAATATATTGACATTGGCAGAGAGAATAAATTTGTTAGTCTCTAAGGTGCCACAAGTTCTCCTGTTCTTTTGATAAACAGTGTAACCTTCTGTAGCTTCTTAAAAATCAGAGTAAATTTGTGATCTGTTTTGCTGTTTGTAAACAAAATGAGGGGTTGGACGGACAACAAGTTGGCTCTGTATTATATATCTGTATAGCTACTTACTCTTTTTGCATACACTGCAATTATGTCAGGTCGAGGGGACAAACTTGGCCTATACAAACATGTACAAATAATAAAAGATATTACTTAGAGATTTTCTCAAGTCTGGTGATTTAGCCAGCCAAAGAAAAATTCTAAAGGGCCATCTTCCAGAACTCAGCCAGGAAGAATAGAGGGACACAATGGGTCAAAAATTTCCTTCCCCACACCACTTTCTACAGGCCAAATGGAAATCAGAGATTGAGGAAAAGTCCTATTAAAACATGTAAGGGAGATGGTGCACCCACTATGGTAACTGATAGTGGCAGCAGCTTCCTATGCCCATTCTTTAATGATTCTTGAAAGGTGGGGTTCCAATTCATACACACAGCTTGTATGTTTTAAATAAATAGCCCATACGCTATCCCGCGCCCTCTTGGGTTTATGCATAGGCTGCTGTCCCCTGGTGAGGGAGAAAAGCAGGCACAGGTATGGAGTTGTGGTGCATGGAAGGTGCACAGCTAATTTAAACACACATTGTGGGACTGGTTTGTTTTGATTAGCAGACCAAGAAAGCAGACCAAGATAGTTAGTTCTGGGGCACAGAAGGCCACAGACAATTTCTGCTGTTATTTGCTCTAAGTTGCTCTGCTTCAAGCTAATTTTTAGTAGTCTGTTTGTATTTGGGGTCCTGACTACACTGTATTTGACCAGATAAATACATTCCCAAAAGGAAACTTTGTTGCACTGGTCATTTAATTATTCTCACAAACAAAACAAAGCAAGGGGAATTGACTCATTATATCAGTGAATTTTCAGATATTTTAATTGACTGATTTTTCTGTTTGTGCTAATTTTTGGTTACTCAGGAGCTTTAATACCAAACATATAGGCCTGTCTGTCCTGGCAGCAGGACCCACATTAACACATGATAAACTGCAATTAAACACCGTACTTGTTCGAAAGGTGCTACTATCATTTCCCAAACCGTTATAGATCAGGCCCAATGCTGTTACTTAGGGCTAGTCTACAAGGCTTTGCTGATGCAGCTATAGCTGTATAGCTATACTGGCAGAGCCCCCTGGTGGAGTTCCAACTTATTCCGAGAAATGGAGATCTTTTGGCTGGATACATAAATCTCCTCCCCAAATGTCATAAGCTATATTGGCAAAAGGACTCGTTGGCTGCTATAGCTGCACCTACCTAGGTTTTTTTTGCCAGCATGGCTATGTCAGTGAGGGGTGGGGGTTTTTTCACCTAGGTGTTCTGACAAAACTTTGAAACGTGGACCTGGTTGTGCAGCAGACAATGCCAGAACTACACTACAAAGTGAATTTGTTTTGTTAACAGAACATTACAGGTGCACTCAAATGACGGGATATGTCAGAATTAAGGCTGCCAGCATAACCTTAACTGGCTACTTGTGTAAATGCATTCAAATTCAGGCCTGGGTTGATTCATGCTACTTTAAGTATGTCTACACTTGAAACGCTACAGTGTAGACACTCGCTACAGCGACAGACGAGGTTTTTCCATTGTTCTAGTTAATCCACCTCCCCGAGAGGCAGTAGTTAGGTCGATGGAAGAATTGGAGGGATGGATTTTTTTATACCCCTGAGATTAGCTATGCTAATGTAAGTTTTCAGTGTAGACCAGCCCATAATGTCTCATACAAAGTTTTCTACAATTTTAGAAGCACATACATAGTAGGAAAATAAAGCTGTACAAATCCTTGTCTGAGGGAAACAGGAGGGAGTATAATCTCTCTGGAATTATTCAGCTCCAGGCCCTTCTAGGGATTTGGGGGCTCTATCTGTGGACAGAGGGAGGAGATCACTTTTTTCTGCCCGTCAGTTTTGAAGCAGAGTTAACTCTGATAACCACTTCTACTTGTGGTAGCAAGAAGGAGGAAAGAAAGGAGGAAATGGAAGGTGCCTATTGTAGTGTTGCCAACTAACTCTTTTCATTTTATCATTTGTTTCTTAAACCACTAGCTCCCAGATTCATGTGAAAGTAAAAATCTCATACATATCTAAATAAAAAAAAAAACTCATGAGTTTTAAGCCAATTTTTGAATGCTTGGGGTTGGCAATACTGATGTCACAACAACTGTGGCAATGTGGCTCCACTGAAAACACTTTGCCCTGAAGCTGAGGAGACAGGTAAGGGAGCTCAGAAGTAGTGCAGACACACTTTGCTTCCAGTGGATTCCTATGATCCGAACAGATCTCTAGGGGTTTGGGAATTTGGGGACAGAACCTTCTCATTTCATCCGAGGGGCCTTATGCCAATTACAGAATCTCATTAATTTTTTTTACTCACCTCCTGCTGCATAATATCTAGGACTAAATTCTTATTCAGCACTTAAGCAAAACTCTCACTGATGTGAATGGCTAATTAGCTTGCGTAAAAGCTGAGCGAAGGCACCGGGACTGGACATAGAGATCAAAGTTCTTTCATGAACTGCAAGAACTAGCTTTTTTCTCCCACAGGAAGTGCTAAAAGCAGCATTGTTTTTGTGGTTGTATCTGCATGAAGACTTCTGGTGTAGTATTTTCAAAGAAATTAGCAAAGGATGAAGGCTTCTTGTTTCCCCATTAAAGATATGAATGAAGAAGAATTAAAATAAGGTGTAAAGAAATCAATCCTACTATGAGACAGGCCCATATTTTTAAAGTGACCACTAACTGTGTGTATTTCATTTGATGCCCTTCGGTGCTGATTGTCAGAAGTGCCTCCATTGACTTCAGATAGAGTTGAGGGTGCTCAACACTTTTGAAATTCAGGCCTTTGTGACCCATTTGGGGACAAGTTGGGCACTCCAGATAAATGGCCAGGTGAAACCTGCGCCTTAGGTGATCAGCTAGTGATTTCTCGTCCCATGAATGTATGACATTTTTCTTAAATATGCTCATGTAAAACTCCCTAATATAGTTACAGTTCCCAACATTCATAAAGAATGCACACAGAAAAGTATCACCGCTGGAAGCAGTCTCGCTGGAAGTATAATGCACAATATTGTTTCCCTACTAGTTCTTGAGAAAATATTATGAGTTATTTGTAGACAAAAATCACATGAAGAAAGATTCCAGCAACATTTCCACTGAATGCTGGCACCAGTTCACGCAAGCCTATGAAAAGCAGCAAAGGCTGTTTGTTTCAGTGCTGAATATTTTTGTCAAGATGAATCCATTCCTGAACCATGCTGTCTCTTTCTCTGTTACAAATTAAGATTTTTTCTTTTTGGAAAAAAAGGTTCACAGTTCATTTCAGCATCATGGCAGTGACTCTGTAGATAAGACTGGAGAAGATATTTAATTTATAACTTCTATTTTCACTCTTTTCTAACCTCTTCCTCCTCAGAATCCTTTTGCACTGAAATGTCTCAAGAATAGTTAGCAGAAAGATGACTTTTTTTGAAGTTGGAAGAAAATCAGGAAAGTAATTTACAGTCACTAAGAACAGCAAGAGCTTTTAAAAATGTGTTCCTAATTTTTTAAAATTAGCTTTTAGCTTAAAGCCAGCTTATTTTAAAAGTTCAAAATTAGCCATTCGCTTCGTCCTGTGGGGGCACGTCTTGAAAACAACTGGGTTAGAATTAAGAAAGTTAGAAAAGTTTTGATTCTTAACCCCTATTAGATAGGTGAGCCCCTAAGAGCCCCTATCTTGCAACTAACAGATATGAAGCTGCTATTACATGTATCTTCTTAACTTCCATAAGGTACTTATCCCCTCTGAGCCTCAACAGTTATGCCATCAGAGTTGTAGGGGATGAAAACCTCCCCTTCCCACTGAGTGAATGTGTGTGTTGGTGGGGGGGATGTTATCCAGCATATAGCAAGAGAACAAAAAAGGCTCCCCAGACCATATCTGAAGGGTAAGTTGAATAGAGAAAGGGATTATGTACAGGTCTCTCTGCCCTTTATGTAGATTTGGTGGCTTTTCCCCATGTCAAGAGAGTGGGTATGTGTACAGAGACAGAGACTTGTTAATCATGTATATGAGGCAGATCCATGTGTAAGAACCATTCCTGTCAGGTGTTTAAATTAATAGCTTAGCTGCAAGGAAACCTTTACAAACAAGTTCTTAAAAATGTGCAACTGCCTGTGCAGTACCAAACCTACAGCTGGCTTAACAGCATTTGTTATATTTAACAGCTCATTCCAGATCATTACAAACTCCCTGTTTAGCTCTCAGTAAGTCCTGAGAGCAGAGATGTGGTTGCCAGTAAAAATTTTTTCAAAGTTGCAACCCACACCACTGCCAGGATGTGGAAAGCAGCAGCAGGAGAACAGTGAGAAATCACTGGACATAGGAATAACAAAGCACCCGGAGATACAGGGGTGGGAGAGGCAGAGAATCAAGAGAGTCTTCCATTTTCCTTTGGAAAAATAATTAACTATTAGTCTTTTTTAAAACATGGTCCTACATGTATATAGCGCCTTTTATCTGCAAAGATCCCAAGCAATTTACAGTATTACATATATACAGTCTAAACATGCATAGGATTCCAGTTAGTATAGGAAGTGGATACAGAGAAACTATGGCAAGAAGAATAAAACTACAAGTGTGATAAACAGAACTCTACATCAAGAATTTCTGTTCCTCCTTCACTGTCTTTCAAGTAACAATGAGATTTCCAGGGATTTGTTTTTGTTTTACTGAAAATGTTTCAACACTCTTTAGTACTGTATTTCCTTTTTGAGCATCTGTCTCCTCAATGGGGTGTTTTTTTAAAACACTACACTACCACCGTGGGGGAGCAGGAACATGGTAATTTTGTATTTATTGCATCCATATCATTATGTTCTCTGAAGAACATTCCACTGCCCTTAGTCAGCATTATTAAATGGTCTGCATACTCTTGTTTAGCTCCCTTTCACCCACTCTCTTGTCTCATTGGCACAATTTTAATTTTTTTCTCTTCTCTTGCCATTCTAATCCTCTCTGTCAGCCACTCCAGGCCTTTCTTTCAGCTTTCTCCTGCTGTTCTTATATCTGCTTTCATAGAATCATAGAACTGGAAGGGACCTCAAGATGTCATCTAGCCCAGTCCCTTGCACTCAAGGCAGTAGTAAGTATGATCTAGAGACCATCCCTGATAGGTGTTTGTCCAATCTGCTCTTAAAAATCCCTAATGATGGAGATTCCACAACCTCCCTAGGCAATGTATTCCAGTGCTTAACCACTGTGACAGTTAGGAAGTTTTTCCTAATGTCCAACCTAAACCGCCCTTGTTGCAATTTAAGCCCACTGCTTCTTGTCCTATCCTCAGAGGTTAAGAAGAACAATTTTTCTCCCTGCTCCTTATAACAATCTTTTATGTACTTTAAAACTGTTATCATGCCCCCTTCTCCAGACTAAACAAACACAATTTTTTCAATCTTCCCTCATAGGTCATGTTTTCTAGACCTTTAATCATTTTTGTTGCTCTTCTCTGGACTTTCTCCAATTGGTCCACATCTTTCCTGAAATGGGGCACCCACAACTGGACACAATACTTCAGTTGGGGCCTAATCAGCATGGAGTAGAGCAGAAGAATTACTTCTCGTGTCTTGCTTACAACACTCCTGCTAATACATCCCAGAATGATGTTTGCTTTTTTTACAACAGCGTTACACTGTTGACTCATATTTAGCTTGTGATCCAATATGACCCCCAGATCTCTTTCTGCAGTACTCCTTCCTAGGCAGTCATTTCCCATTTTATATGTGAGCAACTGATTGTTCCTTCCTACGTGGAGTACTTTGCATTTGTCTTTATGAATTTCATCCTATTTACTTCAGACTTTCTCCATTTTTTCTAGATCATTCTGAGTTTTAATCCTATCCTCCAAAGCACTTGCAACCCCTCCCAGCTTGGTATCGTCCACAAATTTTATAAGTCTATCACGACAACAGTGTTTCTTCCCATCTCTCCCACAGCCCAGTTGCAGTACTCCCTGATTTGTCTTTACTCCCTTTGATTTGTTCACAGGAACTCTTGATTCTTTTCATTCCCTCTTGGACCTTCCCAACCATTCTGTGCCTCTTTGCCTGGTGTTCTCTGAACTTCTCTATGATGCTTCAATTCACTCTCCTGGATCACAAAGTGAGCATTATTTCCAGTGCACATACGTGTAAACTCAGAGAAATTCTGGTTCTTCCACTGCCCAAGCTGGTAAAAGCTGGGAGTGCATCAAACCATCCTCCAGCAAATTCCTCTGATTGAAAGAGAGGTGTTGGAGGGCTTTAGAGAGAACTGAAGAACGCCTCACTGAGAAGGGAAAGGCCACTACACCACAGCTTGCAATGGGAAAACGGTGGTAGTCTGGGGAATCACTGAAAAAACACAGTATGTACAATGGGACAACTCAATTCACAAATTAAAACCTCCTCTGCCATTGTGGCTCATCCACAGTAGGTATCAAACTGTGTAAAACATGGTTTTAACAGGTTCAGGCAAACATGCATCAAACATGGCTCCTGTCCCAATACAGAGAGGTCTATGAATCACTCTTTTAGCTCTTTGGTTTATTCTGGGATAATCTGTTAGCTACTGTGTTTCATCCTCTAAATTTTCCGGTCCATTTTCAGTCCTCTGGCCCAGTGCAATCTTTTATCTAAGCTTTGCTGTGTCACAACAGCCCACCCAGCACAAAAGTCTGTTTTATACTTAGTACACAAACTGCAATAAGAGTTTGGTGCCACAGTGAGTTAGTAATCCAGGCTGAAAGCTCTCCCAGCCAAGTTGAGTCATACTCACTCTCTGTTCCTTCAGGCATCTGTGGGACATTTTATCCACTCCCCCTCCTTTGGGATTTTTTTCCCTCCACTTCCCACTACACTATTCTAATTTGGTCTCTGCTCCTGTGCTGTTCCAATCTTTGCCTGGCATCCCCCACAGCATTCCAAATCTCTCAGCGCACCCCAGGCCACAATACTCTTCTTTCAACTCTGCTGCACATACAAGTTCTCTCTTAGTTCCCTTGGCTGCTCTCTCAGCTCAGTTGGAATTTGTATATCAAGAGCTAACTCAAATGTCTGAGAATCTGTATGTGACCTAAACGCTTTATAAAAATATTGCCATTACAATGTCTCAGTGATAAGTAATTATTTTTCAAACACCATTCTACTCGTTACTTTGAAATTTCGTTTTCCAGTGTTCAAGATGGCTGGTTCTCTCAGCCACCCCCTTACAACCAATCACCGACACAAAAACAGCATTGACACCGGCCAACGTGGTTGTTCTCTGGACTGACATGTTAAGTTTCAGCTCAGTGTGGCTTGGGATGGAAGTATTATAAATCTCTGGGAAAAAAAACAAATCTTTGGAATAATGGAAACATTAGCATGCATTAATGTTAGGGGTGCTGTTCAGTGCCACTGTCATTGACTTCTGTGGGATTTTGGAGTATAAAAGAAATGCAGTTTTTACAGTACTTTTTGTATGTGAAATGCTGAAGCTCCAATGCTATAATTGGATCCATGCGCTCAGGTCTGATAGCAGGTCCAGGACCCAAGTTTTCCTTTTCCTTCAGTGTATTAGGCTCCAGCTTGAAAGACATTCACATTGTTTGTTTACAAATCTAAAACTCGGTTCTAATTGAATATAAAACCAGAAATTTGATATAGGATCTGAAAATACTCATTTGATTAAGTAGCTATATGCAATTTTTAGGTGAACTTTATCCATTTATTTATATATTCTGACATTCTGTTTTATGAGCTATAAATTAATCAGTCTGAAAAATGGCAAGGTTTCAAAACTTATCCCTGGCAATTATACTCTAGTTAGAGCACTGGACTGAGACTCAGGAGACCTAGATTCTATTCCCAGCTCTGCCACTGGCCTACAAGGAGACCTTTGGCAAGTCACTTCCCCACTCTGTGCCTCAGTTTCCCCATCTGTAAAATGGTGAAATGGTATTGACTTTTTTTGTGAAGCACTTTGAAATCTGCTGATGAAAAGCACTATATAAGTAGGTGTTGTTATTGTTTCTTCAAATGCTCTTTGTTCACCACTGCTTATCACAGATATCATCATTAACAACCATGCAGTTAGTATTTGTTTATACAGCTGGTGTCTAAGATTCCACCCCCTGACCCACAGTTGTACTTTCAAAGACTAGGTTGCCTCAGCTGACACGCAGTGGTTTTTTACTGCATTAAAATAAAACAGATAAGCTCTCTATGTTAGGATTTCACTAGATTCAAAGAGGTCTGTATGTGAGAAGGTTCTGAAAGGCCATAAAACATCTTTGCTGCACTTATTAAGAAAGCTCAGCAGTCTCTTCACACTCAACAGTCAGATACCGTTGTGATGAGTAGGTTATAAATACTCAGGCAGATACAGACAGGCAACTGAAGGGAAGCATTACTGCATCGGAAGTACCCATTTCAATACTGCTAGAATATCGAGCATGGAAAAAGGCTGTTCAGGTGGGAATTCTTTGATTTTATATACTGTAGTCTTAATTCTCTCTTTCTTCCTTTCCATATCATGGCAGCCTTATTTGGTTTTACTTCGCCTACCTAACCCGACCAGCATTCCTGGGGACGTGAATCTCAATAAAGATGCTAAGAATCTGAATACTAGGACAGCTAGCCCTGTGCTGACTGTAGAGTCACAAAGCAGAGAACTATTCCTTGGCATCAGTTTTCATTTTTTAAATTGATTTTGATAGTAGGAATGATTATGCTCCTGCATGTTAATTGCTACATGATGTAAAATTTCACATGAAGAAACAACACTTGTAAATACTGAAGCACTCATCGGATGGACATGAAACTAAGAACTGTTTAATAGAAGTCAGTTCAGGGGTAACATCTGTGCTTTTAATCTACAGTTTAAAAATAATGATTTGTATCGTATCTACTTAGTAAAATGATAAAATTAAAAACAGAAATTGCTAGTAGGCAACAGTGAAAATGTAATAATTAAACACTTAAAAGATATATACTTAATGACCCTACAACAAAGACACCTATGATTAAAAGGGTCTTTACACAAAAGACTTGTTTTCAACAATTCATTCAATTTTTGTCTGCTATATTGTATGCCTTGCTTTGGTGTTCCCACTGCTGTCTATTTAATGCTTGTTTTACAGTATGTTTGTGCTTATGTTCTTTTCAAATGCTTGGCATTATAGTGAGATCTCATATCTTTTCTCAAATTAAATTTTGCTCCACATACTCCACATGTATACAGATGAACATCCATGTGCTGCTCCAGTTGTTCGTTATTTGGGAATATCTGAAAGCAGACCTGGCATATAGTCTCTCCAGCTGATAAATGAGATATCATATGCCGTACATGGTCATGTTTTCTGAAGTTTCCTTGATCACAAATGGAACAGACATACCTGGCCATGCCTTTGTGCATATCATTGTGGAGCCGCAGCTGACGTTCTCTTAAAAACTGCTTTCCACATGTCTGGCAAACAAATTGTTTTTCCTTGGTATGAACAGTGTAATGTTCCCGTAAGTGACAACGCTGATAAAATCCTTTCCCACAAAGATTGCAGAAATGCTTGCGTCTGTGATCTCTTTCATTCTCTTCAATAATAGCATTCTTAAACAGATCTTGCTCTAGGCAGTTTGACATATGTTCAACAACTAGAGTTTCAGTTTCAAAACGCTGACCACAATTAGGACATCGGAAAGGACAGGCAGAATGCTTATATAACTGTTTGTTTGGAAGACTGTTCATTTGGAAGTGACTGTCCCTGAAGTCCTCCAATATCTCTGCAAACATCATATCCCTTATTTCAGACTGTTCCTCGGGATTCTCTTCTAAGTCCATTTTTTCCTCAGCATTTCTTATACCATTCATTGTCAGATCCTGGGGTTCGCCACACGTCTGTGCATGATCCTGTAACTGTCTACCCTTGACCAATATTTGGCCACATTTGCCACAAGCACATATATTTTCTATGTGTTTAGATAAATAATGAGCAGATAGATCTTCCTCTGTAATTGTTAGCCCACACAGTTCACAGGGCGCATTCTCCACATCTTCCTGCACTGGGGGGGCTTTCCTGTTAAGATGCCTTGCGTTTTTTAAACACTTTCTTGCATTCTCATCTATAGACAACCGGGGTTTTAGAGTTTTTCGAGAATGTCTCTTTTCATTGATCTCTTCTGCAACATAATATCTGTAAAGTGGCTCTTCCTGTTCATCATCTAATTCATCATTGTCAGTAGATTCATTACAGTCTTTATCTGTCACTTTAATAATGTTAAAATCTTTCAGTTCATCTTCTGGGTTATCCTCTGGTTCCATCTTGATGATAATTCTTTTCCTCTCAGTGGCTCTACTTCCTTCTTCACCGGACGTCTCAGATGCAACTATACTACTTTTCCTGCTTGTTATGTTTGACACTGGAGATGAAGAGTCATCGGCTGCTTGACTGGTATCCCCTTTATAGTTCTCTGATTGTGCAGACAGTATTTTAGAAGTAGCGTCTTTTTCACTAAAGTCAATTTTTTCAATACCATAAAACCTCGTATTTTGGTATGAATGCCTATTCGTGCATGTTAACACATGCTCATCCAGTAACTTTTCACAGCTAAAACTAAACCCACAGCTGTCACAGGTAAAGCTTCTTCCAAAGCGGCGTGAATGTGACACACGATCTTTTGTGTTAGAGAATTTGGACATGGTGCTTTTTTTGCAAACATCAAACAGTTGTTCAGGAAAACTGCCCAGCTGCAAAGCTTCTTCATCCGGCTCCTTGTTATGGGAGGTGTTTACAGTTGAACTTGGTGGCTCCATACACCACCTGTTTACTTCACTGCCATTTCTAGTAAGTGTGTCTTCATACATTCTCACACCAAATATCATTTTACTATTCTGTGTACTAGAAGCAGAAGATGAACACTTTAAATTAGAGGAGTCTGTATCTTGTATATCTTCTAAACATTCAGGCACGTTATATAACTGTAGATAGTTCATTGCCACTTTAAATTGCTCAAAGTTGGTAGGGGCCGTCATAATTTTTCCTAAATACATAAACTGTAATATCAGATCAAAGCATTCAGCACTGATCTTCATGTTGCTGAGATTCAGTTGGGCTGTGGTGTGTTGGTGGTTCATAAAAAACATCCTAAAATAAGAGCTGCAGGCAGCTAGGACCGCTTTGTGTGCTTGAAAATAAATATCATCAATAGCAATGCAGCAGTCACAGAGAAAACCCCACTCTCTTTGGTTGTTTAGCTGCTGAAGGACATATGTGCTGTGGCTGGTACTTGCCATCTTGTATTCCGATTACAGTCCTGTGGAAAAAAAGAAAAAGAAAAAGAAAAAGAAATATTTAGTTATAAGCACAGAAAGTAAGAGGGAGCTTATTTTAATACAGAGGACAATTGATAAGAACTTCAATTTGGGTCCAAAATTTTATATTCTTACTATTTTTATAATCTGATTGGAAAGGTCTTCCTGGAGACAAACACCTACTAAAGAAAATCCAGTAAACTGGTGCCAAGAAAAATAAAAATATCCACTATTCCATTCTCCCTCTGCTGGATTTGCAGTACCAGTTAACTAATAAACTTTACTGCCACACCTGTACTGATCTCAACAATACTGCGGCTAGTACAAAAATCGGAAAGTAAACCGCAAAGAAATATGGCCAAGATTTTCAAACGTGACACAGATTTTGGGTACCCAACTTGAGATACTTTAAAGGGGCCTGGTTTTCAGAAAGTGCTGAGCATCCATCCAGTGAAAATCAGGGTCTTTTAATGTGTTTCAAGTTGGACAACTGTGACATAGGATGGTTTGGCGATGATGCTGCATTGTCATGGAGGAAACATAGGTTTAATTACTATTCTTTCCCACCTAGGCTATCAGGAGGCTGGGAGAACCATGGAAACAATATGAGCAATCCTTAAAGAGGAGGAAATGTTCCACACTGCCCAAAACATCCATTATGGCCATTTAAAGAGCAGCATTTATGGATCACTAACGTTACCCAGGCCTTGGCTGGAAGTTGGATGACTGCAGTAGGAGTATATATATTATCATGGCACCCAGGGGCTCCAGTCATGGACCAAGACCCCTGTCAAGGTTCCTTCCCCACTCTGAACTCTAGGGTACAGATGTAGGGACCTGCATGAAAGACCCCCTAAGCTTATTCTTACCAGCTTAGGTTAAAAACTTCCCCAAGATACAAACTTTGCCTTGTCCTTGAACAGTATGCTGCCATCACCAAGCATTTTAAACAAAGAAGGGGGAAAGAGACCACTTGGAGACGTCTTCCCCCAAAATATCCCCCCAAGCCCTACACCCCCTTTCCTGGGGAAGGCTTGATAAGACTCCTCACCAATTGGTACAGGTGAACACAGACCCAAACCCTTAGATCTTAAGAACAATGAAAAATCAATCAGGTTCTTAAAAGAAGAATTTTATTTAAAGAAAAGGTAAAAGAATCACCTCTGTAAAATCAGGACGATAAATACTTTACAGGGCAATCAGATTCAAAACATAGAGAATCCCTCTAGGCAAAACCTTAAGTTACAAAAAGACACAAAAACAGGAATACACATTCCCTCCAGCACAGTGAATTTTACAAGCCATTAAACACAAGAAAATCTAACGCATTTTCTAGCTAGATTACTTACTAACTTTACAGGAGTTGGAAGACTTGCCAGGAACAGATCAAGGATGTAAAGGTATCACACAGACAGACAGAAAAAAGCCTTTCCCCCCACCTCCAGATTTGAAAGTATCTTGTCCCCTCATTGGTCATTTTGGGTCAGGTGCCAGCAAGGTTACCTTAGCTTCTTAACCCTTTACAGGTGAAAGGATTTTGCCTCTGGCCAGGAGCGATTTTATAGCACTGTATACAGAAAGGCGGTTACCCTTCCCTTTATATTTATGACAACCCCATTGTGCTAGGTGCTGCACAAATACAGAACAAAAAAGCCCCTGTAGGAACAGAGAGAGACTCCTGATGAGTGGGTCAGGGACAAGGAAGATTTCCCTCTCCAAACTGAAAGCTGAGCAGGAAGGAAATACCCTGACATGCTACTCCGATCTGATTAGCAAAGTGACACCAATTGTAGAAGCTTTTTTTTGTTTTTACATTACACTGAAAAGTAAGGAAGTTGTTCTGCACTAGTTAATACAGCATGACGCTTTGGTGGCAACAGATTCAGTTATTTTACTTCCCAAACAGAATCTTTTACTTCACTGAAATGAAGAGGTACATTCTAAGCAACACCATTTCTAAGCATTTAGATAACTTCGGATGTTTTTGTGAACAAAACCAAAGCAAAAAGCAACAACCCCTCCAGATCTTGAATTTTAAAAAGTATTCACAAAAAACATCTCGTATGCCCAGTCGTGCTGGAACAATTATTATAGTGAGGGTGCTAAACGCGGAAAGCACGGATTTGGGTTGTTATTGCTACCTCAAGCCAGGCGATGCGGCAGCACCCCTACTTCCAGCACCTATGCATAGGACTCCAAATGAGGTGTATTTGACCTGAGGTTACTTTGTACATTCAGTCTCATATGATAATATGTTGAATTACCATTTAAATCCTAAGAACAGTAACTGAAGATTTACTAATAATTTCAGTTCAAAGTACATAGTATGTGTTTAAAATATATCTTCTGGGAAGATGTGGTCACAAAATGGATACTGACATTTCACGTGTGATAAGGCATGAGGACAGCTATGAACTGCCATCTGTACCAGAGAAGTCTGTTCAGAACAGATATACATTATCAGCTGCCCTTATTACAACTTGCAAAGTGGCAAATTCAAATTTGAAATAAAATGTAGTAATAAAAAAAATCCCACTTATTCTTCTATTTAAAAAGGCATTTTGTAAAGTTTGCTAGTTGAAAACAGTTCTTTAACAGGGTAACCCGAAGGCAAAAAAAAAAAGAGATTATGCAGTATCTGGGGCCTGATGCGTGCCCACTGAAATCAGTGAAAATATTCCCATTGACTTCAACAGGCATTGGAGTGAGGTAGAAAAGATGTATTCGTTTAGGTTTCTCTTTTCCTTAGGAAAAGTAGGAATAAAGGATATTGCCTCTTTTGAAAGGGGAACTCTGGGAGCTAACGGTCAATAAAATGTAGAATTCTTCAGCACTTGATCTTGGATATGCAGAAGAGGACAGACTGGTAAGGCATATCTCCTGAAGCCTCTATAGGAATTAGCCCGACAGTGGGTCTGCCTGATGCCGATAACAGGTAAAATGCTCAGATACTATAGTGATAGGGGGCATACAAGTACTTAGGGAACTCTTACATTAACATTTTAGTGTTACTAATAGCACCTTACTAATTTAAATCCATTCTTAAAGCGCTCTTTTTCTTCCAAGCTCGACAGTAACCTGTCATATGTATTTTATGTGTCGGTGTATTTAAAAACAGCAGTGCCGGAATACTGGACCTTCAGTGCAGAAATAATTATAGGCAGAGCTGGTGGCACCACCTATTTTAAGGTTGTCTGACATTTCCATTATAAGACCCTGTTTTCTGTTGCTTATAATTTGGCCAAACTAACTATTTGGGCTGAAATTTTCCATGCCAGGGGTCTGCCTCAAGCTGATTTTTTTTTTTTGGGGGGGGGGGGGGAGGGAGTTAGTGGAATATCAGCCAAAATGGTTCCATCATTTCTGACAACGAGGCTAGGGAAAAATACACCACTTTGCCCATGTTAAAAAATTCTGCTGACCTTTTCTTTGAAAAACTCCAGCTGCCTTCTTTGGAGTTGAGACTTTAAATCTGGCAGGGAGATAGCCTTGTGTCAGGGATGTGCATTTTGCCATCTCATGAAAATCCACGCAGATCTGGCCAAACTATAAGCCTTGGAAAAATCACACTTCACACAAGCTCAATAGAGGCTTTTTTCATTTTAGCAGCTAAAATCTCCAGATTCTGTCTTCACCAAGTGTGCTCGAGCCTCTCACAGATTCTAGTGCTGACCAGACCACGCATGTGCTATCCCCACAGAGCAAATGAGCATGCTCTAGCTCAGGGCTCCTGCCAGGGGCTCAATAACGGTATGTCTATACTGCAATTAAAAACCCGTGACTGGCCTGTGCCATGTGTCTCGAGCTTGTGGGGCTCAGGCTAAGGGGCTGTTTAATTGCAGTGTAGACATTTGGGCTCAGGCTGGAGCCTGGGCTCTAGGATCCTGGGAGTGGGAGGGTCCCAGAGCTTGGGCTTCGAATGTCTACACCACAGTTAAGCAGCCCCGCAGCCACGTCCCACAAGCCTGAGTCAGCTGGCACAGGCCAGCCATGGGTTTTTAAACTGTGGTGTAGACATACCTTAAGACTCTTCCTGTAATGGCTACACCAGGCCAGGGTGAGGCTGAGCACGGAACCAAGCTCAGGGAGCCTGTCTCTCCAGTGCTCTCTGAGACCTCCCTGCTGGCTCCCAGGCAGCCTGGAGGAGGAAGCTGTCTGATTCAAATCCAGAGGAGACAAGAGCTGAACCAGGGAAGGGAAAGGAGATTGGGACAAGGAGGGTGATGAGACTGGGAGCAGAAACTGGGACTGGCTGGGCAAGGAGGCTGGGACTGGGAACCAGTGAGGAAAATGGAGAAGAAGGAAAGACACCAGTTAGTGGGGGGTGGGCACCACGATTAGACAGGGAATTGTGAGGTGGGGGGAGCCTGGGACTAGAAACCATTGGGAGGACGGGGAGACAGATCTGACAAGGAGTCGTGGTTCAGGGGGAGAACTGGGACTGGCTGGGCAAAGAGACTGAGGCAAGTTGTCAGGCAGGGTGGGTGCAGACTGAGACTGGATGAGGAGCCCAAGAATTGGGAGTAGGATGAGACCCAGGGGTGGAGGGAGAGATAGCTCAGACAAGGTGCCAGGAGGGGAGAACGAGGACTGGCTGGGCAAGGAGACTGGGGACAAGTAGTTGAGGTGGAAGGGGGACTAGTTGGGCAGGGAGAAAGGGACTGAAGCAGGGAAACAGCAAGGTGTGGGGAAGAGGCAGGCTGGGACAGGTTAGAGACGATGATGGAAACAGTGTCAAGCTTTGGGGGGAATGGGCAGAAGAGTCTGTGCCCACCAGCACAATTCCCTCCAGAGCCTGAAGTGGAGCCCACGTTACCTGCTGTCAACAGATATCTGAAAGCCATGGGCAAAGTGTGTCATCTCCCTGTGGTGCTGATCCACCTATAGGATTACAACCTACTACTGCTATCAGTAACTCAGTTAGCTCTAGTGGCAGAGGTCTGTGCAGTGGATCCACCACTGCTACAAGTTCCTATAGCATTTTCAAGTTGAAGATAGTAAAAGACATTTCTAGTGTAATTTCTGATCAGGTAATTTCACTGTAATTTTAAATTTACAATCATCACAGTACTCTTCATTTTACCTTTCTGCTTTTTACTTTGACACTGCCAGACACTATTCAATTCCCATTTTTTCCCATTAGAATTTTCCCTTTTATTTTGAATTGATATTTACAGATATGATATTATGTCAGTGTGACGTTTTTGACATGAACGGTGACTCTATAGATCATTGTTGCAACCAAGGTCCTATAGTTGTACCAAATCTTGTACAAAGGAGGTCAAGTAAAGTGTCTATGAAAAGGTTGTAATTTGCTGGTTATGATTATGCTGTCTGTATGTGTGTATTGTTTTTGTATTTGAAGTTATGAATATTGGCTATGTACTTGTATCTCAATGTGTTTGATTCTAAGTAGCACCAGCGAAGCATTTGGCCAGCTTATTGTGAAGGAACTCTTCAGATTAAGTGCCAAATCAAGAAACACTTAACTGACAATGGACCTTGAGAGACTCCAATCCACATATGAGGACCCTTCCTGGGAATGTTCAAGGTAGCATGTGAGCAATGGCTGCTCTACCTGTAAAGAACTGAGTCATGCATGGACATGTGGCTTTCCCATGTGACTCCAAATTCCACTTTGCTGCTGTGATTTTCCACAGTAAGAACAAAGGGGTCCTTCCACACGGCAGAGGATATAAAAGGCCCTGGAACCCCCCTCCATTTTGTCTTCAATCCTGCTTCTTACCTCTGGAAGAACTTTGCTACAAACTGAAGCTCTGAACAATGCACTGAATGACCCATCCAAATCTGTGAATGTACTCCAGAGACTTGATTTGAGCCTGCAGTTTATTCCATCACTGCTACAAGCCTGAACCAAGAACTTTGCCATTACTGTATGTAATTCATTCCATTTAACCAATTTTAGCTCTCATCTATATTTCTTTCTTTTTATGAATAAACATTTAGATTTTAAATTCTAAAGGATTGGCAACTGCGTGATTTGTGAGTAAGATCTGACTGGTATATTGACCTAGGTCTGGGGCTTGGTCCTTTGGGATCGGGAGAACCTTTTGTCTTTTACTGGGGCATTGGTTTTCATAACCATTCATCCCCATAAGGAGTGGCGCTGGTGGTGATACTGGAAAACTGGAGTATCTGAGGGAATTGCTTGTATGACTTCTGGTTAGCCAGTGGGGTGAGACCTAAGTCCTCTCTGTTTGGCTGGTTTGGCATGCCTTAATAGTAAAGGACACCCAGCCTTGGGCTGTAACTGCCCTGCTCTTAGCAATTTGTCCTGAATTTATACTCTCAGTAGTGTCCCGCCAGAGGCCGCATCGTTACAGTCAGTATCTACTATTAATGTGGCATATATAAAAACAAAACAAGCTATACAGCTATATGAAATATCTGCATGCTTTGGTCAAAAGCCTTCTAACTGAAAAGAGCAAGTATCCAGTATAACTGCATGCTTTGCTATGGCATGGATTTTAAAAAGTTTTTAAACTAAAGATATAAAAAGTTCCTAAAACATTTTTAAATTTTAAAATGTAGAGACCTTGGCAAAGTTCCTGTTGAAATGTGTATATGTTTTCTAAAAAAAAAAAAAAAGTACCACAGGCTTTAGGAGCATTTGGGCCCCTAAAATTAGTAGGTGGTTTTCAGAACCCAGCATTTTCACTGCTGAGCAGGCAAAAATGGAAATCTCACAGACTTAGCTGCTGGCTGCTTTTCTGTGGAAACCAAGATCAGATGGGACAAAATGAAATAAATAAAAGCTCTGAATTTAGTACTAACAGAAAGTGATATACTGAAAACCCAGAAGAATCAAGTCTCCTATGTATCCACAAAACAGATCGATGTACCATGGGCCGTGACAATGCAAATTTCTCCACACCACTCAGCCACCATATCTCAATCCTGACCTTAGGGATAACTTCTGCAGAGGAGAAGATATTTTAGACGCTATGCCCCTTGAGGGTGAAATGAACCTTGGTGTGAAAGGCAAGTGCATTAGAGACATATGGGAAATCTACATATGTGGGGGTAAGCAGGCACAACAGCTGAGCAAGTGGTCATCATACCCCCTTGCATGCTGTAGAGGGGCCACATGGTAGAAAAAACAAATAGAGGATGTGAAGTATCCTCTAGAGATCTACACGATAAGCTCAATTACTTGGGCTATTTCTGAGGATGGTGAATGTCACCCTCAGCCACGGCCTGCCAACAGGAGTACTAGTTGTGATGTTGCTTTCTGTGATGTGGACACCTGTTTGTTACGAGCTGTCATACTAAGACTATCAATTAAGTGAAAATAGGCTATGAACAGCCTTTAGATCACAACAGATTTCAACTGCTATGTAGACTGGATCTGAACCAGTGAAAGAGATAAAAGATTCTAAAAATCACCAGACTGCCAATCATTTCAGCCTTCAATCCCACATCAGTATTAAGATCTCTTCTGATGATACATTTCAGAGTAGCAGCCGTGTTAGTCTGTATTCGCAAAAAGAAAAGGAGTACTTGTGGCACCTTAGAGACTAACAAATTTATTTGAGCATAAGATGAAGTGAGCTGTAGCTCACGAAAGCTTATGCTCAAATAAATTTGTTAGTCTCTAAGGTGCCATAAGTACTCCTTTTCTTTCTGATGATACAGCATCCCTTTCCACATATAAGGAAAATAGCAGCTGAAATCTGACAATAGCTGAAATCTGACTCTCAGTTCATGGCTGAGAGCATCAAAGATACAGGTATGTTATACGTTCCCAGTATGAGCACAGTGCATTAAAGAGTTAAGGACATAAGGTTTGATCTAAAGCCCTGAAATCTTGCCACTGACTTCAAAAGGCTTTGGATCAGGTCCATAGAGAGTAAAAGCATAACAGAGAGCTGACACAGTGGTAAACTGACTTCTCAGCCACAATGGATTTTTGTGGAAATTCCTAGTTACCATTACTTAACTGATATAATTTACTCTACCCTTGCACAAATATGGTCTGTATTAGGCAATGTATTAACAACCATGCAGTTTTTATTTGTTTTATATTAAGGAAAATAAACCAGCAGGAAAAAACCCTGACACCAAATTTAGCACAAAATATTTTTTTAAATAAGCCTTTATATTCCAGTATCTTGATTTATGACCTCAAGCTGCATGTACAGTAAACTACTGCAGTGGATTCTCCATCTCCTAATGTCTTCAAATCAAGCCTAGCTGCCTTTCTGGAAGTTATGCTTCAGTCAAACACAAATTATTAGACTTAACACAGGGGTAGATGCGTAAAATGTAATGGTCTCTGATATACAGGAGGGCAGACTAGATCAGGGGTTCTCAAGCTTCATTGCACCGCAATTCCCTTCTGATAACAAAAATTACTACACAACACCAGACGGAGGACTGAAGTCTGAGCCCACCTGAGCTCCGCTGTCCTGGGTCAGGAGGCCAAAGCCAAAGCCCAAGGGCTTCAGCCCCAGGCAGGGGGCCTGTAACCTGAGCCCTGCAGCCCAGGGCTGAAGCCCTTGGGCTTGAGCCCGGGCCCCAGGTGGCAGGGCTCAGGCTTCGGCCCCGGACCCCAGGAAGTCTAAACTAGCCCTAGCGACGCCATTAAAATTGGGTCACGACCCACAGTTTGAGAACCGCTGGACTAGATGATCAGATTATGTCTTCTGACCTTAAATTGTATGGAGTTATGAATCTACTTGCAGCACAGGGTTTTCTGATGTAAATAAAATTGCTAAAATCTGAATTAAGTGAAATTAGTGTGTTACAGGATATACTGAAGTGTATAGGTAATGCTACGTGTTGTTACAGGGTGTATAAATGTTCACACAAAACTGTGAAGAAAAAACATTAGAGGACATGAACATTCACAGGGAAACATTCATCCTAAGGACAGAAATTATCTACATGCCAGTTACTGATCAGCCATTGTGCCTACATACTGCATCTGCACTCCCAGCCATGCCTACCCACTCAAGTATCTGCCATGGACACCATTTTAAAAATGGATTTGCAGAATTCCCTTGTGAACTACTGTGATAAAGCAGAACTTGAAACATCTGCCAGAAGACGAAGAGTGAAATCCTTACACTATTGAATAGGAGTTTTGTCATTGACTTCAAGGGGGCCAGGATTTCACCCTAAATCTACTGGCCAGTACAAAAAACGTGCCCTTGTTTTCTCCCAATATAAACAAGTGAAGTCTACAGCAACCCTGGTGAGATGCCCAACCTCAACAGCTAAGAAAGAAAGAGCCCTGGGATTCTTCTTGGGGTGCAGTTCAGGAGTCCTGTTCTGGGTAGGGTTGCTAACTTTCTGATTGCAGAAAACCAAACACTCTTGCCTCGCCGCCGCTCACTCCATCCCCACTCCTTCTGTCACTCGTTCTCCCGCACCCTTGCTCACTCACTCATTTTCACCGGGCTAGGGCAGGGGCTTGGGATGTGGGAGGGGGTGAGAGCTCCAGCTGGGGGTGCAGGCTCTGGTATGGGGCTGGGGATAAGGGGGTTTGGGATGCAAGAGGGGGTGCAGGCTGTGGGAGGGAGTTTGGGCGCAGGAGGGGTCCCTGGGCTGGGGCAGCATCTGATTTCTCTCTTAATGAGGACATCAACCACTAGCTTGAAAGGACTGTAACCACCCTCCGCTTTTTAAAATGCTGACTCCATTTTATAGGAAACCTGCAACTACTTAATTGGGAAAAACTGGACAATACATCCAGCTGATGCATCTTGTGCTTTGTCCATCTCCGGAGGTATCCTTTTACGACAGCCAGCATTTGTCCATTTCTCTGGATAATGCTGCAGGTGCAGCATTAACTTTCATGACCCTGGAACTGCGGCTAGGTTGGGATTCCATCACCAACAGCAAAGGTAGCAGGCAAGGACCTGTAAACCAATACTTACTGTCCTTGTCTCAAAAGTCACTTCTAGTTGCCAGAGAATACTTTTTTTTTTCCCCTTCACCCAAGAAAATAGCTCAAGCGCATCATTAAACCCCAGAGGACCTGGCCGGATCAGTCTGGGACTGATGGCACTTACGATTCAATTCTTTCACAGAGGGAGGAAGGTAGCAAGGCACCTCTTAGCAGGGCAGGCTTCAAAATCTGCATGGGCAGGCCCGCCTAGACAGCCATGGCAGCGTCCAAAAGGCCTCCCCAGCGGGTCCGAGCACAGCAACGCTGGGCACAGTGGTCTGCAAACAGTAACGATCAGCGCCTGTCACTGATCTGAACGTGGCCCCGGGTAAATTGTTCCCCCGCGCGTCGCATGCGGCCCTGGCGGAAGCCTTTTAGGCCGAGGGGGGTTTGCTGCGGGTGGCGTCTTGTTGTGAGTTTATTTTCTCCCCAAGAGCGGCCGGTGTCCGCTCGCTGAGTCGGGCAGGGTCCGGGCCACGTGTCGCTCCCGGCTACGGGCAGGAAGGTCGCCGCGGCGGCTAGAGCTGGGGCCCGCTGGAAAGCCGCGGGCAGGGCCGGTCCCGCGTCCCCTGTCCATATGGGGGGGTTCACACACCCGGGTGCCACGGCGCAGCCGGGCCGGGGCGGCCGCAGCCCGCGCCCCCGTCACTTCCCACCTCCCGCCGATGGAGGAGCTGCTGGGGCTGCCAGCGGGCGCCCGCCGCTGCGTGCGCGCCGGATCCTCCGCACGCCTGCCGGAGCCCCTTCCCCCGAGCCCGGGCCGGGCGCTGCCCCCCGCCCCCGCCGCGGCGGCCCTTCCCGCCGGCCGCCGCCGCCGCGCGCCCCGCCCCGGCCCTGCAGCGGACGCCGCGCCCCAGGCTGGGGCCGCTCCCGCCGCGCTCCGCGGCCCGGCCCCGGCGCAGGGCAGTTTTCCCGCCACGCCTGGCGGGGCCCGCACCCCACTTACCCGCCGCGCGGCCAGTCGGGTCCGGGGGCTCCGCGCGGGGCCGAAGCGGCGGCCGAGGAGGTCGGAGCCGCCCGCGCTGCTCCCTCTGCTGCTGCAACAAAGGACTTCCGCCCCGCCGCGCCTGCTGCTGCCGCCGCTCGGCTCCTCCGCGACCGCACGGAGCCGGACCCCTCCCCCCGGCGGCCAGCGGTCCCGGCCCTGCTGCTGCCGCCGCCGCGGCCAATGCATGGCGGGCGGCTCCCGGCTTCCCAGCTGCCGCCGCCTCCTCCCCGATCCGCCCTGCCCTGCCCGCACGGGGGGGGCACCCCCATCCCTGTCCCCGATCCGCCCTGCCCGCACGGGGGGGGGAACCCCATCCCTGTCCCCGATCCGCCCTGCCCTGCCCGCACGGGGGGGGACCACATCCCTGTCCCCGATCCGCCCCGCCCTGCCCTGCCCGCACGGGGGGGGGGGACCACATCCCTGTCCCCGATCTGCCCTGCCCGCACGGGGGGGGGACCCCATCCCTGTCCCCGATCTGCCCTGCCCGCACGGGGGGGGGGGACCACATCCCTGTCCCCGATCTGCCCTGCCCGCAAGGGGGGGGAACCCCATCGCTGTCCCCGATCCGCCCTGCCCGCACGGGGGGGGGACCCCATCCCTGTCCCCGATCTGCCCTGCCATGCCCGCACGGGGGGGAGACCCCATCCCTGTCAAGGATCCGCCCTGCCCTGCCCGCACGGGGGGGGACCCCATCCCTGTCCCCGATCTGCCCTGCCCTGCCCGCATGGGGGGGGGACCCCATCCCTGTCCCCGATCCGCCCTGCCCTGCCCGCACGGGGGGGAGACCCCATCCCTGTCAAGGATCCGCCCTGCCCTGCCCGCACGGGGGGGGACCCCATCCCTGTCCCCGATCCGCCCTGCCCTGCCCGCACGGGGGGGGACCCCATCCCTGTCCCCGATCCACCCTGCCCTGCCCGCACGGGGGGGGGAACCCCATCCCTGTCCCCGATCTGCCCTGCCCGCACGGGGGGGGGACCCCATCCCTGTCCCCGATCCGCCCTGCCCTGCCCGCACAGGGGGGGACCCCATCCCTGTCCCCGATCCGCCCTGCCCTGCCCGCACGGGGGGGGGACCCCATCCCTGTCCCCGATCCGCCCTGCCCGCACGGGGGGGACCCCATCCCTGTCCCCGATCTGCCCTGCCCTGCCCGCACGGGGGGGGGGACCCCATCCCTGTCCCAGATCCGCCCTGCCCTGCCCGCACGGGGGGGCACCCCCATCCCTGTCCCCGATCCGCCCTGCCCTGCCCGCACGGGGGGGGGGACCCCATCCCTGTCCCCAATCCGCCCTGCCCTGCCCCAACGGGGGGGGACCCCCATCCCTGTCCCCGATCCGCCCTGCCCGCACGGGGGGGGGCCCATCCCTCTCCCCGATCTGCCCTGCTCTCACGGGGGGGGCACCCCCATCCCTCTCCCCAATCCGCCCTGCCCTGCCCTCACGGGGGGGGTCACCCCCATCCCTCTCCCGGATCCACCCTGCCCGCACAGGGGGGGCACCCCATCCCTCTCCCCGAACCGCCCTGCCCGCACGGGGGGTGCACCTCCATCTCTCTCCCCGAACTGCCCTGCCCTGCCCGCACGGGGGGCACCCCATCCCTCTCCCCGATCCGCCCTGCCCGCACGGGTGGCGGGGGCCCATCCCTCTCCCCGATCCGCCCTGCCCGCACGGGGGGGGCACCCCCATCCCTCTCCCCGATCCGCCCTACCCTGGCCGCACGGGGGGGGCACCCCCATCCCTCTCCCCGATCCGCCCTGCTCTCACGGGGGGGCACCCCCATCCCTCTCCCAGATCTGCCCTGCCCGCATGGGGGGGGTCACCCCATCTCCCCCCAGATCCACCCTGCCCTGCCCTCACGGGGGGGGACCCCATCCCTCTCCCCGATCCGCCCTGCTCTCACGGGGGGGGGCACCCCCATCCCTCTCCCCAATCCGCCCTGCCCTGCCCTCACGGGGGGGGTCACCCCCATCCCTCTCCCGGATCCACCCTGTCCTGCCCGCACGGGGGGGGCACCCTATCCCTCTCCCTGAACCGCCCTGCCCGCATGGGGGGGGCACCCCTATCCCTCTCCCCGATCCGCCCTGCCCTGCCCGCACGGGGGGGCACCCCCATCCCTCTCCCCGATCCGCCCTGCCCTGCCTGCACGGGGGGGGACCCCATCTCCCCCCAGATCCACTCTGTCCTCATGAGGGGGGACCCCCATCCCTCTCCCCGATCCGCCCTGCCCTGCCCGCACGGGAGGGTCACCCTCTCCCCGATCCGCCCCGCTCTCACGGGGGGGGCACCCCCATCCCTCTCTCCGATCTGCCCTGCTCTCACGGGGGGGCACCCCCATCCCTCTCCCAGATCCGCCCTGCCCGCACGGCGGGGGGTCACCCCATCTCCCCCCAGATCCACCCTGCCCTGCCCTCACGGGCGGGGACCCCATCCCTCTCCCCGATCCGCCCTGCCCTCATGGGGGGGGCACCCCCATCCCTCTCCCCGATCCGCCCTGCCCGCACGGGGGGGTCACCCCCATCTCTGTCCCCGAACTGCCCTGCCTGCACGGGGCGTCACCCTCATCTACCTCCAGATCCACTCTGCCCTCATGGGGGGGGCACCCCCATCCCTCTCTCCAATCCGCCCTGCCCTGCCCTCACGGGGGGGTCACCCCCATCTCTCTCCCCGATCCACCCTGCCCTCACGGGGGGGGTCACCCCCATCTCTCTCCCCGATCCGCCCTGCCTGCACGGGGGGGTCACCCTCATCTCTGTCCCCGAACCGCCCTGCCCTGCCTGCACGGGGGGTCACCCTCATCTCCCCCCAGATCCACTCTGACCTCACGGGGGGGGCACCCCCATCCCTCTCTCCGATCTGCCCTGCCCTCACGGGGGGGGCACCCCCATCCCTCTCTCTGATCCGCCCTGCCCTCACGGGGGGGCACCCCATCCCTCTTCCAGATCCGCCCTGTCCACACGGGGGGGGTCACCCCATCTCCCCCCAGATCCACCCTGCCCTCACGGGGGGGGACCCCATCCCTCTCCCCGATCCACCCTGCCCTGCCTTCACGGGGGGGCACTCCCATCCCTCTTCCAGATCCGCCCTGCCCGCACGGGGGGTCACCCCCATCTTCCCCCAGATCCACCCTGCCTGCACGGGGGGGGGCACCCCCATCCCTCTCCCCGATCTGCCCTGCCCTGCACGGGGGGGGCACCCCCATCCCTCTCCCCGATCCACCCTGCCCTGCCCTGCACGGGGGGGCACCCCATCCCTCTCCCCGATCCGCCCTGCCCGCATGGGGGGGGGCACCCCCATCCCTCTCCCTAATCCGCCCGGCCCTGCCCGCAGTGGGGGTTCATCCCCATCTCTCCCCAGATCCGCCCTGGCTGCACGGGAGGGTCACACCACCACCCCCATCCACCCTGTCCTGCCCGCACAGGAGGGTCATCCCCCTCCTACATCCATCCTGTCCTGCCTGCATGGTAGGGAGGGTTACCCCCTCTCCAAATGCCACCCTATCCTACCTGTATGTGAGGCTCCCTCCCTCCCAATTCCACCCTGCTCACCACTACACTGGAGGCTCCTCCCAAAATCCCACCCCACCCTCTTGTGCTCTATGCTCACCCCCACTTCCAAATCTCACTCCATCCCTCCTGCACTGGATGCTCTCCTCTCCACACAAATTCCATCCCCCCTCTGCTAGAGGCTCATCCCCCCCAATCCACAATCTCATATGCT
Organism: Natator depressus; assembly: GCF_965152275.1. NCBI lineage: Eukaryota > Metazoa > Chordata > Testudines > Cheloniidae > Natator > Natator depressus. The sequence goes on from NC_134239.1 coordinate 116,072,476, forward strand.
GGATGATCAATCTCCCTCTTTCCATCGTCTCATCTGCATTCATCCTAGCTCGTGGCGTTGGAGGTTTTTCTCACCCTCACCCAAGAGTTTCCCCCCCACTTTCCCTTTGCAGGGGGCTCACTCTCCCATCTACTCTATGTAGGAGTCTCATTTCCCCATTCCACCCTACCCCTTTCTGGAAGCTCATCCCCCTTACTCTTTCCCCACCCCTCCGACACTTGAGGCTCATTCCCACCCTGCCCCTCAACCCCTGTGATGGAGGCTTCTTCCCTCCTATCCCACACCCTGTTTTATCACTTATGCTGGAGGCTCATACCACACACCATCCCTTCCCAAGAACTGAAGCTTAATCCTGTACTAGAACATTGTTCTTCCTGTCTCTTTGTGCTAGATGTACATTCCCAATTTTCGATTCGAGGGGAGGGAGGGAGTGTTACTGTCCCAAGCTCTACCCCTTGAGATGCCAAAATCAGCCACGTAGTAACACAAGAATTGCCATGCTGGAACAAACTTCAGTATTCGCAAAAAGAAAAGGAGGACTTGTGGCACCTTAGAGACTAACCAATTTATTTGAGCATAAGCTTTCGTGAGCTACAGCTCACTTCATTGGATGCAACTTGTGGTCCAACTTGTGGTCCATCTAGCCCAGTACGCTGTCTCTGACGGTGGCCTTTGGGGGTAAGATCCCCACAATAGGCAGATATGGATTAACATGACCCATACACTAGGACTCAATTTGATCTCTAATACGTAGAGGTTGGTTCAAGGCCTGAAATGTGAGGTTTATATCCTTCTACTCTTGCTATCCATATAAATGTCCAATCACCTTTTGAATGTTGGCCTCAATTATTTCCTCTGGCAATGAGTTCTTCAGTTTAATTAAGCATTGTGTGAAAAAGTATTTCCTTTTACTGGTTTTGAATTTTCACCTCATAATTTAATTTAATTTCCACTTGTTCTTGTGTTATGAGACAGAGAGAACAGAAGTTCCTGATCTACCGTTCTCTATGCCAGGCATTATTTTATATACTTTTATCATGTCCCCTCTTATTCATCTCTACGCTGAACAATCTCAAATTTTTAAATCTTTCTTCATGTAAAACTTTCTTCAATCTTTTTTTCAGGCCCTTGATCATTCTTGCTGCCCTTCTCTGACTTCCTCTAGTTCTGCGCACTCGTATTTCAGATGGGATGGTGAGTTTTGCGCACGATATTCCAGATGAGGCTGCACCACTGATTTATACAAAGTAGTAATATTCTCCATATTGTTCACCATCCATTTCATTATGGAACTTAATATTTTGTTTGTTTGTTTTGACTGCAGCTACATGCCGAGCAGAGATGTTCATTGACCTGTCTACAGTGACACCTTTCTTGAGTTGATACAGTGAATTTAGAATCCTGTAAAATGTATGAGTAGTTAATAAATTTGTTTGTTTGTTCTACCTGAAGCAGTGTGTTTGGTTTGAAGCATGTCAGAGTCTCCCCTTGGGGCAACAAGCCTGGTACATATCAATTTCTTTGTTAAATTGACAAACTCATATAAGCTTGCAGCGTCCAGTGGGCAGAACTAGAAACTGCAAGAGGGAGGTTCCTAGGGTTGTGTCTGGGACTGGAGAGATTGGCTAGTGTCATTTGGTTGCACAACCCAAGGAGCAGTTTACATGCCAGAGGCTGTGTGAAAAGCCTAGGAGTGGGGGTTCTCTCAGCAGAGCAGGGTAAGACTGGCTCCCAGAGTCAAGGAGTGACCTAGCAGATCACCGGTCCAGATAACACCGGGGAACATCACACACACCTAGCAGCTTCAACCACCTTTGTAATTGTCTATATATCAAAGAGGGCATGGGGGATACAACGAGCCCCTGCACGGTAGGAAGATGGGAACGAGGGGCACACAATCGTTCCTAGCATGGAGGGAATGGAGGCGGGGAGAATAGGAAATAACGATATGGAAGGGGGACATGAGGACACAAAGACCAGGGCATGTGGCTTTGGTGATTAATGTTGGGGGATGGAGCTCTTGCCATGGTGGAGAAAGGGGAAATGAGGGAGCACGCAACTTCAGGATCCTGATAAGATAGGGTCAGACAACCTGGTCTCTGCATAGGATATTCAGCCCCTCCTTGCTCACAGTACGTTGTGCAAGTGCTCTGCATACGTTCGCCGTGCTGGGCTCTGTCTGGCTCCCCGCTGGGGGTTAAGATACAGCCCTGGGCTGGGCAGCGTCAGACCAAGGCCTAGGCACGTGATGCCCCCAGACTCCAAATGCTCGTTTAACAGGTTTTTTACTCCTTACAAAGACCAGCAGAGCAAGGAAACGCCCAGGTGTCTGTGCAGCAGGGAGCAGCACCCCTGCAAGGGCCTAGGCCCACCCCAGGGGGCAGCTCAGCGCTCGCTGCTCCGGGACACCCCCCGGGGGAGGCAGGGCCTGCATTCCCCCCAGGGCTCGGCAGATTTGGCTCCCTGTTGGTGCGGCTCATGCCCAGCCATTGCACTGTCCCCTCCCCGCAGTCTAGGGGGCCAGCTGCCCATTACCGCCCCGCCGCACGAGCGCTTGGGGCACGGGGGAGCCCCCCACTGAGCCAGCCCCTGTTCGCTGTGCGCCAGGGGGTCCGTGCAGAACGAGCACCGCTGCGCGCAGGGGGGCAGGGCCCACAGCCCAGCCTGAGCCGTCTTTGTTCCCGGGGGGCGCGCTGCAGAGGGGCCCGTCCAGCCGCACGGGGACGCTGCAGCGGCAGCAGCCTCGGCTCCCGGGGGGCGGGGGGGATGCACCCTGCGCGGCCGAGCTGAGGGGCGCGCCAGGGCCCGGTGCATGCGCGAGCCGCGGCCGCCGACCCGGGCCGACAGCTGCGCAGGCTGGAGCCTCCCACCGGTAAACCGCGAGCCCCGCCCGCGCCGCAGGGGCTGCCCGGTGCCGCCCTGCGTCCCTGCAGCGCCTCCCCGGGGCCCGGCCTCGCTGCTCCGCAGCAGTCCCGCTGCTGTGGCTGGCCCCTGCCCGGCTCCTCCTGGCCGCTCGGGCTGCATCGCCCGGACCCCTGGGCAGCCTCCCGCCCGGTGCTCCTGGATAGGTCGGGGGGCAGCCCCTCCTGGCCTCCGCGGTGCAGCTGCAGCAGCATCCCGAGAGGCTGGCTGCCGCCTGCCGGGTGCATCCCCCAGGGGCGGCTGGGCGCCGCCGGGGCTGCCCGCATTCCTGCCAGATGCCTCTGAGCTTAACGCTGGGGCTTTGCAATACGATGGCTCGTGCGTGAGTCGGGAATGGGCGGGGGGGGAGAAACGTTATGACCCATGAACTGCACTGCAGGCGGTGTGAACCATGGCCCTGGCCGCTTGTGAGCCGCAGCAACGTAATACACGAGCGGGATTGCTGCTGTGGGCTGACATTAAACCGCAACTGGCTGTGTGCGTGTGGGGTTGTGCCTCCGGCTGCCGAGATGTGCAGACGCGTGAAAAACGAGGCAGGGAGGAACTAGATCTGGCAGTGCTGTGTTGTTGATATTTATTATTAATAATTTGTATTGGTGTAACCTGCAGAATCCCGAGGCATGGACCAGGGCCCTATTGTCCTGGGCGCTCACTGTAGTGTAGACACATAATAGCTTCTCTGGTCGTGTCAAAGGGAACCTCAGACTCAGCAGGATAGTTAAAGTAGCGGGGGCCAGGTCCTGTTTGTTCTCTACTCCCCCAGCACTTTCCTATGGCTGTGATCACAGTGAATTTGATAGTTACTCCTATCCTTGCTACCTCCAATGGGTTTACAAACAGATTTCCACAGGTCCCAAAATGGTGATCATTGTATCTACTGCGCCATATGGGGCGGGATGTGGGGTGAGGACGTATGGCCACCTTTATTTTGTATGAAAATAAGACTCAGAGTGATGAGTTCTTTGTTACTTTGATTCTTATTTGATTGTGTAAGATTTTATTTCTCTGTTGTCCCTCTTATTCTGATGGATTTGAAATCGCTTTACAAGTGATTAGCCTAATCCTGCTCCTGTTGAAATCAGTGGGAGTTTCAGCACTGATATTGGTGGGAGCCGTTGTGTGTCCTATGAACATGCACAGCATTGCTGAACAACAGATACTACCCGACATGGGACGGCATCCGCCAGTGCAGCACGGAGTGGTGATGGAGAGATGAGATAAAGTCGGTGGAGAGTAGACAGGACCCTAGTTTTGAAAGCCAATAAGAGGGTAGGGCATGAACCCTGCCACTGATTCCCACTATTACACATGAAAGATCACCAGACAGTAACATTCATGAAACACATTTCTCTTGTCTTGGAAGGGTGGAGTGCTGAGTTGATCCTATTAGAATTTATAAAAATGTGTATGCGTGGGGGGGTTCTTTTAATTTTCAGTGGTCAAAACCAAACACATTTTGTTGCTTCTGTATCTACTAACTCTCAAGAGAGGAAGGGGGTGTATTAAACATTTGTCGTCTTTTCTGAGCTTGTTAAACTAGGATCAAAATGTTGATCCCTCGGAAGTTGTGTGCTTCTCCTTCTCTCTCTCTCTCCACTTGTGTGCCTGAGTAAAATTTCTCATGTAGTGCACATTATGTGTATCAGTTAATACTCTGTGCTTGTGTAGCTCAAGAATGCTTTAGGAACATATAGTGCAATTTTTGTATGACTTATTTTTCAGGGGATACAAGACAGTCTGAATGACACTGTCAGTGAGCGTGTCATGAGACACGGAAAGTCAAAGGCTTTTGTGCTCCTAAATCAGTTAGGCACTTACTGATGTTTACAGTAGATTTGATGAAAGCATTATATGATGAACTTTTCTAACTTCGGTTGCTTATTTACCTCTTCATTGCATAGATTTTAAAGATATTTAATATTCTTAGATTTAATTGTAGACATTATATAGTCTGGGTGTCTGATCCAAGCTCTTAGTTTTGACTTTTCCATATTGGGTCACTACTTCTGTTTCTGCTACTATTTCTGCTGCAGGCTGCTTCCCCGAGGCAATTTCAAACAATTCCTCTGAGTATGGACCCAGGCCATGTTATGGCTGCTCTGGCAGCAAAGCTTCCTTGGGGACTGGCATGAGCATCAGGGTCACATCATGAGCCTGATCCGGCAGCTACTGGCTCTCCTCCCATACTATTTTAGGCCTGGTCTACACTAGGAAATTAGGTTGGTATAACTACCTTGCTCAGGGGTGTGAAAAATCCACACCCCAGAGTGAGGCAGTTAAACTGACTTAGCCCCCATTGTAGACAGCGCAAGGTTAGCAGGAGAATTCTCCCGTCAACCTAGCTACCCCCTCGGGGAGGTGGATTTCCTGCTCCAGCAGGAGAACCCCTTCTGTGGGTGTAGACAGCGTCTTCACTGAAGTGGTACAGCTGCAGCCGTGCCGCTGCGGCATTTAAAATGTAGACAAGCCCTTAGATTCGGGGGGTTAGAAGGTCGCCATCCCCATTCATCAGGCTACTGTGAACCGCTGTGGGCTCAGTGCAGTGTGAGATTTAGAAACCAGCATCTGGTCAAATTCTTCCTAAAAGAGGGAGGATGACGGGAAGTTCCCAGAAGTGCAGTTCTCATCCCTGGCTTTCCAATAGTCTGTCTTGAGCCATGAGATCCTTCCCTCGGCATCGGTCCATTGAATCCCCAACGCTGCTGACTTACCCAGTATTTCTTGGTACGCATGGTCATTTCTGGTACTCTTACTGAAGTCAAATGTCTTGGTTGTCTCAAACGAGATATTTACTGGAATCTGACTATGGTCCCATGACCATAGTGCTTAGCAAAGGACGACTTCTTCTCACTGGTCATAACTAATTCAGGGAGGGGACAGTTAACTGTTCAGTTCAGAATGAAATGGAAGGGCTAAACACTGAGCAGCTGTAGGTGAAAGGGAGAAGGCGGGTTTGCTTCTGTTTCCTGGGAGTTGATTGGCTAATCTTGGGATAGAAAGGCAAGAAACATTCGCCCATGGGATTGTGGGGTACTGTTTTTCAGACTCTCAGGGCACAGGTCTGGAGACCTGGCCCGGAGCTGTGTCCATGCTGAAAAATGATAAAGTTTGGACCCGACTCACAGTGGGACTCTCGTTTGGACCCTGCCCCACAGCCAGGTCCTAGGGCCTGAGTATTGAGGGTTTACTGGCCTGGAGTCAGACAGATTTGTGTGTGGACAGACAGTTGTTTGTGCTTAAACCTGAGTCTGAGCCCAGGCTTACACTGCAGTGTAGACATACTCTTAGTGGGAGTTTTGGTTCCACAGGTAATGAATGCAGCATTAGACCTTCAGTGAATAGAGGTCACTGACTTGGATAAATGGCTTTCTTATTCTAGAGTAGTTTCAGTTCTGGGGGAAAGGTCAGAAGTCAGGCCAGAGCAAAAGCAGAGTCCATTTGATGTTAAGGTTTGGTAACTTCCGACTGTTTAGATGAAGCAGGTTCTTTTTAACAAAAAAATCTGGAGTTTCTACCCAGCACAAAGGCAAATAGAGAATCATTTTTCAGTTTCAATAGACTGTGTTTGGGGCATTCCTAATGATATCAGTGGGAGAAGTTACTAAATTGTGGTGTACATACCCCCTGGCAGATGTTAACATACTGCACTATCAGAGAGCCTCGTTAGCTTTTGTATGACCTCCCCACTATGCGCCTTTATCACTTCTTTAGTGAAATAAACTGGTCTTTGATACGACTACAATTATCTTCACTTCACCAAGAACTCAAATTTTGTCCTCTTTTGCCTTCAGAAACACCATGGATACAGCTAGCCACAGTTTAGTCCTCCTGCAGCAATTGAACATGCAGCGTGAGTTTGGCTTTCTGTGTGACTGCACCGTTGCAATAGGAGATGTTTACTTCAAGGCCCACAGAGCGGTGCTAGCTGCTTTTTCGAGCTACTTTAAGATGATATTTATTCACCAGACAAGGTAAGAACATGCCTCTTTTTCTGCATTTAAGGCAACTTTTAAAATTTGTTCTTTAAAAGGAATTAAATTCTGAAGGAACATTCGTGAGGGATTAAATGACTCAGGATTGGTTACATAAAACCATTATGGAGTTGTAACCCTCTAAAACCAGTTCATTTCCAGCCTAGAATGTAGTGTCAGAAAGTCCTTTTGATCTTACTTGTTTAATCAGCATAAGCCAAAGTTCAGGTCCAACATCTGGCATTGCTGCACATTTAAAGAGGGATGAACGGAGAAACAAAAGTTGAAGAAGTATCACAGCTTTCTTAAGCGGCAAATGCCTAGAATTTTTCACTGAAGTTGTGTGTACATAGAAATAAATACAATACTTTGGCTTACCATTTGGACCAACATTGAAGTTTTAAAAATAAAATTGAGTTCAGAGTTTGTGTTTCCTGTTGACCTGTAAGGCCTGGGAACTAACTTTGTACGGTATTTATCTACAGAATACACAGAGGATGTCTGGTGGCTGGACAAGCTTCCCCCCACGCTCTGTCGCCAAATGGCTCCGGCGAGACCGGTGTAGTTCAGCTTCCAAACTCATTCAGTTCATGTCCTTGCTGTTTCAACTACTAGCAAGGGTAACAGTGCCATATTGTGCTGCAGACACTTACAGTTAACAGACTGGGCTGAGACCATCAATTCATTTCAAGTGTCGTAGAGCACTGAGTATCAGTCACCTGGTGACATTCAGATGCTGCACCCCAGTTGGGTAAAAAGTGGTTTTGAAGGTGTCAGATTTTGTAATTACACGGGATAACTCCTGAGTTCTAATCCTGCCTCTGACATGGAGTTGCTGTCTACAGATTAGGTGTCTGTCTGTGCGCTCACTTTCCTATCTGCGATTACTCCTTCAGCGATGTTGAAGACTCTTTGATTAAAATTTGGAAAGTGCTTTGATGGCTGGGAGTGAGAGATTAGTGCTGAGTGTTTGTTATAATCAATACCATTTATTGACATTGGGACATAAAGCTGATAAAATATATGCCTGTTGTAATGCAGAGTGGATAAAAATCAATGATTTTTAACAAAAAATAATTTTTTTTAATTAAAATAAATGCAGGTTTATTTTAAAATAAACCTATTTAAAATTAGTTTTGAAATTATGACAACCTATTTTAATGTTTAATGTATTATAAACTATTAAAGCCAATTAAATGCAGCACAAAAATACTAAACAGTACATATTTGCTGTCATGTTTTAAAGTCAAACCACTGAATTGGTGGAAGTCACTCTCTAAGCATCTAGATCCAGAGTTTGCTGAAGGGCTAAACTAGCTTTTGACAGCAGAAGCCTCTTCTGCAGGTGCAGAGAGAATATTTTCTTCATTTCAGTTTATTCAACTTGGTCAGTTCAATGACTAGTTCATTCAAAGTTAAGAAAAACAGGAAAACCGTCTTCATTTACTAAACTATGAATACAAACTAGGTGTTTAAGGGTGAGATCTACTTGTTCTGAAATTTGAAGGACATGGTGACCAGAAACAATCCGTTCAAGTCACTAACTACAGAAATCTCTTCCTTTGTTTAATAAATTAGCAAAACATTTTATATTAAAAACTAGCTAATTTTAATGCACTTTTTTCTTACATATCCAGTACATTTAAAGTAGTTTTATTTAATTACATTTTTAAAATGCTCTTTATGTGCATTTTTAATTGAATTTGAATATCCATCCGAATAGAGCTTGACACAAATCACAAGTAATCATCTAGTAAATAAGAAATGTGTCATTCACCATTTTCTAACATCATAAATGTAATAATCAAGAATCTGAATAAATGCAAGTTAATCTATCTAATTGCTTAAATAAATGTGTATAGATATAGTGTATCCTCCTGGTTATCAAAAAGAATAATGACACTTCGTATAAAGGCTATATTTAGTTGCAAATCAACATGTTTTAATGGTTGCCAAGCAGCGAGAATCAACCTTTCTTTAGGAAAATAGCTAAAAAGTACAAATGCAAAGCACGTTTAAAATTGATGATTTACATCAAAGTTTATCCTTGCTAATTTAAATCATGATTAAGATTGGTGGTTTAAATCATTTTGATTTAAATCAGTCCACCCTGTTGAATTTATTATTTAATTATTGAATTTAATAATGAATTTATTATTGTTGAATTTATTATTTAAATATATAGCAATAGTCTTAGGCACAGATTTTCAGAATCGCACACAATAAGTGAATTCATAATTTGCAAACAATTACTGCAGTGGCATGCAAAGTTACACTGCATATACAAATGACTGAGTGGATGGCTAACTGGTCACGTTCGTGCACAATTGATGCAGTTATGCACGCAGTCACTATAATTGCACATGTAAATTATGCCCATGTCCTTTTCTCTGTGCATGTGTCATATTTATTCTGAATCTGGGAAAGGTAGCCAACCTGTGTTCTCTCAAAGTAAATGAAGGGCCACGTGAATGCTTAAATAATGGCCAGGATTATAATTTGGAGAAACAGATATATTTAATCATGTGTTCTGTTTTAAACAGTGAATGCATAAAGATTCAGCCTACAGATATCCAACCAGACATATTCAGTTACTTGTTGCACATCATGTACACTGGAAAAGGTCCAAAGCAGACTGTCAACCCCAGCCGGCTGGAGGAGGGCATTCGATTTCTCCATGCAGACTACCTTTCCCATATTGCAATTAAAATGAACCAGATACTTTCCCCAGAGACGATGCAGTCTTCAAACTTATATGGAATTCAGATTTCAACCGCACACAAAGCAACAAAGGAAGGTCTTGGAGCAAAAGAAAATCTGACAAATGCCAGCAACAGGTCTGCTAACCAGGGCGATCACCCACAGTTACAGCTCTCACTTGCCATTGGACTAGATGATGGTACCCTCGAACAACAGATCACCCATCCTTCCACCCAAGCAACTGGGGTTGCCAAACCAATGGAGGAGCTTCAGAAATCATCTGTGTCTATAAAGCAGGAGAAATGTGACCCCGAGCCAATGGTGTCCCAAAGTCACGTGTTGCCCACTCCAGATGTTTCTAGAACTAATCTCAAAATGCATTTATGTCATTACTGTGGGGAGCGCTTTGATTCCCGTGGCAATTTGCGGGAACACTTGCACACTCATGTCTCCGGCTCACTTCCCTTTGGCGTCCCAGCCTCCATCCTGGAGAGCAATGACCTTGGTGAAGTGCAGCCTATTACTGAAAAGGGGGAAGCTATTGAAAGTCATCGGCTTGGTACCTTCCTAAGGAAAGAGAAGGAGCATCCGTCAGAACATCCAAACCATAGTAACACAGAGCCCTTACAGTATGGCCAGTGGTCGCTAGTCTCCAAAGACACTGAGCCTGTGGAGTTAAACTGCAACTTTTCTTTTTCAAGAAAGAGAAAAATCAGTTGCACAGTCTGTGGCCACAAATTTCTCCGAAAGAGCCAGTTGCTGGAACACATGTATGCCCACAAAGGGAAACAATACAAATATAACCGATGCCAAAGGTTTGGTAACCCAGTAGCCCACAGGTTTCATCCTTATTGTGACAGTTGGTCTGACTGTCCAGTAAAAAGTGCCAGGCTCTCTCAAGATCACCTAGATTCATCATGTGCATCGGAGTCTGATCTTGCTCCAGAAAACGTTGATGCGATCCTCGTAGAATAGCTTTGTACGTTGCCTCTGATGAGCTGAAACTGTGAATGCTTCACTTTGTTTGTGTCCTTTCATTTTGCTGAATGTTCTGGGTACTCTTCTGAAGTTTTTGCTTCACCGAACAGCTCTGTCTTGAGCGAGATGGGGCTGTAACAACTATGTACACCCTTTTACTTGTATATTTAAACTTTAAAATCCAAGTTGATTAGAGAACAAGCTATTTGTCGGCTATGTCCAGATAACTTAGATCAATCTTTCATAAATGAATTGTGCATTACCCAAGATGAGATTGTAGAAGTTAGTGAGTGTGGGGTTTAAGCATCTAGCATACTGAGCAGAACTTTAGGACTGTGTGTGTCTTTAGAATTATTCTGAAACCAAAGTGGGTGGAATGTATTCAGAGGATATTACTTTTCTTGGTTAGGTTTTTTTTTTTTTTAGGTTAATATCAATTCCCTAGAAAGAGAGAATACCCCAAAGTACAGAGGACATGTGGGAAATGAACAAGCTACAGCACATAAAACCTCAGGCTTTTCCCTTTTCTGGTAATCCTGGAGGTTGATGTAGAGATAGTGACCCTGGTTCGGCAAAAGCATTTGCAGCCCCATTGACTTTGAATACATTCAGAGTCAATACATGAAGTGTGGCATCTGCTTAAGTGCTTTGCTGCAGGAGAACTAATGTGCATCCTTCCCCATTCCAAGCCCAGCAGGCCTGCCCCTGCTTGATCACTCCCCTCCACAAATGTGGAACCAAATCCTACTGAAGCCTTTCAAAGGGTCCCATTAATGAATCTTCCTGTGTAAGATGGAATGAGATCCAGGCAAAGAGTCCCCTCCAAGAGGATCTAAGAGGCAGTGGTTCTCAACTGGGGGTCGACGGACCCCTTGCCCTTTCAAGGGGGCCATGGGGCCCCACAGCTGAAGCCCCGATCCCCAGTGCCCCCTGCTGTGCTGAAGCCGGGGGAGGCTCAGGGCTGAAGCCCTGATCCCCGAAACCCCCCACGGGGTTGAATCCCTGAGCCCTGGTGCTCCCTGTGGAGCAGAAACCCTGAGCCCATGGTGGGCAGAGTTGGGGATGTGGAGGGCATTGCCCCCTGCCCCCCCAAGCTGCAGCGCAAGATCAAGGCAGTCCCAGGGGCAGCTCCACACCTCCCCTGAGTCCCCCCTCATTTCCTCTCCCCACCCCCTGGCCAGGTTGGAGGTTGGAAGCCAGAGCCGGGCAGTGCAGGGCAGCTGCTGCTTTGGCTGGTGCCACGGAGCAGGCAGCCACAGCGTTCCTTCCTCTCCTGCTCGTACCCCAGGTTGAAGCTGCTCATCAGCGCCCATCCCCCTTTGCTCCTGCAGAGGCAGCTGGTAAGAGCCGCCCGGGTGGGAGACCCGGCTCCATGGCTGGCAGACCCCTCCGGGAACAGGGACCGCAGGGGAGTCCTCCCAGCACACACCCCTAAAACCCCTCTCCCTACACCCTGAGCTACGCCCTCCCTGCACACTGAGCTACCCCCTGCCTGCACACAGCCCTTAGTACCCCTCTTCCTGCACCCTGAGCTACCCCTTGCCCACACACAGCCCCTAGCCACCCCCCTCCCTGCACCCATCCCCACCCTGTGTGCACACAGCGTAGGCACCGACTTCCCTGCTTTCCCGTGGGTGCTCGCTCGCTCCCCGTCTGCCCCCGGCTCTGTCCCCACTCAGCCCCTTCCATGAGGCCCCTGCCCCGCCTCCATTCCAACCCCTTCCCCAAAGTCTTCACCCCCTCCCTGCCAATATTCCAACTCCATCCCCAAATTCCCACCCCGGCCCCTCTTCCTCCCCTGAGCATGCCATGTTCCCGCTCCTCTCCCTCCCTCCCGGAGCATGCCAGTGCTGCCAAACAGCTGTTTGGCAGCGGCCAGGTGGGAAACGCTGGGAGGTAGGGGGAGGAGCGGGGACACGGTGCACTCAGGGAGGGGTATAAGGGGAGCTTGGCTGCTGGTGGGTAGGGAATTATGGGAAATTTTGGGAAATAACTTTCCCCAATAATAATTTTGGGAAATAATGGGAAAAATTATGGGAAAAAACTACTGAGTCGGCGCCTGTGCGCACAGCCCCAGCTACCCGCTGCGCACAGCCCCTAGCTACCCGCTCCCTCCATCCTAAGCTGTTTTCAAACTTTTTTGAGCTAAGCCCCCCCACCTTTGAGTTATAATTTAAATATATAAACTCCCTCCCTCCCTGGACCTCACCGTGTGGAGGTAGCTTGAGCCCTGCTGACCCCTGCCCCCCCAAATACAAGTCAAACTACACCTATTCCCAAGATCTCTCCCCCAGGACGCCCCCCACCTCTCCTGGGCCCTGGAGTTTTTATAGTATGTCGAGGGGGGCCTCAGAGAGAAAAAGGTTTAGAACCCCTGATCTAGGGGACACCATCTCTTTAAAAAAAAATCCTTTCCCCCACTACAAGTTATTTCTACATATGAACAGCTTTGGATAATATGCTCCTAACTACTAGGGTTATGTGAACATTAAAAACCCATAGATAAGGAACATTGTCTCTTTTTGGGCTCTTCTACAACCGTAATACTATTCAGATAGAATTTTTGTATGCCTTTGTTATCATTTCCTGCATATCTCAAAAATGTATTCTTCCAAGTCAGTTACAAATGTGCATTCACATGCATTCTGACCTCAGGTTAATATTTTGCTCTTCTATAGTGTTATTTCATCTGAGCATCACAAACCACTTCCTGCAGTGCGGGGTGTAAGGAGCGCCCAAAGAAGTGTACCATTGCTGGGGGCGGGGAGAGGGGAATTCCGGCCAACAGCGAAGTGGAGTAATTCTGATATGAAGAACAATTTTTTAAAATGTACTGAATAGATGCTGCGAGCTGCTCCACTCTGCTGCTCAAAAAATGTGTGAGGCACTTTTCCAAAAATGTGCGTTAAGACTAGCAATGAAAGCCTCCTATTCGTTGCCATGGGATTGCATCACGAGAGTGCACTGTGATGGGGAAAATCTTTGAGCAATGGTGAGGAAAATACCTGCCAAAATGCCTGGTCCAAATCTCTTCTGAAGGCAGTAGACTTCATATGGCTCCACTGAGATTGGATCAGGCCCAGAAAAAAATCTGAAATCAAAACATTTTTGAATTACCAAAGCATCATATGCCAATTATTTTTCGGACTCAACTCATCTTAATTTGATTTCTTTATATTATATTCAGTAGAGAAGCCAAGAGCTGCATGGACAGAGATCTGACTTTTCTTAGAGGTGGTCTCTGCACACCAGGGTTGAAGCACCTTCTTAAGGTGATACAGGGATGCTCACGCTGCTGTTTCTCGTTGGTAGAGCCCCTTTCGCAAACACTGACGCTTGGAAAAAAATGACTTTGAATTGGCAGCCAAGCCAATTTCTGCTTTGTTCCCCCAGTGTAACGTCAACCTAGGGAAAAAGGGGTGTTTAACATGTTCGTTAATATGCACTAAAATCCTAATGTAGTCAAGGCAGATTGTAGCCCTAACACACATTAGCTGGTCACGCTAAACCCTAGACTCCCGACTAGGATTTACCTCAACTAGTTAACATGTTTTAAACAGTAGACCATGAAAACAAAACCAAGGATTGATGACAGTAGGCCATACAGACACAAAATGCTACAGGAAAGAACAAACTAGGGTATATATTCCTTATACATTGTGGTCTTTAGTTGTGCTAAGTGTAATTTTTTTAAACGTTGGCAGAAAGATACGTAAATGGGAATATGAAACTGAGCAGAAGTCACATCTGCATGAGTTATCAGCTAGCTGTGATGTATTTATATAGTAGTAGTGACTTTGTCATATTGAATATGAAGAGGAATTTACTTTCTGAAATTAGTAAATAACTGTTTTGTGTTCATGTGTATGTGTATCTTTTAAAACTAGTGAGCATAAAAACTTAAATGTTCTTCGAGTGCTTGCTCATGTCCACTCCATTGTAGGTGTGCGTGCGCCTCAGTTTTAAGGCAGGTCGGTCTTCTCCCATCCCATGACGGCATGGTTGCTGAAGGGCCTGGAGCACCTTTACCCGCATGTCTAGGAGCCGGTTCCCCCATGGGATCTGAACCTGGTGCTGTCAAGGCTCATGGGTCCCCCCTTCAGGCCTTTGGCTTCCTGCTTCCTTCTGCTTCTCTCATGGAAGGTCTCTTTCCTATTTGCTATAACTTCGGCCCGGAGGTGTTCAGGGTGTTCACATCAGAACCGCCTTATACAATCTTCTATAACGACAAGGTCCAGCTGCATCCGCACCTGGCCTTTCTGCCCAAGGTTGACTCCCAGTTCCATACTGGTTGAGACATATATTTACCAGTCCTCTGCCCTAAGCTTCATGCATTGGATGAGGAACGCAGGCTGCATACCCTGGATGTCAGGCGGGCACTGGCCTTCTACACAGATAGAATGAAGCTGTTCCATAAGTCAAGGCAGTTGTTCGTTGCTGTCACAGACAGACTGAAGGGTTGCCCAGTATCTACCCAGACAATATCATCATGGATCAGTGCCTGCATCCGCTACTGTTATGAGCTGGCGAAGGTGCCCCCGCTGGTGATCGTGACGGCTCATTAACCGAGGGCACAGGTGTGCTCAGCAGCCTTCCACACTCAGGTACTGATCCAAGAAATTTGTCGGGCTGCGACCTGGTTGTCCGTCCACACATTCGCTTCACATTATGCGCTGATCCAGCAAGCCCAAGATGACGCTGGTTTCAGCAGAGCTGTGCTCCAGTCTGCAGGACTGTGAACTCTGAGCCCACCTCCAAGGACACTGCTTGTGAGTCACCTAGAATGGAATCGACATGAGCAAGCACTCGAAGAAGAAAAATGGTTACCCACCGTTGCTCATGTCCATTTCATTACCTGCCCTCCTGCCCCTCTGTCGGAGTTGTAGGCAAGAAGGAACTAAGAGGGCGTAGGGCCGGTGGTGCCTGATATACTGTGGCATGAGCGCACCGCTCCAGAGGGCGCCACAGCCAGCCCTATGGGTACCGCTAACGCAGAAGTCTCCGATGACCGCGCACGTGGGCGCTTGCCCTGCAATGGAATGGACATGAGCAACACATCCTGAAGAACAACAGTTACAAAAGATAGGAAACCGTTCCTTATTTTCTGAAGGGCTTACTAGTGTGTTCTCCAGTTAACCTTCCTGGTGCAGTCATCTGTGGCTTGAACACATTTAACGTATTTGAAATGCTATATACTTTACAAAAGTGTTTCCCTTGAGTATTTCTATAGAAAGTCTTTTAGGTACCACTGTGAGTCATGCAGTGTGTGTTAAAATCAATGATTTAAAACATAATTTTAAAAATGGATTTTTAAAAATTGTAATTGGATTTTTCTTTAAATTCATATTTATTTTAAAAAAATCTATTTACAATTTGAATTTATGACCACCTATATTAACTTGTAAACTTATAATTATTAAAATTGTTTAAATTAAATAAAAAATATTAAACAGTACATATTTGCTGTCAGATTGTAAAGAAAGTCAAAGTCACTGAACTGGTGAAAGTCACTGGCCAAGCGTCTGGGTCCAGAGTTTGCTGAAGTGCTAAACCAGCTTTTGACAGCAGTAGCCTCTTTTGCAAGTACAGAGAGAATATTTTATTCATTTCAATTTATTCAACTAATAATAGTGCACTGGTTCCCAAACTTTTTACCTCGCGCCCCCCCAGTACCCCTGTCCCCGCTCCCAGGAGTGGGGCCATGGCTTCGGGAGGGGCACACAGACAAGTGTAAGGGGGCCAAGGGCAGGGGCGGGAGTAGAGCCTTGGCCAAGGGCCAAGGCCAGCAGCTGGGGTCCCGGGTATGGGGCCAGCAGCTGTGGCCAGGAGTGGAGCCCCGGGTGGGGGCCGGCAGCCATGGCCAGCAGCCGGGACCCCGATTGCAGGGCCAGCAGCTGGGTGGCACTCCCCCACCCTCCCTCTATTGGGGTTGGCACAGGCCCCAGCTGTGCTCCCCCGGAACGTTCCTTTGTGCCCCCCCACCCCCGCCCGAGGGGCGCATCCCACAGATTGGGGACCTGTGTAATAGTGACTGAACTGAATTAGCTGAATAAACTGAAATGAAGAAAATATTCTCTCTCTACCTGCAAAAGAGGCTACTGTTGTCAAAAGCTGGTTTTGCACTTCAGCAAACTCTGGAGGCAGTAAAGCACCAAATTTAGTGTAAAGTCTATATTTCGTTGCTAATCAACATGTTATGGTTACCAAGCAATGAGAATCAATCTTTCTTTAGCAAAATAACTGAAAAGTACAAAACCATTGATTTTAAGCAAAGTTTTCTGCTTCCTGATATCTATCATTATTAAAAGGGGTGATTTAAATTGCATCAGTCAAAATCAGTCCACCTTGGATGAATGCAGCTGAAAAAGCTAGAGAGACAGAAGTCCTGTCAAATCTAAACAGTGGTAACTGGAGCTACTTCTAAAAACATCTTAATTATAAAAATTTTGCAGAATAAATGCAAATCTTGGAAAAAGCTACATTTCCAAGTAATGACAGTAGTCATGACAGCCACTCCTGGCTATGTATCAATATACTTTTTATTATAAAATATTCAGAGGAATGTATGTTTGAATTTATGTGCAGACTATTCTTTAAAAAAGACCCTGTGTATCCTCTACAATTGGACTGAAAGCAATGCATTGATCGACAGAAATAAAATCACTTGACACAATAAGCACAGTGACTGGGTGCCATTAATTACTCCTAAATATCTGAAGTTATTTGATCAACACAAAACAGATCTATTCAGAGAGCTGAAAAAATGGTCTGTAATATGAACTGAGAACACTGAAAACTTATCATAAAATAAGTGGAAAGTTTTAAAGAAAAATATCATAAGCCTTTTCAGTGAAGCCTTCTTTGAAATACGTAACCTTTTCAGTTTTATGAGCACTAGTACCAGTGTGTTTTGATGCATTCAACTGTGTGCTGCTTAGAAAACAGAGCAATTCTATCAGGAGTCCTACGTGATCTAGGGGATTGTGATACCGAACAGTTTCTGATGAGACTGGGAATTTTCACTTCTCATTACTCTCAGGTCTGACCCAAGTCAATAGTCATTTTCTTCTGGCAGTTGATGGTCTACGTCAACAGGTGTCCACCTTGCAATTGGCACCTAGATTGGCAATGTAAGCAGAGAGCTAGAGGACTGAATTGGCATGAAGTGTGAACTGTACTCATCCCCAGATGTAGTCCCTGCAGAACCCTGCTCACTCTCTTGATGTGGCAATGGTTGTACTGCTGTCTCCTGTACTGAACCAATTCTGTGGATAAATAAGACGTCATTCTTCAGGGCTGGTGACCTAGCACTTTTCACCAGTCCTAAACATACCCTTAGGCCAGGTTCAGTATTGAGGTGGTATTCTGTACTGTCAAAAATCCATTCTGTGACGTGTGAAGGGTGAAGATCCTCATAGCACCTTCCAAAGCCACTAAGGGATAAACCTAGCATTCTGGTCAGCACCATTCCCCTTCTTGAGATGATGGCTCCAGTCTGAGACTTGGACTGAGTGGCACTATTGCTGAACAATAATCAATAAATGAATGCCTTGTTTGCATACCGTGTCCATAATGCATGGTTTATAACAGGTACATATAACTAGAGTGAAACCAAATTTTACTACACTTCAGCAGATGTTTTTCAAATTAGTTTCCCAAACAATAACTGCACCAGGGACCTGTTCCATCTGAGAGTCAGCTAAGATAGTGAAAGTTCAAAGTAAGCCTCTTGACATTGCAATGTGCTGTGTAACAAAGCAACACCATTTTGTAACACTAGAGGATTGTGTCTGTTAGCTCTGAATATTCCACTTTTATTGGATGGTTCACCAATCTGTCACTTCATGACTATTTGGAGGAGTAGCTGTGCTGAAGGATGTCTGTGCTATGAAATTTTAAAAAAAAAAATTGGTTTTATTTGGAAGTCCACTTTCTGTGTGGGTTTCACGGTTATCATCCCTAAGCAGTGAAGAAGTGTGACTACATGCGCAGATGAGTTCTCTAATATCCAGCTGGCGAGGCCTTGTCCAGTTTGGCAGAGGAAAAGGGGTTCTGGCCCCCTTTAAGGGGGCCCTCCCCCACTGCCATGGCTAGTAAAGGGGAAATGGGGGAAGTTTACAAAGATTGAGCAGGGAAGAAGGGAAGCACAGGTCAGGGAGACTCTGCCCTTCCTGCTGCCCAGAAGAGAGAGAGAGAGTGTGTGTGGGGGGGTGTATTTATATCTAGTGCAGCCCTGAAAAGCCCCATGTGATCAGACTTGGGTGGGCAGCACCCATCCACTCATGAAATCGCCAAAAGGAGCAGGTTTCCTCAGGACCCACTATGGGCATTACTCTAGTTGTCCTTTTCCTTGGGAGCTGGGAAGGACCTTTTCTCTCACCACCAGATTGGCCAACCTGAGGGTTGTGGGGTTTTTTGTTTTGTTTTTTGGTTGGTTGGTTTTTTTTGCGGGGAGTGGGGAAGGGGAAGGACGAGATTGTTGGGTTTTGTTTAACCTTCTCCACAGCAGGCTGGGGTAGTGATTGAGGTTATAATTTTGCAATTTAGTAGGTTAAAACTAGTGGTGACTGGCCAGTGCAGGTACTTGTTATGGCAGGGATCCAGATATTGGATAAAAATGGCTTGGAAAAAGATTTGAAAGCCAGCATTCCTTAAGGGAGCTGAGGAAGGGGTGTTTGCCATCCACTACCAGTTTTAAGTACTAAATTGCAACATTATAAGTTATAACCTAACCCCCCATCCCAGTCCATTGGGTCCCAGAGCTGTGGAGGGGAAGGCAAAAAAAACCCAAAAAAACAAAAAATCCAAACCCCACCTGGCCTTGGCCAACGTGGTGGTGAGGGAAAATATTCCTTTTATAACCCTTCATCTAACGGGAGGGTCATAGGGGCTCAGCAAGGGACTGGCTTGGACAAGGTTGGGGATTATGTGGCAATGATTAAGGAATGAAGATGAGGTGCACTGTACAACTTATTGCTGGGTACTTTCAGATATTTTAGGTGACTAAAGTTGTGGCCTAATTAAAGCAAATTAATTGCCTCCCAGCTTCTGGAGTGGCTGGTCAAGTGCTGAGTTCCTTCTCAGGTACTGAGCTTGTAGCCATCCCCATGGCCTCCCTCTAAGCCCCACGTTTTGTCCCATCTTAAAATGAATGCCACCTTGAAGCTGGGGGATAACATGGACAAGGCTAAATGTACTGCTTTGGCAACTTTGCCTGTGTTAGGACTTGCTTGGCCAGAAGGTGGTACTGATGCACAACTTGACAAGTTTCTCCCTTGCCTGAGCTAAATTAACTGTTCATGCTCGGCTTAGCTGGGATCTGTGACTTGGGTTTCACTCTTATCATCCCTCAGCTGTGAAGAGAGCTGAGCTCAGCCTTCATCCTGCTTTTCCAGCTTGTAACAGATTTCACATGCATTGTCTTGTCACCTGGCTATGTCAAGGCTATAAACACAGCTTCCTAAGATTTCTTCTAGATTGGGAATGGGGGTGGGGTAAGCGAGTGATGTTTTCAGCAAAACTGGGTCTTTCCACTTCAGGGATGCAGCACACATACTGAAAGATGTTAAATAAAATTTGCATCAAACATGCTCTTTCAGAAGGGACAATATTAGTTTTGCCATGGTGCAGTGAACTGAAATTACTGACCCATAAAATTGCACTAGTAAACCACTTTAAAAAAACCATCTTGAAATGTACAGAGATGCTGTGATGTGGAGGCTGACTGCAATTAGCTAACATCACTGTGGATACAGACTTGCAAAACCTACCTCACTGTGCGTTCAGACCTGTGGCTCTACAATTACAAAAAAAGTCTTAGGGTGATCAACCTCCAGTTACAGCCTTTTCCATATTAACCCTCTGCTAGTCCCCTGTCCTGAATCTTCAGACAGCAATAAACCTTGCCAGTCAGAAATTAAACTCCTATTTCCTTTCACAGGAAACCTGAAAGTGATAATGTCAATCACACAACTCCAATTGGATTTTTCAATCAAAAGAACACTATTCCTGCTCTTAAGCTGTTACTGACTGGTGTCCCTGTCAAAGGCAGGCACCAGGACAAACAATAAAAGAGCAATTAAAAACTTGGAGACAAATGTAATGAAGCTAGACTATGGGCTGACTGTTTATGAATGACAACAAGCCAGAGCTTAAAGCACCAAAACGTAATTACATCATTTATAAGGCTCTGAGGTGTTTCCACTGATCAGATAAATAGCCAAGGGCCCAGCTTCAAAGACACAGAACACCACTCCTAATTGTGAAATTGCTGTTTCCAATGTACATTGTAACCAGACGAATGGCTCCTTGCTGTAAAGTGGATGAGTGAGGGGCCTAGTTTTTCATTTTATGCCAAACGCGTGAAAGAGCCTTTGGGAACTGAAGAGAGCCAGGCATCATGCCTGCCCCTCGGAATGGGGGGTTACGCAACTTTATGGGCAAATCTTTCTCTAGACACCTGTTGATTAATTACTTGAACAACAGTTGTAAGGACTTTGAACAACAGTTCCTGTGTTAGGGCCAGGTTGCGGTCCATGCAGGGGAGGGAAGGGGTGTAAGGCCTGCCCCCAAACTCCCCTACACTTGACACCTGCATTGTGTGTGAAGCCCCTGTCCCACTCCCCAACCACAGACACTATGGTGGCCACTGGCCAGTGCAGTTACATCAAAATGCTCGGGGAAGCAAGCTGTGCCAGGCATAGAGCTGGGGCAGATTGTGCCCTCTTCCCCCCCCTCAGCAAAGGAGGAACAGCAAACCAGATTGTAAAAGCTTTTACGAGGGAACACCCGTCCAACCCTATATTTATTAACAGGTTTTTTTTCCAGCAATGGTGAGATTATTAATTTTCCTTGTGTGCCTGTGATAAAGGCCCCCCTTGCTCTCACTGGCAAGTTGAGCCTAAATTCAGCAGCACACCTTGGCATGCCCTCCTCTCTGCCCTGCTCCACCAGCCCTGTCTGGCACCCTGACTCATTGATAGTTCTGCAGCAGCGTCAGGTCGAGTCAAGACGAGAGACTTGCATTGCATTCAGTGTGCCCTGAATAGTACAAGCAATTCAGCATTTCTTGGGCTATTGAGTTGGATAGTAAATTCAATGACATTTTAATTTCAGAATGTTTCTCCATCATTTCTCCTGCCTCCAACCTCTTCAGATTTCAATGCAGGATGTCGATGATGCACAGCTGCTTTTGAGAAGCTGTCAAGGGACAAGTGGCGCTGAAGGCACTCAGAAAAAAGCAGGGGGCTGAGTTTTTGTAGCAACAGGGAGATGATACATCATTCCCTCTCCCTTGTGGGCAGGAATGGAGATGATCTGAAATGGTGTGTGTGTGTGTGTGGGGGGGGGTGTTGAACATTTCACTCCCCTCCTCCCCCCACTCCTGCCACTCAGCAATATCTCCCCCTACAGATCTATCATTGCTGAGCACAGTGACGGACACACACTTCATCTAGAGCTTTCTGTACACCGATCAGCAGTGAGCATTCAAATTTTGACATTTAAATTGTCAGATTTCAAAGTTAACATTCTGAGACCCACTGTTGCCCTTAGCTAATATGCACAAAACTTCCAATGTGTGTCCACTGAGAATTCGGCACCAGGGCTAGCTCCAGAGAGGGATTTAAGCACCTAACCCAAAATTTAGATTCTCAAAGGTATGCTCAGCTGCAGCCCAACCCTGTAGGTGCCTAAACTCCCTAGGCACCCAAGTTTCCAGCCATAAAGTCCCCTAGGTGTCTCCATTTCTGCTGGTGTGCACTTACAAAACTGCTCACATCAGATGGTGCTGAGAAGCCAGGCCCCTCACTCACACATAAGCTCCAGAAGAAACCTCAACCCCTCTGCCTTGCTCAACTGCAGGGCCCAGTCCAGTAGGTATTCGCAGCATATGCCTAGAGGAGGTGGTGGTAGTGCCATCTTACACCTATAGCACTCCCTTAGGATGGGGGAGAACCAGGTTCAAAAAGTCTTTCTCTGCCTGGCGTGGAGCAGGGACCTGAAGAGAGGTATCACCCCGTCCCAGGGAAGTGCTCTAATCACTGTGCTGTAGGGTATTTTGGGGTGGGTTTCTCTCATTCTCTGCTGTTGAAGGGGTCAGGTCCCAGTCCCTGCTCCCCTTACTATTTAATATTTCATACAAAGTGGAACATACAAATTTGAAACCGGGTCTCCCACATTTCAAGTGAATGCTCTAATCACCGGGCTCTTGCACAGGAAGGGGATGCCAGCTGTATCACCTCTTCCTCCATTCTTTGCCAGAAAGGAAGGACCTGGCTTCGGTGCCCAACTCCAGGAGAGGGTTCATAGCTGTGAAGCAGAAATACATGCCTCCTCCCCAGCCCAGAATTAGGCACCTTTGAGAGTGGGCATAGCTGTGAACCCACTCCTGGAGTTGGGCACCTAGGCCAGGTCCTGCTCAGCATGCTAGCTTCTGTGAATCCCCTCCTTAGGCACCTAACTCTCCCCTCATCTCAGGGAGCCCAAGGGCCTATCTTGTGGCTGAGGATTCCAGTAGGTGACGGGGGCCTAAAGTTAGCCCTTTAATGCCTCCTTTGTGGATCTAACCCTTGGTTTAGGCTGCCTGCAAACTAAGGCTGACAGTATTCCATCAGTTTGTGTTGAGGGTTGTTTCTGCAATCATATGGTCTAGAAATGGGCGGGGGGGGGGGGGAGGGAGGGAGAGAAAAAGAGGAGAAGCAGGGGGGATGTTGAATTAAAGTTTATATTCTTCAATGGGAATTGATTCTGCAGCTAATTGAACAAGCCGGAATTGTGGAAAACGTGCCTGCTATAAAATGTTATCTGCTCCCTCTGAAATGGCTGCCAGGCTTCCTGACAATACCAAGTGTGACTGAGCTGTCACTAATACGGCTCAACGAGGTGTCACGTTTTAAAGCCCTGTCCACACCAGAATCTGGTGTAATGGCACCAATGACACAAAAAGCCTTAGGATACACTGGTCATGGACTGGCTTGCTGGTTTTTTCCATGCTTTTCGAGCCTAGGTCAAATTCTCCCCCCCTCCCCTGATTTGTACAAGTTGTGCTGTACACACCGCAGAGCTTATTTTCTCACAGATTTGCCAGGAGCGATGGCTTCTTCACCAGCAGTATCGCCCCACGGTTAACGTCTTCAGCAGCTCCTCTAGAGGCCTCCTAGAACACGGTGCTAGTTAGCTCATATAGGTGTCTGTACACTGGTGCCTGGCCAGGGCAACGAGATATGGCTGCAGCTAGAGGCCAGGATTCAGAATGGGACTGTGATGCTCAGAACCGCCCACCTTTGCTTTCACGAGCTGCATGCAAACTGTCAGTGCCTTAGACACACTGCAACACACCGCTTCCCGAGCCTACAGCTCTGCCCCACATGTGATGCCTTTCTTGGAGTGTCAGGGGCAGGGCAGCAGAATGGGGCTGCCTTCTCTGCCCCAGAGTGACAGCAGGCCCACCCCCACCTCCACTTCTCTTTCCCTCACCCCATGAGACAAGGGGGGCAGCACTTACCTCAGTAACCAAGCAGAGGCTGCTTAGGTGAGTGGGCCAGGCCTATCGCACTTTGCTCCTGCCACACAGTTCTTTGCTGGGATGGTGTCCACAGGTCCCCCAGAGCAGGGGGTCTTAGAGATGCCTGGGGCAGCTCACACCTATCAGTGCTATTGCAATGATGTCTGCAGAGAGCCTGAGGCATCGGTTACTTGCTTTTATTAAAATGAAAGCTGAGATTCTGATATAATCACGTGACTCCCAGGGCTGGGGCCCTTCGCACAGGCAAACACTTCCTATGTCTCAATCCAGCCTGCTCATGAAGCAGCACTGCTATTGTAAGATGTAACCAGAGAGCAGCTATTAATTTATAATTATGAATGGTCCCCAATCATCTCCCCCTAAAACTCAAAATTACTGTTATGAAAAGCCAAGAGAATCCAGCGAAAAACTAAACAAAAACAAATAAGAATCACAGTGTGAAGATGAATACAGATGATTTCAAGATGCAGTACACCCCAGCTTCCTTGACAGACGCAGGTGGTCAGAAGTAATTACAATAACCTAAGGATTACATTAGCAGAGAATTGTTTCAATGAAAATATGCATTCCTTCTGTCATGGCCAGGTTTGAAACAAACAAGGGAAAACTAGAATTCTCAAATACCTGGCTAGTGTAAAACTGATGTAGCTCCATGCTCTACTGAGAAATCTGTCCACATCTTTTCTCTAAGAAAGATTTCAGACTCATCACCTAGTTCCATATCATTTTGCCACCTACCTTCCTGTGTCTTTTAAATCTGACAAAGCCACCCGACAAAGCCACACAACCCTCTGAATCAGAACTAGTGAGCACAAAAGTGTAATGACAAAGTGCAATCTGGAAGTTCGTGTTAAAGAGTTATGCTATGTTACCTACACTAAGTTTTATAAAAACTGATGATCATTTTGAGGAAAACATAATGGCTGGAGAGTGAGTTTTTGGATCCATCAATTAGGTCCATTTTCCATTTAGCTTAAATACCACATATATTTTTTTTTCTCCTGGATTAGGACTGTTTGATTCATTTACTTGTGTACATTTGTGAAACAGCCTTTGCACTTTCATAAAAATGATCAACAATGTCCAACTAGCTCTGTGGATTTCAGTGGTGCTACATGGATTTGTAACAGCTGGGGATCTGGCCCCACACAGTTCATTCATTTTAGTGTCCTACTGTACTTGCTGAACCATTTACCAGAAGTTTTCACAAGGATCATTTAAACTAACATGGTTGCTTTCTGCTCACTATTACCACAATACAGTTGTTCCTAGATGGTGAATTGTTCTAAAAGCTCTTTAAGTTTGTATTAAAGTAATGTATTTAATACTCTTCCTTCTTTGTTGCTTATATTAAAAAAGCTGTAAGAAAATAAAATATTGAACATGACATTGCGAAGTACCAATGGGCAACTTGTTGGACAAGAAAGATGAGTTGTCCCTGCCAAGGGTCATGCTGGAAATGTTGGGGGAGAGAAGTAGGAAGGAGTGACTAGAGGGAAGAAAGAAAAAAAGCATTCATTCAGACAAACGCCGGACAGAAACCACTTCCACAATTCAAAGAGGCAGCAGACCAACAGACTCCTGAATCAGAAGCAAGATGGCTGGAGAAGAAAGTAACATACGTGCTCAAAGTCAGACTGTAAGCATTAGAGGTTAGCTAGCATATGGTTTCTTTTAACCACCAGTGAAAAAACACAGTCTTTTTAAAAACTTCTACAATACTTTATATCTGCAGCTCTTGCATAGCCAGGCAATCATATGCTTATGGGTTTCATAGCCCAGTTACACCCACACAACTATAAAACAAACTTACCACTCTTTACTCAAGAGGCTACCATTCGTTGTTAGTAATAAACTAATAATCCTTCTGTCTGGTCTTAACAGAGGGAGGCTGTGAGGTTTAATTAATTCATGTTTATAAAGTTCTATGTTCTTTGTGATGTCCTGTGATAAAAGTGCAATGAATGAAAGTGCAGAAAAATTACAAGTATTTACTATTACATACTGTAAAATACTTATGTGAAAGATGCTAAATAAAGGAAGAAGGGTGCTGGGGTTGTTTGATCTATAACACAAATTAATCTCATTTGCTACTGTTGTTAGGACTAAAAAAAGTCTGAAAAATATAAGAACAGTGAGCCAAATGCAGGTCTGTGTAATGGGTGCAATTCTACTGACTTCACTGGAGTTGCACCTCCTTACACCAGGACTGAACTTGACCTAGTATGTCTGAAACCCACGCAGCCTAGTGAAATTATTAGTCAAAATGAAGCCACACTAATTATATCTAACACATTAAAAATGGGTCACACTTGCTTTGACGCACAGTAATCAAAGTTAAGCCTTTGCGAAAAGGACACATTTGCTTAGATAGTCTCAAAAGTTCTAGCAATGTCTAGAAAACCTGTTTCTACTCACTGTATGGATGGATGCCTGAGTAGCTAGAAGTATTCAAATCTGGACAGGTGATCTTTATTGTAGATTAATCTTCCAATGTAAAATCACTATTTCCTGCATAGCCACCCAGTCAATCACAATGCAAGAAAACGACAGGTGTATTCATTTGTAAGGAAGTGCTTGTGAGTTATGTATCCAGTTATAATGGAAGGAAAAGCTAGCTACAGCGCAAAAGGATGGCCAACACAAACCTCAACATATATCAGTAGTGAACACCTGTAGGCCCAAGGTTG
Source organism: Natator depressus (assembly GCF_965152275.1). NCBI lineage: Eukaryota > Metazoa > Chordata > Testudines > Cheloniidae > Natator > Natator depressus. Next base: position 116,099,262 of record NC_134239.1, read on the forward strand.
GAGCACAAATGTATTTTTGTCAATCACAAGTTTCATATAATTTTCTTTTAAATATCTACACTGGCCAGTTCCTCAGCTGGTCTACATCAACATGAAAGCCACCTGAAATTGATCTCAACGGAGCTATGCTGACTCACACCAGCTGTCCCACTACAGACTCAACTTTTATCCATTTCGCAGAGCACCTGACATTCTCTTCCACAGCCTACAGACCTTCCAGAATTATACTGAGCTGCAGCTTTCTCTCCCTCCAGCAGTGATCTATCAAGACATCTAGTGCAAGTCCATTAGCTCAAACAAGCCTCTTCCTGCATTTCTGTGTTGTGCCGGAGAACGCTGGTAGAGTTCCAAAGTTGCGTAAAGTGCTGAAGAGTCATTTTTAAATGATGCCACAATATTTGCAGGGAACGGTATAAAGCACTAATTCATTAGTGTTACAGATATTGGATCAGTGATACTCTGATCCAAACTACAGTTAAGCAAATACATTCATAGAAAAGAAAGTTTAAACACTTTTTCACACCTCTTGATTTAAGACTGGCCTTCTACACATACACAAAGAAGCATGCCTTGGTGTTCATTGCTCATTTTCAGAGTGTGCCATTGAGTGCGTGCTCTGCCCGGATTCTCTACCGCCAATGTTTAAAATGTGACTGAGCACTAGTTCCTAGGGAAAACTGTAGCCCTTGTATTTTAATACAGGATCCATGTACTGTCCTGGGGAGGAAAAAAAGATTCCCAAAATTGCAAATGGTCAATGCATAATTGCCAAGTGAGGTTGCTCTCTCTGCATCAGCTCAGAAATATGCACAAGAAGGCATGTTTTCAGGAGAATATGGTTGTTTATTTGTCTGCTGCACATAAATTATAGCCCCATGACCCACATTCATTCTTTACAGATTACAATCAAAAGGCTTCTTTTTAAAGAGCTGGTAATGAACAGGGCAAATGATACACACACACACACTTACTGTATATATTATACAATATACAGAAAAACTCTCACAACAAAGCATTTGATATTTTCTGTCAATGACAAACCTGTTTCAGGATTCACCTATGGCAGGTGTTTAAGGGCTTGATCTGAAGTTTTTCTGACTACTTCAATGGGAGCAGGACTGGGCCATTCCAGCTCAAAGCAGCAGTACCCAGCAGTTAAGAACATAAGAATGGCCCTACTGGGTCAGACCAAGGTCCATCTAGCCCAGTATCCTGTCTTCCGACAGTGGCCAGTGCCAGGTGCCCCAGAGGGAATGAACAGAACAGGTATCAAGTGATCCACCCCCTGTCGCTCATTCCCAGCTTCTGGCAAACAGAGGCTAGGGACACCATTCCTGCCCATCCTGGCTAATAGCCGTTGAGGGACCTATCCTCCATGAATTTATCCAGTTCTTTTTTGAACCGTTATGGTCTTGGCCTTCACAACATCCTCTGGCAAGGAGCTCCAGAGGTTGTTGTGTGAAGAAATATTTCTTTTTGTTTGTTTTAAACCTGCTGCCTATTAATTTCATTTGGTGACCCCTAGTTCCGGTGTTATGAGAAGGAGTAAACAACACTTCCTTGTCTACTTTCTCTATACCAGTCATGATTTTATAGTTCAGAATACAATGCCAATGATAGTGTATTCAAATGAAACTGCAAGGAGAAATTAAATGGCATAATGCAGTTACACACAGATGGGATGGATTTGTTTGCCGAAGTTTGGAAGAGCTATGAAGCTGGGGGGAACCCTAAGACTTATTAAAAAAAATGCTGGCTGCAGTCAAGGGCATTAGCAGTAATTAAACAAAAAATGCTCAAGTTAAAACAGACTGATTGGAGACCATTGCAACTGCAGGAACTATTTTAACCCTGAGGCAATAGTGTACCACTAGTGCACTAGCAGCTCATTCCTATTTATATTACATACTACATATTAAAAATGTGCTAAAGCAATGGGTAGGCCTCAGCACTCCAACATTATAAAAACAAAGGAAGGCATCAGAAGAGAGTATCAGTACCTTGCTCACTTAGGCCCAAACCTGCACTACTGATGTAACTGGAAGTTTTACCATTGACTTCAATGGCACCGTTTTTTGGCAACCCCATGCCCGTGGGTCAGATACACTTGTGCTTAGTGCATGACTGCAACGCGTCTGAGATGCACGAGACATTCTGGGCAGTGGAACAGGCTAAATTACATGATGCACTCTATATACCTGCCTCATTTTATACAATAATAGCATTGACACGTCAGTTGAGATTGTAGTATTTTTTAAAAGAGTATGTGCATCTTGAGACATGGACCCAATCCTGCAAGGTTCTGAACATGCTCAACTTGCACTGAAGTCAATGGGCCCAATCTTGTTGGCATTGAAATCAATGGCAAAACTCCAACTGATTACGCTGAGTACAGGCCCAATATAGCTAAGAGTTCTCAGCAACCCATAATAAATAAAATGTAAACAAAAGGAAAAAAATCTAAAATATATAGTGACATAATAGAGCCCCCAAACTGCGAAAGAGACAATAAATTGAAATACAGCCACTAAAACAACTTACCTTTTCCACAGCTATCAACAATCACAATGTTTTAAAGCCCAATCTCATGAGCCTGTCAACACTTTGCAGGACTGAGTCCTTATTCTTGGATCCATTTTACATATACACAATGGCCTATCCAGCATGCAGAAATACACTACACACAGACCGCAAATACCTAAGGAGTTAAGACTTTCTAGCCTTTCATCTTGGTGCTAAACAATTTTAAATTGCTGCTGAGTCATACTATATTTTGGGGCATCTTGTCATTACAGAACACTGTTATGTTTACTATGGTCCAAAGCCATTTCATTAACCAGCTGTTCTATAGATGACTGAATCGCTGCCTTAACAAGGGAAGCAGCAGTTTCTATCAGAAGCAATTCATACTGTTCTGAAGTTCCATGTTCCTGATCACTAAGACCATTGGGTGACTGAGCAGGAGAACCGACTTTAGCCTCCCTCCTGGGGCCACTGCCTGCTACTACGGCCTCTTTGCGATTAGAAAGTTTACTGAAATTGAGGTTCCCACTTATTTTATTCCCCTTTTGCTTATGTTCACATGAAATTGAGGACAGTTTGCAGTCCTGGTTCGACTCCTCTTCATCAGGCTCATCATCTGCTTCAGTAATTGTAATCACAATGCTCACTCCACTGGCGTCCTTGTTTTCTTCTAATTTCAATTGTTCATTTAAACAGCTCTGCACACTTACTGCATCATCTTTAAATGCCGATTGATTGAAACTCATTATTCTCTCTCTCGATTTACAGTCTTCACTAGCATTTATGTTCCTTCCAGACTCTCTACATTCAAGCCCTGTGTCATGGATGTTATTTATTTCTTGTACCTCTGTGGCTTCAGCTACTCTATCTGGCAGGTCCTTAGAAACATTAGCACTAAGGGTGGTATTGAGATCAACTCCCTTCTTTGCTACAAGTGTATGTTCAGGAGTTTCATGTAGGCTCTTCTGGTGTAGCTCTTCCTGGAGCATTATAGCAACTGCCTCTGAATTTGCTATTTCAGACTGAACGATGCACTGTGTGTGTTGATCAATGTCTGGTCTGGACTCTACCAAAAGCGCATTCTTCCCAGTGGAATTAAGTGAGTTCCTGTCACTTTTTTCAGACGCTTGGCTGAAGGATTGATCCATGCTAGATTTGACTGTTATTGCCAAATCCTCTGGTTCACTGCTAGCTTTATTCAAAATGCCCATCAGTTCATTTGCTTTAACACTGCAGTCTGATTCTTCTGTTATTTCAGAATGGCTGGGTTTTTTCTTGCCTCTTGAGAACCGTATACAGGGAATTTTAAGCCCAGAACTAACCTGATTCTTTGGAAAACTTTGCAAGCCAGGATCCTCAGCATTTATCTCCAGTTGCACTTGAGAATCAGAGTGTGTCTGCTTCCTTGAAGATTTTGACCTTCTCTTAGGTGTCACTAGACGTTTTATAGTTGTCCAGGTTCCCCTTGATGACTGAGATTGGTTGGAAACTTCCCCTTCTCCTGGGGCTGCACTGATGGATTGGCTTGTATGTTTCAAGGTTACAGTGTCTTCTTCACAGACACTTTTCATCTCCAATGCCTTCTTACATGGCTTCTTTCTTTTCTTAAAACAAAACATTGTGAGTTTTTCTGCCTGTTCTTCAGTTGAAGAGCACAGTTTTGCTGCACTAGGATTTTCTGATTGTGCTGTGTTTTCCATTTGAATTTCTTTAGCTGCCTTCTCCATATTTGTGGTCCTGCCTTCTAATTTCTTCATATATTTTTCTTTTCTATTAACCCATCAGATAAATTAATTGCAGGTAAGCTCAGAGTGCAGTTCTTTGAAATTTCATCCAAAAAACATGAAATTACTTTTGTGAACTGACGAGGTGTTATGCAAAGAAATGTTCTGATGGACTTGTTACACTACATTTATATTTCCACTATGATTTTTTTTTCTTACCTGTCCTGAGAGAAAGACTGACTGGATAGATTATCACACACTTTACTGCAGTTTATCAAATAGGCTCAGTTTCATCTCTGGGATGGCCAACCTGAAACACTACTTGATACGAGGATATTATTTCAGCAACAGTTGGACTTTTTTAAAATGGATGTTAAATCAGACCAAGAATTGACCGTTTTCATTTTATGATGGGCATCAATCAACAACTACTACTTGCTAATATGTTCATTATTTCACATTCTTTGAGCAATTGTATTGAAGTGATATTAAAAAAAAATAAAAGATACACCAAGTGGCCTTATTTTGCCTCCAGTGATAGGGTCAGCTGTTTTTCCTCTTTCCTTCTTTGCATTTCATTTGCTTTCAATTCATATTGCAAGGTTTGCCATTTATGTTGAAAAATATGGCATAGGCTTTCATCTCTCAAATTGCTTCATATGCATCTGCAACAAAACAAACAAATGATGAAAAACAATGTCGTAAAAATGGATATACAATTTGTGTTTATAAGAACTGGGTAATTTTTCAATTTCTAAAATTCCGTGCTCTGTGTCCTGATATATGTGTGCGCGCGCGCTATTCTACGCTCAAATACACCCTTGTAATCAATGGGAGCTGTGTTTCAATATATGAAGGCAAAATAGGGTTTCAAGAGTGCCACTCTAGTTACATAGGAGAACTACCACACGAATCTTGCATCTATATGAATTTTTATGTGGGTAGAAAGGGAAGTTTATTTTTATATTTCACTTGTTAGGAAAATGTTTTTCCCCTGAGAAACACTTTCCCCTACTGACCCATACGCACTCATAATTCCCCCAAGGGAAATTCTGAATTGAGATATCAGATGTTTTTATTCTTAATGCATAAGATGATCATATGCAGCTCCATAAAATATAAAATGGAGGGTTTGAGAGTTATAAAAGAGAAGCTTCCTTCATACAGTTTGGTTTATTTACAGTGTGTGCAAGCGTTCCATGGCAACCCCACTTTCACAGAACACATGTTCATCATAAAATGTATGTAACCCTTCCGAACGTTCCTGAATATAAAGATACAAATACACATTATAACACACTGACATACTTCTCAGTGAGTACATGGGATCCTCTCTCCTTGGATAACTTTGGGAAATTCTTTATAAATATTTTCTTTTTTGTCCTACTTTTTAAAAAACACTATTGTATGTATGTTTTAAAAAACTAAACTTCTAAATGCAATAATTTACTTATCTAACATTATTTGCTGTGGCTTAGGGATGTGACAACATATAAAAATACAAGCAAAGCAATGCACTGATATTTTATTTTATTATGAAGTCAAGTCACTGACATGCAATCAATTTGTATATGGGCAAAAAATAATGTTTTGTCACAATTATTTGTCAATCTTTGCTTTCCCCTAAACCTTACTCTTGAGACCACATGTGCTATGGAGACTATCTGCAATCCAGAATATGGAATCTGTAACTGACACAAACACTGATTTTGGAAAGGAGACCCAGACCAGCATTCCTTAATCATCATTAATTTTCCCCTGCATCGACATTACTGTATTTCTGGCTGGAAAGACAAGGAAATGGATCTGTCTGAAGAAAACAGCCAAGAGAAGATTAGGTGTCTTCTCCAGTCTCACTCTCTTTTTTTATTTTTTAAAGCAGGATGCCCTGGGATCACTTCATGACATTGCTCAGATCATTGTGCAATTCTAGATCAAATGACACAGTAAGCATTACATCTCAGTGCTTTCACCTCTTGTACACTCCATGTGCCTGGCAATTTATTTCTTGAATGGCAGAAAAAATGGATGCTGATTATTAGCAATCTTCAGGCTAGTGGAGTCTGAAATTGCACAGAATGAGAATTACAACGTGCTTAGTACCTTGCTGAATTGAAGCCTTAATCAATAACCCCTTTTCTGAATGAATCTTTCTCAGTTAATTTTTTTTAAATAGAAAATAAAGGAAATAGAAATGTTCAAATTACAGAAAAAGCCTTAGCATATCCATGCCAGCCAACAGACCCAGCCACCCACAATATAAACACCTTTGATTTAATGCAGGTTTCTTTATATGGTCTCCAAATCTCTGGAGGTTTCCTAAGCTATAGTATTTGCAATGGAAATGGAAACATTTCTGGTAGTTTGCAAACACACTGTTTCCCAACAAATAAGTTCACCTCACATAAGACTGATGCTATGGCCAAAATTTTCAACAGCATTGCTAAAAGTTCAGCTCCTACATCATTATTCAGACAACTAACCAGGTGAGCTGACTTTCAAAGGTGCTGAACACTCCCAGCTCCCATTGTGATTAATAGCTGTTGTGGGTGCTCAGCACCTCTGAAAATCATGTCATTTATTTCAGAATCCTAAATATGGATTTATTTCTCTAACTTTAGGCCCAGTGTTTGAAAACATTGGCCTTTGTCTTTATGATGCTACGGTACTCACCAAATCTTCAGCCAAAGCTTGCATCGACTGCGATGTGTTACCCTGCCATACACAGACAGGGAAAGTCTAGGGAGCGATTGATAATGAAAAGCCTAGATTCCAGCACACTAATGCAAGAGATCCATTAGTAATAATCCGCTACATATGGCAAGTAGGAAATGACAGAGATTGAAAACTTTTGCCTGTAAAGAGATCTATCAGCTCCCTTGTGGAAAGGAAGAGAGGCTGCCGCAACACAAGTCACCTGTCTCCTTCATGTGCCAGCCACCGTAATGAAAAATGAAGCTAGAGGCAAAGAAATAGATTGGGGGGGGGGGAGGAGAAGAAACATTCTCTCTCTGATTTTCCGTGTGAACAGTTCCATCATCCAGAGCCGGGATCTGAAGCGCAACAGGGCTGGCTCGGCAGCAGAGAAGCTGAGCCCCAGTGAATCTTCTCCGGCTTGCCCCGTTTTCAGTCTTCTCCCTTTGTGCCTGTTGCCTTCAGGTTTGGCAGGGAGCTGAGCCAGGAAGCGATGGGCCCCGCGCGGCGCTCTCACCCTCTCCCTCCCGCAGTGGCACATCCACCACCCTCCCCGGGGTGCTCCAGGGAGGCTCACAACTCCCCCAGACCAAGGGAGGGCTGCACAGGTCTGAGGAGGGCGGCTGCCCCTCAGCTCCCCGGCGGCCAGCGCTGTCCCCTCCCCACGCCCAGGACTAGCCAGCTCCCTGGACGCGGAGCACAGAGGGACCCTCTCTGCACAGCGGCAGGCGGCTCCGCGCTGAGCCGGGGATGCTGCACGAACACAGCCCAGCGCCGTCCAGCTTTGCTCCCCACAGCAAAACCCGCTCCAGCCCCGCAGCTCGGGCTGACGCTGCCCCGCTCCGCCCACGTGGCGTGCAAAGGGCACGGTGCCGGGCGGCTCCCTGACCCACGCAGGCCAGCGGACCCGCCCCAGCCCACACCCGCTCTCACCTGGCGCCCACGGCCCGCCGGAGAGAGGCGCCCGCAGCCCGCTCCGCCCGCTGCTGCTAGTGCCGCGGCTGCTGCTAGTGCCGCCGCGGGGACCCGCCCAGCCGCCGCGCGGGGGGGAGGGAGCCCGGCTCGCCCGCCCCGGGGCAGGGGACGCGCCCGGCTCGAGCCACGCCCCCGGCTCCCGCGCGCCAGCGGCCCGGCCGGGGGCGCTGAGCCGCGCGCACGGGGGCTCCGGGCAGGACGTGGCCGCGGCAGGAGAAGCAAAGGGGGCGCTGCGGGCGGACGAGCGCTGCAGCGGCTGCCTGGAGACGCACCTTGCGGTGCCCCCGCCAAGCCCCGCAGCGCCCAGGACCCCCGGCCGGCAGGCACCTGCCTGTGCAACCTGCCCCGCCGGAGCCCGCCTCTCCCCTCGCGCCCAGCCTGTCGCACCTGCTCGGCCAGAGCCGCAGCTCTCCCGGCCTGCGGGGGCGGCTCCACCTGCCCCCGGGGGCGGGGGAAGCGCCCCTGGGCTGCACCGCGCCGTGCACAGCCTTGGCAGGGCAGCAACACCAACCGCGAAGTTTGTTAGTCTGTAAGGTGCCACAAGGACTCCGCGTTGTTTAGCTTCAGATCCACAGATGCTCTATGGAGAATGAAGAAAAGGAGGACTTGTGGCACTTTAGAGACTAACCAATTTATTTGAGCATGAGCTTTCATAAGCTACAGCTCATTTCATCGGATGAAGTGAGCTGTAGCTCACGAAAGCTCATGCTCAAATAAATTGGTTAGTCTCTAAAGTGCCACAAGCCCTCCTTTTCTTTTTGCGAATACAGACTAACACGGCTGTTACTCTAAAAATCTATGGAGAATGAATGCCTCTAGGATCTGTCACGAGCTTAAAGATACTCTCATCAAGTTTGCTTTCAGCCAGTCCTTGTCTAAGGAGGACAAAGCCAGTGTTTAGTTTTTAAAGAAAGGTTGTACAAAAGAACTGGAAGGGTAGGTGGGAGCTAGGAGAGGAAAGACAAGACAGGCTGAAAGGAACAAGATAAAGTTGGTAGAATGGAAGACCGCAAGAGGGAGATGCCATAAGAAGTGCAGCTATGAGATGAAACAAGTATTAAATGTAGAAACTGACACAAGTTAGTTAGCCTCTAGCTCTATCTATTCTGGCATCCTGGCTCCAGAAGTGGCCTGTCCAGGATGCCTTAGATGAAGAAGCTCCTAGGGTGCCTAGCCACGTGCACTATTAAATATGGGGAGAAAATCCTTCCTGACCCCATGCAAGTGGTCTGGTTTATGCCCTGAAGATTAGTTGTTCTCCTTGGAATGATATATAAAGGAAAATTTAAATGCATCTAGGGATTTTATGACAACTTAAGTTACTCTAACTTCACTCTTGTGACAGCCATGTAATTGTTACATAATTATTCTCCTTGCTAGCTTACTATATATAGTGTATGTGTATTACAGAGAAGCTCATGTACTGGTTGGTGCATACACCTACATCAACTCTTCTTCCAGTCAGAGCAAATTTTTTAACATATGCTAGGTCCAGATCTAACACAAGCATATGGGCCTTGCAGTTTTATGTGGAAAGAATTATCCAAAAATATTTAGCTGCTTGCATAGGCAAGTTATTCTAGCCAACTGACACAAAGAACTGGTGGTCTCACTTCAGATCTTTTACAGTCAGAGTACATCCAAATCCACTGAATAATTCAGGTAATTTATTTTCCTACAGATGATATGCAGTACCCCAGAAAGGAAACTGGATTAAATTTATACAGTGGTGCACTGCAGGCTCAACAGTATTACTGCAATAATCACTTTTACTTGTCAATACTGGGACTGCTGCCATGTACGGTCCCCAAATTCATCATAAAAATAACTTCTACTTCATTAATCTCCATGCATATATTAAAACCCAGGGAACTCTTGAAGGATTTTAGCAATTTATTGGTGTTAATTAGAAGTCTGGCAGTAACTACATTTTCACATTATGAAGTGATTTTTTGGCCTATTGTGACAAACCCTGTTACAGACCATTTCATTCAGTGCTTGTGCTGTCTTCTCACCAAAAAGGGGATTTCAACAAAAGTTGTTACATCATTTACAAATCTCATCCCCGCTCATCAGCCATCTATTGAAAACCACGTATGGAACAGCTTCCCGTCCCCAGCCACAGCATGGTGATCCGGTCTTCAAAAAGGCAAAAGTCTATATGCTCCACTGCCATTAACAATTTAGTAGGTAACAACAGAAACACAGATTGCAGGGCTTTCTTAAGAGGATAGAGTGCAGGCGCCCACAAGAAAAATTCAAAGCAGAAACTAATGGTCAGAAACTTTAGGGTAAGCACAGAAGAAAAGGGATTCTTCCCTACTGCCTACTTTTCATTTAATTAGTGCAGTCTGATGGCACATTTTCTCTTTTAATGCTAGCAATAGATTATAGAATTAAGTGCAATAGGAAGATACAGTGCTCAGACTTTAAGGGATAAGGTGTACCTATGCTCTAAAACACATTTAAAAACAACCAATTAAGCCCTGGGTTGTTGTAAACACTGTACCAATCGAGAAACTGCAATTTTATTGTTACATTTTAATAAGTAAAAATCAGAGCTAGAAAGAGGGTATTAAAAACAAATTTTGTATTTTGCTCAATCTGCAATTATGAAGGGCAAAAGCAATGACCTCCTGAGGTCCCTTCCAACTCTGATATTCTATGATTCTATGAAGCCTATTCTATCATTGAAAAACATCATTGTATAAGATTTACAAGTTCTTATGCTCACTGAACTAAAAGTTAGCCTGAAATAAAATATTTTTTTTAAATTTATTCAGATTAAAAAAATAAATGCATGCATTTCATTTGTTTCCAAATGCTCCTTTCTCCCAGTCACTTCATGTATTGCATTTTCTCAGCCATATCTTATTGTGTCTTAAATCCGGGGATAACTGAGTTTGCATTACTCATCAAGTAAGCTTCAGGTAGCTAGAAAGAAAAATGAAAACTTAATTACTTATATATATCTAGCATATCAAAGGCAACTTTTAGGAGGAATTATAACCAAATGCCATTGGAAACATATGGCTTCATAGTTAGATGTGAGTAAATCCCTTAACTCAACCCAAAGATTTGCAAGGCTTCTAGCCTAAGTAAGAGACTTACCTTTGGTTAACATTTCTTTTCAGAATAGCCCATTCACCTGTTCTGAGACTGGATCCAAGTCAATATCATAGAAACAGGGCCGAGTAGGAAGTCCTGGCATAGTACTCATCTAGCAGACAGAAGGAAAAGCATATTAGTGGAGAGAGCCTGGGACTGGGAGTTATGAGGGCTTGGTTCTGTTTTTGGCTCTTCCATTGACTCAAGTGTGACTTTGTACAAATGATTTAGCCCAAGATTTGGCAAAGCACTTAAGCATGTGCTGAAATTTAAGCACGTGCGTAGTTCCACCGATTTCAATGGAACTACTCATATGCTTTAATTAAGCTTTGCTGGACAAGGGAGTAACTGTACCACGGTTTCCCTGTTAGTAAGATGGGGTGGGGATCTCAATACCTCACAGAAGCGTTGTGAGGCGTTCATGTATGTCTGCACGTCGAGCTGGATGTGTAAATTCTAGCTTGAGGTGACACAGCTGCACTAGCTCTGATGGAGCAAGCGGGCTAAAAAAATAGAGTACAGGCGAGTCTCATCTTACGCTGGGGTTACATTCCACAGGCAGCGCGTAAAGCAAAAATCGTGTATAGTCAAAATTACATTGAGTGTAATGGCGGGCAGAATCGCCCGCACTACAGGTACAGTATTTAAATTGTTATTTTTCCTCTTTTTTGTTTTTTGCTGACGGCGCAAAGCTGAATTTGCGCATGTTAAATGCGTGTAAGATGAGACTCGCCTGTACAGCGTGACGGTGTGAGGGGCTAGTCACCGTGAGCACATACCTGTCCAAGACGTACTCAGCACGGCTAGCCTCTCTCACTGCTGTGGCTACATTCTATTTTTGGCACACTAGCTCTGATCATGCTAGCATGGTGATGTCTCCTCAAGCTGGAAGTCACACCTTTAGCTCACAGTGTAGATACATATAATAAACATGTCAGAAGTGCTCTGAGAGCCAAGGATTGAAGGCATTACCTACATGCCCAGTACTGACTTGGAAAAGAGATGGATTTTAAGACAGAAGCTGGGCTTGCACTGAGGAGGGGAGGGGCAACTCACTTCCACTGGATGGAACAGCCAGTCACATTAAACTGTATGGAAGTTCTGAGAGCTGTTTTAAGTCAGGACAGTGGTGCACTGGCCAAACAGAGTGGGGAAGCTTGCACTACACCTGCCTACGCAAGCCAATGCCATCACTTGTTCAGTTGTCAAGCGCCAATATTCACAAATCCATAGAGTTTAAGGCCAGAAGGGGCCATTAGATCATCTAACCTGACTTCCTGTACCTGACAGCTGTAGAACCTCACCCAGTTACCCCTGTACTGAGCCCAATAACTTGCATTTGACTAAAGCGTATCATCCAGAAAGGCAACCTGTCTTGACTTAGAGACCTCAAGAGATGGAGAATCCACCACTCCCTTTGGTAGTTTGTTCCAGTGGTTAATAGTCTTCACTATTCAAAATCTGTGCCTCCTTTTTAATTTGAGTCTGTCTGTCTTTGGCAGCCAATCATTGGTTCTTATTACACCATACTCTGCTAGGTTAAAGAGCTCTTTCATGGGAATTAAAAACTGAGTACCAAAGTACTTGTGCACTGTAATCATGTTACTGCTCAATCTCATTTTTGCTAAACCAAACAGACTTAGCTGTTTAAATCTCTCTCTGTTTGGTGTTTTCTCCAGCCCTCAAGTAATTTTTGTGGCTCTTCTTTACACCCTCTCCAATCTTTAAGAATTATCATCAGAACTGTACGTACTATTCCAGTATCAGTCACACCAATGCCATATACAGAGGTAAATCACCTTCCGACTTATACTCACTCCTCCTCCTTTTATACATTCAAAGATAGCATTCGGTCATTTTGCCACAGCACTGCCCTGGGAGTTAACATTGAGTTGCTTGGCCACTATGGCCCATAAATCCTTTCCAGAGGGCCACTGCTTTCTAGGATACAGCCCTCCATGCTGTAGGTATGGCCTGCATTCCTTGTTCCTCTATGTATTACATTTCACTTGGCCGTATTAAAACATTCTGTTTAAATGAGCCAAGGTTACCAAGTGATATAGACCACTCTGTATGACTGCCTGTCCTCACCATTATTTACTTTTTTGCCACTATTTGTGTCATCTGCAAATTATCAGCAGTGATTTATACTTACTTCCAGATCACTGATTCAAATGTTGAACAGTGTTGGACCTAGAACTGATCCCTATGGGAACCCATTAGAAACACCCCCATTTGAGAAGGATTCCCCATTGATGGCTGCTTTTCGAGATTGATCAGTCACCCCATTCTTATTCTATTTAATGTGTGCTTTACTGATATTGCATAGTGCTATTTTTTTAAATCAAAATGTCACGCAGTACTAAGTAAAACACTTTACAAAAGTCTAGGTATATCATATCGACACAGTTGTCTTTGATTGATAAGCTTGTAATCTCAAGTAAACACCTCTTGTAAAGGAAAAACAGAAAATTGTTGAGCATAAAGTTAATCACAGTATTAAAAAATAAATTACACTGTACCCTGAACACAACAGAACTGCAAAAACTGTACATCTCCACAGCAAACCATTTTCTCCATGACAGGTTTCAGAGTAGCAGCCGTGTTAGTCTGTATTCGCAAAAAGAAAAGGAGTACTTTTGGCACCTTAGAGACTAAAATTGGTTAGTCTCTAAGGTGCCACAAGTACTCCTTTTCATTTTCTCCATCACAGAGATCAGCACAGAAAGATGGGAAAGCATGCAGGATACCAGCTGCAATTATTTCTAATCTGTGCTTCCTAATGTCATAGATCTCATTGGCTTTAAATGATACCACACACTTGTCCACGTACATTGTACTTTGCAGGCAGGGTGGATGAAAAGATGGCTCTAAATTAATGGGGTGGGGGCGGGGGGGGGGGGTAGAGAGAGAGAGAGAGAGAGAGAGAGAGAGAGAGAGAGAGTGAGTGAGTGAGACATTAATTGCTCTGTTTCTTCCTTGGGAAGAGCATAAAAAAGGGTGACTGCTGACTCGACACCAGGAGATTTACAAGAAGATTAAACTTTCCTTTCAAACCTGTGTCCTGGTTTAAGAGGACGTTAAAAGGGCAGCTTCTTGTTTAATACAATAAATGAAAACACTAAAAGGGTGTTTTAAGAAGGTTACAAGTGTGGCAGGGGAAAACAGTGGGTCCCCGATCCTGCAATTGACTGTACCTACATGAACCCCTCTATTCACCTGGAAGTCAGTGGGACTTCACATAGGCACAAGCAGGTGCAGCATAGGGCCTAAAATAATTCACTCCTTGATGCTCTAGAATTCAAGTAAATACTGTAGCTAACTTTCAGCATGACAATTGTTTGCTATCTCCTAAAAAGACCTCTTCTAGAACAAAAGGTTACTGTATGTCAGATCTCTTTGTCTATTACTCAGCTTCTTACAAAACTAAATTCACCTTCTAAAATGATACACAAAGAATGTTAGGCATCAGCAGTGTCTTACTGAGAAATTTACAAACCCAAGTTTTTTTTTTAAAAAAGGACACACTAGCCTGATTTTGCCACAAAATTCAGAGCCTTTTAAGTCACTTTGCATCGTTACACAGTACATTTTAAGAGAATGATCATCTCTATGAATGTTAATTATTCATATATTTTTATTGTCGTTCTGCTGTTCTCAAAACTAGATGTAAATGAGAGTGTGGGGTGTTTTCCTTAATGTAGGCACTGAAAAGCTGAAGAATACAGAGTGATTATCATTGCTTAGTTACGCATGGAGAGGCACTGAATCCACCCACAGAATTAACAAACAAACAAGCAAGCGAACAAAAAAAGGCCCAACAATCAAGCACCTATTATATATTACAGGCTAAAATTTTCAAAAGCACTTAGTAACCTGTTTTCAAAAGTGACCTAGGCACTCAGAAGCCAATGTCTCACTGAAAGTCAATGGGACTTTGGCTCCTAAGTCCCTTAGGTTCTTCTGAAAATTTCACCCATTTCTAAGTACTTATCTGGCCCAGCATATCATCATCTAAGGCAGTGGTTTCCAAACTTTTTACCTCATGACCCCTCCTTACCTCTGTCCATGCCCCCTCCGCAGCCCCCAAGCCGCGGTTAAGAGCCAGGGCCAGGAGAGGGGTGAGTTACAGCTGGGCTGGGAACCAAAAGCTGAGGCCAGGGCTGCAGCTGGGGGTGAGTCTGTGGCCGGGAGCAGAGCCTGAGCCAGGAGTGGAGTCACGGCCAGGCGCTGGGGTTGGAGCAGAGTTGGGGGCAGAGCAGAGCTAAACAGCTTTCCTGGGGGACTGCACCACACAGTCTGGGGTCCATTAATCTAATGGTATGCCTACACTGCAATTCGACACTTAGGAGCTGTTTAATTGTGGTGTAGACATTTGGGTTCAGGCTGGAACCTGAGCTCTAGGATCCTGCAAGGTGGGAGGGTCCCGAACCTCTACACCAACCCCTTGAGCCCACATCAGCTGACACAGGCCAGCTCTGGGTTTTTATTGTAGGGTAGAGACACCCTAATGGGCTTAGACAACAGTCTGAATTCTGCATTCCCCAGAGCTGGATCCTGCAATCATGCCCCTCTAAAGTCAAATGGCTTGGTGGATACTTACACAAGACTGATCTGGTTGCAGGGTCAGGGCCATAATCATAAATCTTCTATTAATCCTGATGTTATTGTGTCTATTAGAGTTAATGTCTTGTGCCAAAAAAGTACTTTAGACATTTGGAAAGCAGGACTGATTTTGCAGAACTGACACCATGGGAGAACAAACCAGTTCTATTTGGTTTTAATTTCTGAAAACATCCCTCTCTCATACATCTGATCTAAGATACATACCCCATGGTTCATCTACATTTCAAACTCTCCAAAAGTCATTGGATTAAATTCTGTGTTGTTTGCAATGAATGTAACTAATGATGGGAAAGGGCTCAATTTATCTTTCACTGTATCCAAACACATATGCTCTTTTTAAAGAGGACAGATTATTTAAATGAGACATGACTAATTCCTTCATCACAGGTAATCTAGAAATATTTACACTGCCATGTTCTTCTTGTTCAATCAATGAACCCAGCATTGAGATTTTCAACAGTTACCACTTGCAGCAAGAAGGGAAAACACTCTCCATGCCCTATCCACTCAGAGAAACAACATTTAGTAGGTCTTCTACCAGTGTCTGCCCAAACAGGACTAGATTCCTCCCCTCCAGATTTTCAGGCACTCCTTTATTGCTGATGTTATTTCCTTGGACATGATTGTCTGTAGCTCCCTTTCACTCTGCGTTGATTACACCAGCCATTTAGGGTGGTGATCCCATCAGATTCGTCACTGGATCCTGTTCCCACCCATGTCATCTCCAGCTGATGATGTCACTTCCCCACTTTTGTGTGGTTTTTATTGCTGTCTTTTTTTTTTTTTCTCTTCAAACAAACCAACCAATTTGGAGGCAGTGACTGAACCTAGTTTAATGGATTAGATGCAGCTCAAGTTTGAGAAAACTAAACATAATGCCTGTGGTTTAACTTTGTTCACATGGCACCAACACTGTTTCCGCGTCTGTAAGTAGCGACTACACCACTGGAGATCAATAACCTTCAAGATGCTCTAGGAATCAAATTGTTGAGCGTGCCTGAGCCATGAAGAATTCAGTGAATTTTAATTAACGACTAAGCACGGAGGGTCTGAGCAATGGTAACAATATTGCTCTTTCAGGATACTTAAACTCATTTTCCAGGTTTTGTTTGTTTGTTTGTTTTCTTGAACTTCAGGGACTGTTTGTTTTTAGTTAAATATATATTTTTTGTTTTGTTTTTTTTAAAGCATGATTTAAAAGAAACATTCAGCTGTTTAGGGAGGCAGGCAATTTCTTGCTCGTCGTGACTGACTGTTTACTCTTCTACTTGGTGTTAAAAATTAATTTAATTTTTTAAGATTTCCTCAAACACAACAAATCTAGTTACAATGAAGTGATTAAGATTCAACCCCACAGATCTAAAGCACTACTCATCATTTCAACTGTATTAAAGTCAAGTCTAAGAGCATTAGCGTTACATTTGAAAGGGGGATTCTAGTACTCAAGAATGAGAATAGCACCTAAAATTTGGCAGAGTGCTGGCAGGCATAACCCAAGTCTCCCTCTGCAACTGTAGTAATACACTTTCATCCTGACCTTCCTCACCCTTGCTATTCTGGTCTCTACTAATCAGAGTGAATGGACTCTTGCCAAATTATACTGTGGTTTTACAATGTGGACAAATGTCAGCTAAATCCAAATTCATTTCACTTCTGACCCAGACTAGGTTGGAGCTCAGGTCTCTGGAGATGAAACTGCATTAATATTCTTACTGATACTTGCACAAACAGTCCTACTTTGTCAGTGATATTCCACCTTGACAAATCAACCCAGTGAGCCCATGCACTTTTTTCTTCTTTTAAATTCATATGGTTTTAGGGTTACAGCAAGCAAGCTGCTGTTGGCTATAGGTAAGAACATAGGAATGGCCAGACTGGGTCAGACCAACGATCCAGCTAGCCCAGAATCCTGTCTTATGACAGTTGCCAATGCCAGGTGCTTCAGAGGGAATGACCAGAACAGGCAATCATTGAATGATCCAACCCTCTGTTGTCCAATGATCCATCTCCTGTTGTCCGCTCCCAGCTTCTGGCAATACAAGACTCAAGTTTTTAAATTAAAAAACACCAACAGTTCAAAATTAGGTGAAAATGTTAAAGACTCTTTAGTTCTACCCCATGCATTTTCCTATTTATATCTGATAATTGACTTTACAGTAAGGGGCAGCTGAAATGTGCATCTTCCTATTAAATATATTGCTTCCTTAAATTGGAGAGTTGAAATGCTATTGACTTTCCTGTAGCACTCGGACCTTCCCCTTTCAGTGAAACAGTTATGAACTTTCCCAATTGATTTTTGTCCTTTATTTGGCAAACGGAGCTTGCTTCCTCATCGCCTTGTGCTCCCCATTTGGTTTACGTCTTAGTATCAGCAGCAGCAATCAACTGTTTGCGGCAAAGCAGGAGGAGGAGCTTACCTTGCGTCTGATGCATTCTGACGCATTCAAGTAGTTTAACTAATTCTCTGCAGCTGTACAGAGCCTTTAGCTACAGAATTTCAAGGCACTTCACAGTTAGAAACTCCAAGCCACAGAACACCCTTGTGAACTAAGTATTATCCCCATTCTGCAGACAGGGATGCTCAGGGAAGTTAAGTAGCTTGTCCAAGGCCAGTGTTATTCTGGGAGTCTTTGCTGTAATTAACATTCCTTCCATCACATAACAAGGAAAGTAATAAATATCCAATTGCATCACTGACTGTATTGTGCACATTGAGTGCTACTTCTAAACAGACTAAATTACTCTGCAATATTACAGAGAAGGAGTGACTGGTGCAGGTGCTGTGCTGGACGGACTAATTACTCAAAGCCCTTCCAATGTAAGATGGGACAGCTAGCAGGGAATTCTCTGTTCGGACCCTGGGAACTCACTTCCTCTCCAGATCTGCACCCCAGGGTTTGTTAGCCTCATGGCATGTTGCATGGCTCCCCCGTTTGCTCTGGCTCATGAAAAAATTGGCACTGGATAGGGCTAGGTGTGGGACTTGGCTAATTTCACTATAAATTGGCGCCACTGCAATCGATGCAGCAGCGTCGATTTAGTGGGTTTGGTGAAGACACGATAAGGCACTCTCCCATCAACATAGTGTGGTGTAGACACCGCTGTAAGTCGATCTACGCTATGTCGACTTCAATTATGTAACTTACCTAGTGTAAATTAAATTGACTTACAGCGTTGGTGTAGACCAGGCCTCAGGGACCATATGTAAGGTCAGTTAATCTGCCACATTTTATGTTGTTGCTGGATATTGGAATTATCTGGAGGAAATGAGGGCTCTGTTTATTTTAGCATATTTTTAAAAAACTTTCAAGGGCATCCAGCGTATTGTACAGGCACTCCATTAGGAGCACTATAGAGACACATTATTAGTATACTGTGTAAATCGTGTATGGTATGCAGAGTTCCCTCTCTTAGGATACCAGAAAGAACCACTGATTTAAACCACCAACTGGAATGCACACGCATTTTTTCCAAACCTTTTTCCTTTATGGAGCTGAGGTTTTAACTATGACACTTACCGTTCCTACCAATGGATACAGGAATCCAGCACCCACACTGGCCCTGATATCTCGGATAGGCAAGATAAAGCCTGTAGGCACGCCTTTCTTCTCTGGGTTATGAGACAATGACAGGTGAGTTTTAGCCATGCAGATTGGCAGATTTCCAAATCCCTGGGGAAACAAGAAGGGGCAAGAAAATAGGATATAATTTGTAAAGTGCAAAAGTAAAACTTTCGTCTCGGTAATCTGCTTCATTCTGCCATTCTTTGGATTAACAGACCATCTTGTCTCTCAGTAACTGCTTTGCCTACAACCTGCATGTTACTGTCAAATCAGTTCTGTATCACCTTTCCTCTTTTCTCCAGTCACTAAGGAAAAAACAAATGTTGTCATGGCCAGATCCAATCAGAGAAGAGGTTAATGCTTTTATAGGAATCCAGTATGTAACTAAGCGTTTTTGTGGGGTTTTGTTTTTTTAAATTAATTTTTATTTTAACAGCTCAAAATTAAAGTTCTCAGCCCACCTGAAGTCTTTATTAGATCAATTACAATACAATTACACAGCTATTATATGAATGGTCTGTAGAATATAGAGGTACATGTAAGAAATATGAAAAGGGAGCAGCCATACAAATAATTTCACAAACAAATGTTCTCCAAAAGAGAAGTCATTCAAAACATGCAAGACACCAAGAAAACACATACCATCTGCACAGCACTCAGCTTCAAAACCCTTTACAGACATTAACTCTCACAGCCTAGCTGCAAGGGATGTAATTATCACCAGTGCCCTATTACAGAAGGGGAAGGAGAGACCAGCTAGGATGGTGACATGACTTAAAACATTGGGTGAGCCAGTGTTTCAATCAGGAGAAGTTCCTAACCAGAACACCACCCTTTTCCCAGCAGCTGTGCCGATTCCCTCCAGCCTGTAGGTGCATGGTTTGATTAGCACTGACACTGCCCTTCACATATGGAATTCACATTTTAAAAACACAACTGTTTAGTGCAAATGTTTTAAAGGGGAAAGACAATGGGCAACAATGACCTGGAGAACTCACCTGCTTAGTGTAAACTACAACTTTCTGCTCTGCCTCTGGAGATAGCTCAATGTCCTCTGCCCCATAAATCTGCTGTGCAATAATTCTGATCTTCTCTACAACCGGGAGCTAGAAAAGAGAAACAAGTCAATGATGGCGAGTCTATCAAGGGCTGTGACATCACAGAAGCTCTTCAGTCCTGTACACATCAAGGGACGCGCAACCTGCAGCTATTACACCAATTTCTGCTTGCAGCTCTACAGAGCTCTACAACAATGTGAGGGTTTTCAAAACAGGTTTCACTCATCACATTACAGCGGTTTCTTTTGACAGTAGGACAAACAAGACTCATTTATTGTCACCAGAAGCAAGAAAATATGCATAAATATTCTTTAAGCTGAGCTTACATGTTAACCATCCAACCTGGTTACAACAGTGAAACACTTAAGAGGAGTGGTGGTGGGGGGGAATGGTAACTTCTGAAAAAATCCAAAGCAGTTCTAGGTACTCAGGAAAACAAACAGCATGTAAGAGAGAAATTCAGCATCTGTTAAGGTGAACAAATTGATTCAAAAATATAACATAGCATTTCACTAGACCCTTAGACTGCTGTCTGCTACAGAGGAAGCCCTGAAGAAGAGCTCTGTGTAAGCTCAAAAGCTTGTCTCTCACGAATAGAAGTTGGTCCAGTAAAAGATATTACCTCACCCACCTTGTCTCTCTGCTATAGAGGAAGTCAGACATGTTCAAGCCAGAAATGGTGGTTACTGTTAAACACCAGATCTGCAGAGACTGACTGAAAGATGTATAAGCCAGGCTCCTGGACCATTTAGGCACTCTCACTGGAGCACTGTGAAACTTTTGCATGAATATCTGGCACTGGCTTTCAATAAAAGAATCAAACTTTGGTGCATCAGTCAAGATTTTCCAGAAGTGAATAGCGATTTTGGTGCCCAACGCCAGACACCTTAAGAGGCATGATTTTCATGGGGTTGCTACTTGGCATTTTCTGAAAATCAAACCCCTTTACAGTGTGTCCGGCTGGGCACTCCAAAAACTGAGGTCAGTGCAGCACCCACTCACCCACAACAAAATGGGGGGAGGGACATGTACATTAAATATGAAAGGTTTCAGAGTAACAGCCGTGTTAGTCTGTATTCGCAAAAAGAAAAGGAGTACTTGTGGCACCTTACAGACTAACCAATTTATTTGAACATGAGCTTTCGTGAGCTACAGCTCACTTCATTGGATGCATACTGTGGAAACTGTAGAAGACATTAAATATGAAATCATCATCACACCAGTGTTTCTGGGGTGGTCCTCCAGTGTGTGCGCAAGCATGCCCTGTGAACCCCTCCATTTTCCTTCCTTCTTTCACTCTGTCCCCCATGCCCATTACGTATTCGGGGTCCCCTCCTGGCTAACAGGGGGGCACCACGCTCGAGCGTAATAAACTTGGTGTTTTTTGGGAACTCTGCAGTTGTGGACTTTGTTTATGTGCCTCAGCCTAGACTCGAACTGTGCGTGTCCTACCAGGTGTAATTTGCAGCATTTGTGTGCGTGTCCTACCAGGTGTAATTTGCAACAATACTGACATCCAGGAAGTTACCCTCCTTTTGGCTGAAGGATGCATGGGTCTCTCCTAGGCTAGTAAGTCATTAATTGCACTACAAAGCATCAAAGAGAAAATGGGAATTGAAGGATTAAAAGCAAGTAGAACATGGAGATGTCCTCCATGTTCTTAGAAGAGATACAGAAAACTCCAGAATGGGGAAGGTGTGGCCGGAAACTGAACTACAAGAGCTCATTACATCTGTAACAATCTTAGGAGTTACCTGAAACATCCATCAACTCTATTTATAAACCACATTTCCAGTTACTTGCAGTATTTTTAATGTATCACTTAGCTTCCATGTATTTAGAACAGATGATTTTCAATCCTTGTGAGACATTAAATGATTATTTGATTACTCTGTGGACTCAAGACAATAGAGTTCGAATCAAATTCGCCCTTGGATATAAAATAAATTGATCACATATTTGTTTTGTGGTCAGGCAGGCAGGCAGATTTCAGTGAGCTCCACCCCATGCAAAGCAAGAGGCACATTCTGAAGTTCTAAGAAAGATCACAAGTTGAGCAAAACATCTCTCCAGGTCTCTTCATTTCAGTGTATGGCCTGGAAAATGCGTCTCAGTTTGAGGAGTAAATACTCCCACTGCCCTGATCCATGGTTGCCTACAGTAGACGTGCTTCACACTCTGAGTGGGAGTTCTGGTAAAGCCTTTCAGTGCAGACAAGGAACAAGTTCCAATCAGTCATCCACAATGCAAGGAAAGAGACTTTACAATTCACTGCCCAGACTCAAAAGATCTAGGATCCAATGGAAGTCTCAGATTTTAGGGTGATCTTCAGTCTTAGAGCAGTGGTTTTCAACCTTTTTACGTTTGCACACCCCTAAAAAATTTCAAATGGAGGTGCGGACCCCTTTGGAAATCTTAGGCAAAGTACGCAGACCTGTATGGATCCACAAACCACAGGCTGAAAACCACTGACTTAGAGCAAATAAATCTAGGCAACACCAGCAAATGGATACAATGCACTTTCGTGAAGTATCACAGACCACAAAGCATGTCTGTAATTCTAATCCGCAATGTCCTCAAACATTTTTGCTGAAGTGAAATGCAAAGTCACATAAGGTCTCCCCTTTGGTCAATGCATGTTCTCACCTCCACATTGTAGAGAAACTTGAAGTTACTCAGTTCCTGTGAGGCTCTCTGAACGGCCTGAGCCAGAGCAACAGCTCCTTTCCCTCCCTCTGCCCAGTGAGTGCACTTCACAGCACCATACGCCCCAGCTTCTTTTGCTAGTTGAATGACCAGTTGCAGCTCAGCCTCTGTATCAGATCTGTAAAGATGACCAAGTATACACATTTAGTATTCAGATGATTTGTTTGCCTCTTTTAAACATAAAGCATGTATCTTTCCCCCCAAAATATCCTAAAATGCTGAACAAAGCAATCCTAGAAGCCAGCAGACCCACCATAAGTCAGGAGAGATTTTCATATAGGCCTCCACTATCTTGTGAAAGAAGCCAGTCCACAGCAGTACAGCCAGCTCTCTCCGTAACGGCTGCGGTGTATACAGAAATCTATGACTGACAGAGCAGCATCCTGTATTTTCAGTGGTTCCTGTCCTATACAGAGGTCAACGTCACCAGCATAATTCTTGTACTAGGAAGTAAGAGACTACCATGAAAGCAAATACCATTGTTGGTCTATGAATGGAGATCGGATGGATATAATGCACTTCTCTTAGAAGCCAAAAATGATACTGTGCTACATACCAGAAACTATTCACTTCGGATGGCAAATCCTTAGCTGATTACTCAGTTTCAGACTGGCTGCAATCTGCAACTGGAATCAGTTTAATACCAGTTCAAAGCTTTGTTGCTTGTATAAAAAGGGACAATAGCGACAGCATAGACTATTATATACTTAATCTTCAGGACACCAGAAGCATCTTCTGATCACAATCATTTAGTTGGCAAGAATGAAAATTACTGGCTCAATAAACAACAATCCTATTTTATCAAGATTAAAACTAGCCGGGGAAAGAATTTAAGAGATTGACAAAGGAGCTCTCTTAGTCATATTTATCAGACAATTTTGTTCAATGCAAGATACTAGTTGGTAGCAGTTTATACATTAGTTTATAGAAAGCAAGAAAAAGGTGACATTTCAGAATACCGGCACTTCACACTTGTGGAATGGCTGCAAACACAGCTCTGACTACTAGCCTCACTTACTTGAAAGCATTGACAGCCACTACCACGGGAGTGCCAAAGGTCCGGGCATTCTGGATTTGTTTGCCTAAGTTACTACAACCTGTTGCCAAGAGCTGAAGATTCTGCAATGATATCAAGGAGAAACGAGATACACTTTGTGAGGAGCAGTGAAACTTCGACCAGGAATTTCTGACTTTAACAGCAGATGGAACTAATAATGATAATAGTATCAAAATAGAAATAAGGCCTTAAAGACAAATTTTCATGCTGCAGCTTTCTACAAATACCACTGTTTTGTTGAATGACAGATAAGTTACCTTACGGGAAAGGAATGACCATCTCTAACCAGAACAATGAAATCAAATGATTATTACTAGTTTAACAGCTTAAGATATCTTCAGTTAGTTTCAACTGCCAACCAAAGGTGGAAGGAATCAAGTCTCTGAAGTCCTTGATTTCCTTTTAATCCATTCCCTGCATAAGCAGAGACAGAAGCTCAATAACTCCTACAGTAAAGCCTCATTTTCATCCATGACGCATTCTTGTGAAGTGTTGAATGTCATTAACACTGAATTTCGTGACACTGAAGTCTGTGTTAACAGCTTTGGGTTTATGCATATTTACATTTGCAGTGTTTCAGGTTATCAGCATGGGATGCTGGCCATTTCATTACTAGTTGTGCAAAGGGGAATTCACACAGAAGTTGCACAAGCAAAGACGTGAGCCTCATTAATAAACAGGGGCCATACTAATTAGCCAAGTGTACAAACGCATCCATGTAAAGTTATGACTTTAACCTATTTCCCTTCCACACTTGCAAAAACAGTATTCCTCTGATGCTAAGGAAGTCTGTGAAAGGAGGAATTACACACAAACCCTGAATATTTGAAGTAACAGTGTTTCAGCAAGGCAATTAATCTATACACAGCTCCAGCACTGAAGGGGTCATAGGCAGCAGAATGGAAATTACCATGAAAAAAAATCAAGCACTTGGACAATTACATGAGCTCAGGAGAAACTGAAAGCTCTGAACACTGACTGGGTCAATAATGATAACTGCTTGAGAGAGCACAGCCAAACTGTCATTATAAAAATGAAACATTACAGGCTAAGATAATACTTAGACAGCAATAATAAAGAAATACTCTGACAGCAGCAGAAGTGATGCACACTAGTTATTGGTTGTGCACTGCATGACAATTAAAGCAGCTGGTTAGCCAATGGCAACAATTGGATTTATAATGATCAGAATTACCTCTTCGGTGTATTCCTTTGGTAAGGGTACCCCAGCAGTGACCTGCAAGAAACGCAAGAGACTCCTATGAATGATAGCAATTTGCACTGAGTTGTATCTCATTTCAGGTTAAGAATTAGACCCTATTCTGCAGTCTCCTTTCTTCATAAGACACTCATCTTTTCCTGAATACAAGGATATTGCAGAGTTACATATTCCGGATGTGACAGAGATGTCCCAGAGTGCAGAGGCTTCATTACAATAATAAAAACCAAGCAGGGCATGCATCTCTAATGTACCAAACAAAGTCATGTACAGCCTTCAGGGATACATTATTAACTTTTACCACTGACAGTCTCAAAACAAAAGCATGCACAGGACAGATTGTCAGAAGAGCCAGTGGCACACACAAGAGCTCATTAGAAAAAGGATGTACAGCTCTACAGTCCAGGCTGGAAAAACAACACCCAAATGCGATTCACTTTGCCAACAACCACTTTAGCTTCTTAGACCTGGGAAGGCTTCAGGGCGGAGACGAAGGCTACAGGGGATAATGGACTGGGGAAAAGGCTATAGGGGAGCAGAAGGAGACACACGTTGAAGGCAGAAAGGACCAAGAGGGGATGGGCGGGGCAGGCAAGGGCTGACAACTGCAAAATTCCAGATTCACTATCAGTGTGGGTGGAGGTTTCCAGTTCCTAGGAGAACTTTGCTTTGAGAGCTCTTTGGGACATAGGCTGCATCTCCATACCACGGGGAGAGCACGTACTATGGTGTTATTTGGTAGCGTCCGCAGAAACCATATGGGCAAACAAGACAGTGCAACAGGGATTTGGCCACCAGAGGAAGCCACAGCTCCCAGACTGCGTCACTAAAACGAGTGGTGAGTCTATGGAAGGCCAGAAAACAAAGCCTGATAGAGGGCTCCTCTATTGGAAGTAATTGCAAAAGTGCCTCTCCACTCAGGACCCGTTGAGGCAGCTGAGTTGTTCTGGAACAGCAGGGGTTAAAAACCTCCCACAGAATCAAATTTGCAAGAGTCAGATACAAAACAAAGTGTAGATTAATGAGCCAGACATATGCCCCTGGGATGAAATCCTGGCCCCAGTGAAATCCATGGGAGTCAGGATCTTAGCCTGCTTTTACCTCTAGCTACCCACAGGACTTCAAAAGGATTCATTTATAACAAGAATTGTCCCTTGGGCCTACAGAAAGTATTGCCTCATACTCACAGTGGGTCCTCCTCCATGCATTTTCAGAGCTCTGACAGTGGCAACCAACACAACCACGTGGGGCCGGAGGCCAGAATACCGGCACTTAATGTTGAAAAACTTTTCCATGCCAATGTCTGCTCCGAAACCTGCTTCTGTTACTGTAGGCGGAATAAAGAGCACATTAAAACGGTGAGCAGAGAAGTCAGCTCTCTTTAAAAAAAAAAAAAAAAAAAGGAAGTCTCTTTTCCAAGAGGAAAGACAGCAAACACATAAATTTACCAACAAAGCCTTCCTGACCCACGAGCTTCAGTGCAATTTTATCTGCCAGGACAGATGAGTTGCCATGTGCGATGTTGGCAAAAGGTCCGGCATGAACGAACACTGGAGTCCCCTGGAAGAGAGCGGACAGGAGAAAACAAAAAAGGGAAGATTCAGTACCTTCTGAAACTTTGCAAGGCTAAGGACCACAGCATTTGAGGTTGAGAAAAATACACTTGTGGCAAACAGCAGTTCTTAAAGCCTTCTGATCAAACATTCATTCCCAGTAGTAAGAATCTGAAGCAAAAAGCATTTTAATAATCTGCAGAAGTGGAGATATTAATCCTCCCAGGAAAGAGATGGTTAAATTATAACAATACTTTTCACTTCTGTAGCACCTTCCGTCAGAGGCTCTCAAAACATTTCACAAACATTCTATCATCCAAGTATTACAGACAGGAAAACTCAGGCAGAGAGATTACGGCCCACATTTTTAAAGGTATTTAGGTGCTGCTGAGCTCAGGTTCAATTCTTACATTTTCCAAACAAAAAAATAGTGCAGATTTATTCTGCTTGGGGCTGGGAGATAGAAAGGGTAGTGCAATCTAGTGACTGAAGCACAGGTCTGTCAAAGGGGACTCTTGGGTTCTAATCCTAGCTGTGCTGCTGACTTGCTGCATGACCTTGACAAGTCATTAAGGCCCAGATCTGTCTATGGGATTTAGGCTCCTAAGTGCCTAATTCTTTCTGAAACTGATTTAGGCTCCAAAAAAATCTGGGCCTCAGATCATGCCGCATGCTAATCGCAGAGCTGGGATTAGAACCCAATGGTATGTCTACATTGCAATTAAAACACAGCGGCTGGCCAGTGCCAGTTGACTCGGATTTGAAGGGCTTGGCTTAAGGGGCTATTTAATTGCAGTGTAGACATTTGGGCTCAGCGTGGAGCCCAGGCTCTAGGACCCTGCAAAGTGGGAGGGTCCCAGAGCTCAGGCTGTAGCCCAAACCCAAATGTCTACACTGCAATTAAACGGTCCGTTAGCCCAAGCCCTGCAAGCCTGAGTCAGCTGGCACAGGCCAGCCACGGGCATCTATTTGCAATGTAGACATACCTCAGGAATCCCCATTCCCAGACCAGTGTGTTACTCACTAGACTGGGCTGCATCTTCTATCTCCCAGCTCCAAGCAGAATAAATCTGCACTGGTTTTTGTTTAGAAAATGTAAGAGTTGAACCTAGCAAGTAGAGAATGCATCATCCTGGAGGCTCCTGGTCTCTGGGGGTATGCTATTCTGTAGCTGGGAGCAAGCCTCCCAGCCTCGGCATGCTAGTGGCTCAGACTGGAGCTTGGGCTCTTATGCCCCAACACCACAAGTCTATGGACCTGGGCTCCCAGATGCATTGCAGACCCACTCTGGGTACATGTGTATGTGGGTGTAAAGAGGTTGTGTAGGTAAAGGGGAAGAGGGGTAAGGAAATGACTCTTTCTGGGTGATTCAGGCACCATGGTGACTGGCTCTAGGGAAGTCCTCTCCAGCCCTCCTTACACAGAGGAGTTACTTACTAGTAACTGGAGCTTCTTTCTTCAAGATGCGTGGCCCCTATCTGTGTTCCACCATGGGTTACACATGTGCACCATGCGCCCGGAGAATTTGAAAGCTGCGTCTGTTGGCCCACGCATGAGCCTTGGCTCACCCTGTGTCTCCGACTGAGAGGATAAAGACTCTAGAGGAAGTGCCCGCGGCACAGACTGCATATTGGAGAGCGGTCTTTGCTACCACTTTTCCTTCATCTATCAACACCTGGAAACAAGCTCTGTCCTGTTGTGGCAGACTGTCAGTGAACTCCACCAACTTGGAGCAGTTCAAGAAGTCATATTTGGCCAGTAGTGCCTGATACTTGGCTATCTTGAGCGGGCGGCTAGATGACGAAAAGACCTTTCTCTCCAATAGGTCTAGACATATCTTCTTTGTCAACAGGGGCAGATCAGGGATGGTGCTGTCTAGCCTTTTCAGAAGCCGCTTGGACTACCAAAGAATTGGGAGAGGATCAAGAAAACAAGAACTCAGACCCTTTGGCTGGCACTTAATAGCAGCACTTTCCAGCCCTCTTGAGGGCAGGAGCGCAGGTAGCAGGAGTGCGCCAAACAGCCCTAGCTGGCTCCATTGTAGCCTTATTAACGGGGGGGCACTATTTTGTTGGATCCAGATGGGTAGAGGATGTCCAGGAGTTTGTGTTGGGATTCCTGAACCACTTCCACAGGAATCTGAAGTTTGCCAACAATTCTATGAAGATAATCCTAGAACTGCCTGAACTCAGCAGGGAGGGGGAGACACAGGGGTTACCGCTTCCTCTGGAGAGGACGATGGCAGTCTTGCCGGCTCTGGCAGAACCGCCGAATCTGGTGTGTTTTGCTCTTCCTCTTCGAAAGGATCCATGTGGGGGATCTGAGTGCCTCCTTCAAGGGGAGGAAAGGAGTGACTCTCTAGCAGACCTGACCGACTCTGCAGGGGGGTGCCTGGTTCCAGGGCCCCCAATATAGCCAGTAGGAAGGGTTGAAAGGGTGATGTGCAGGCTCCCATGTCACAGAGCGCCAGTGGCTCAGAGCTAAATGCGGAGGTTGGTTCCAAGGTGGTGCAAGTGTTTTGGGTGGCAGAGGAGATGTAGGGTAAGGAAACGAAAGCTCCTCTGGATCGGTGTCTCCCGATGAGGAGAAAACTGATTCCTGCTCTAGAGGCGGTGGTGCTGGAGGGAAGCGGCATCTCGAGGAAGGACCAGGCGATAAACTTCTTCAAGCAGTCAACATCTCTGGAAAGGAATGGACCTGAGAAAGGGGATTCCAGAGTGCACGGGACCCAGTTCTTCCCGAATTGAGAGGGATTGTGTCTCTGTCCGGACTATCAGAGCCAGAGAGGGTGCTGACGAGGACGGTGCCGGGATAGTCAGTGAACAGTCTTCAACGGCGCTGACAGATCCAGAGGTTTGGGAGGTGCCGATGACAGTACTGATGGAGCCTAATGTTTATGGACTTTCTCGTCAAGCCTCGGGACTTAGGACACACTAAGTTCTCTTGGGCTGAAGTGTTGGGCTTGCTCAGAGCCCAGTCCGACTTCTTTGAAGTCTATTTTGAAGAAGATGTAGTCTCATACATATCCCAAGAAGATCCCACCACGGGGGGTCTATGGAGGCAGATTCTCTGGCACCAATGTCAGATTTAGCAGCAGGAGGTTCACTCCTTGCTGAGTCAGACCAATGTACAGGGAGGTTCCCTGGCCTGGGTCCGACTGAGGGCTCACGACTATTTCCATAAGGTATGTTTGGAGGTGGAGTTCTCACCCTTCTTGGGTATGGATGGGAAAGGAGTGGCAGATACTGCACCTTGCTGAGATGTGGCATTGGTGATCGTTGCTGATCAAGAAGATTGTGGGCAAGAAGCGCAGAGTGTGAAATCTGGAGTCTTGGCCATAGTTCAGTACCCCCAACGATTAATCTAACACTAAAACTATGAACTGTACAAAATGCCAAAACTATTTACCAAGGTAAATCATATTTTAAGGGATGAGATTGAAGCTACGGACACAGAGCAGTTCCGACCTGAACCAAGTGGTGATGAGAAGGAATTGGAGTGGTGATTGGTCCGCCCTGCCCTGCCCTTTATCCTCTCGATCCAAGGCACGAGGTGAGCTAGGGCACATGCACGGACCAATGGACACTATTGTCAAATTCTCCCAGCTCCAGGCGCATGCGTAACCCACAGTGGAATACAACAGGAACCATCACTCGAAGAAGAATGTTCAGTTATTTATTTACTCAAACTGTGGGTGGGGGGGTGGGCGGAGTAAAACGTAGCAACTGGATGGGGATGAGAAAACATACAGATAAATCATCATCATCTTGTGCTCTACTCAGTGGTGAAAGGAGATAGAAACGGAGAGTGGGGGCTCTCGGTGCACCAGCCAAGAAGGAGGGGGAGCTGCAGGGGATGCTGCTACCCCAGGCCAGGGAGAGAAAAGGGAGCTCCCCATTGCTTTCAGCAGAGGAGAGGAAGCTGCACTTCCTTGATCCCCCTTGCTCCACTGTAACAACCAGCAGGTATTCAGACTGGACATGGGATCATAGGTCTCACATCTGCTCCTTCACCCCAAACCACAGTCCCCTTTACAAAAATTCTGCTGGAGAACCTTGTGCCAAGCATGGGTAGGAGGAGAGACGAGATCAAGTCACTGGGAGCTGGCATGAGAGTTCCTTCCGGCAACCCCAAAGCCCTTGGGGACAAGCACCCTTCCCCTGGACTAACAGACACAAAATTTCCTCCCTTTAATTAAAAAAAAAAAAAAAAACCCAACCAACCAACCAAAACAAAAAAAACCAAACAAACCGGAAACATTTCACATCCCCCAACTAGTGCTTGAAAGAATGAACAGGAGAGGCAGATCCATTTTTACAGGCATCAAATGAAATTAAAGCTTTGCAATTAAATCAGCTTTTCCAGGCTTCATTTTGAGTTTGCCAGTCTAGTGAATGTACATACCGAAGCAGTCCATGAAGGAGTGTATTGCTCACCTCTAACGTCTGCATGAGGTTTGGCTTCACTGCATCTTTCATTAAGACAGCCAGAGCACCAGTCACTCCCTAAGGGAACAAAGGAGAACAGAACATCAATTCCCAAGATCTACTAAGGCTGTGTTCGTACCATTCTGAAATTCCTAGTCAACACCCAGGCTCTTCCTCCATCATGGTGATCCTTCAAAGAACAGAGCTAGTAGCACTTACTGATGTACCAGTTTCACGATTCAATGCGGCCCACTGAAGAATGCTACATGGTCTAGTCATGCAACAGGGGGGAGATCACTGCAGTGAATAAGACACTCATGTGGAAACAGTGTATTGTGCTAACTGCCTCAGCTTCTCTTTCAGTCACAGCATTATTTCCTTTCATTGATGGTATCTAATCCTATTTAAGATATTAAAAAAAAAAATCTCAATGTCTTTAATGTATTTTTTTTTTCATTTTTGTATCTAAATTTATATTTACTGGCCTCAGAACTAATGCATCCAACTGCCACATTCTACGCAGGTCTGTCTGGCAGAAACAATTTTTTGAAGTGAATTTTGGTGCTTGCAAGAGGTGCCCAATTGTCCTCACTGGAGTCTGAAGTCTTCTATTTATCCACAGAATAGGCTCAGCATGGGCAACAGTAGCTCACTGCTCCACCCTGGAGCCTCAATCCTTCTGATGCCTGCAAAGGGGGAGTGAGTGACCTTATCTTCATGCACATTCCCCATCTGTTAGAGTCATTGGAGAGGGCGTTTTTGTGACTGACACCAGTCCACTAGGTACAGAACTGAGACCACTACAAAGCCCTGGCAGTAACAATTTTAAGTCACTACCACCAACGACTGGATTTGAACGAGTGAGCTAAGATCCATCATCAGTCCCTTGAACCTTCCGGTCTCTTTCACTGAGACAATTTTATTCTCAGCTGGATTGTAGTATTCAATAATACACAAGGAGAATTTGCAATTATTTAAAAAAAAAAAAAAGACATACTGATTCATTTAATTCCTGTTTCAATCTCACTCTGAGAAGGTTTTGTTCGCATTTAATAGATTAATTTTACCCAGCTCCAGAAGAAAATAATGAAAAACTGCAAAGCAATATTACTGATACTAGATTTCTGTATAATTCAATGGACCCTTAGACAGTTCTAACTATTCCCCCCAAACTCCTCAACTGTCTTTGTATCCTATAAGGAACTTGTAGCCATTAAGTTTTGCTCCAAAATTTCTTTCTAACTTTCAAACTTCCAGACAGAACAGTGATATCATTGCTGCTGTCTGTGCCATGTCTGAAGGGCCTGGGCAGACAAGGCTCCCACTGAGTCAGCTAGAGTTTTGCCTGTGTAAGGCCTACAGAGGCATGAGGAGGTGTGCGTGTGTCTTTACTGCATTACATTGTGAGACTGGGCCGGCCAAATCTAGGGGAAGACACTCAAATGGCTGAGAGAAGCAGTGAGTTAGATTTGATGAGATCCTCTACTTTGCAACAATTAGGTAAAGAACAATTATAATTCAAGACTGATTTTACCCAAATTCCAACCAGTATTAACGCACCTCCCTGACAAAGTGCTCTCTGCCTGAGTAACAAGAACGTTTTTCTCCCCTCCCTGAGGTTCTGAACTAGCCAGGCCTGTTTAACTGGGAAAGTCTTGGGGGCAGGAGTTGACATTTGAAAAACTGATTAGTGGATTAGTCACACTGCTCCCATTTCTTTCAATGGACACTGTGTGGCTAAATCCCCTAGTGGGCTTTGAAAGCCTCAAGCAGGGCATTTTCAATGAAGGGCGCCCAGTTTTGGAACTTAGCTTAATTGTTCATCTGCAGAGCCCAAATCTGCTGAATTTTTGGTCATCCTGCAAAGTGACTATTCCACCAAGATTTAAAGTGGGGCAGGATGGATGGGAGGAGCCTTAATATTAAGATATTTGTAACAGTTTCTAGTTTGGGATATTGGCGCAGTGGGTGGATTTTTTTATTGGTACTTTTCATACAGGAGGCCACTTTTCTTGAAGGGCTCATTCCAAACAAGGTGAAATAAACGGAAACATTTCCAAGCATCTCCCTGTTGTGCTGATTGTGGCCTTTGGCAAACGAGGCTTTTGAAAGATATAGTTCCAAATTCAGCAATGACTCACATCTATGTAGGCTCAGGTGGGTGTCAAAGGGACAGTGCTAGGCAATGGACAGCGAGTGTTCTTTTTAGTGGGAAATAGTGGACTTTTTTTTTTTTTTTAATTTTTTTGCAAGGCTGTTTTCTGGAGACCCTGTACTCCTACAAAAATGCAGCCATTCGTGAGTGATTCACCTTAATCATAGTATTTTTTGCCATTGCATATTTCCCCATTAATTCTTAGGGCTAAAACCTCATCTTGACATATAGGAGATCGATCACACACACACAGCCTCCCAGCTGCCCTAGCATCAAGAGGACTGACTCTCTTCTCAGGATGAAATTTGAGCCTCATTGAAGTCAAAACTCAAACTGAAGTGAATGAGACCAGGATTTCATCCTTAGTTTTCAATAGCCTACAATCCCTCCTATGTGGAACCATCTTCTTGTTTTACATCAGAGGACTTTCACTTGCAACAAGGAGAGTTTTACATTTAGGGATGTAGCAATTATATGGCTCTCTTACAAGATCATCTGTAGTCACTGGCTCTCCTTTCTTGCTAGAGGCTACCACCATTTTGCCCAATCGTCTTCTCATATCCCCTAGTCCATCAGTGAGTGCCAAGACTGCCATAATTTCACTTGCCACCGTGATGTCAAACTGGGCCTGTAACAAACAAGGGGGGGGGGGAGGGGAGGGAAGAAATAGAGAGAGAGAAGTGTCAGGGTTGCTAAGCAGAAATTTTAGCTGCACTGAATTCTTGGAAATTTATTTTTGTCATTTTAAAAGAAACAGATCTATAGTATCACAACTAAGAGTGCTTAAAGTTCACAGTGTTTAATTAGGGTTTTTCTGCAATTTAAAGAAAAATGCACAGGCACCACATTACTCTACTAACATCATATGAAAATGTATTTCTCTAGGCACATAAGCTAGTTAATAATGTAGCATCAGAAATCCAGTATAAAGTTTCATGCCACAATGTATTTTAAAGTAATTGGTCTCAATGCTGCAGCATGTGGGAAAAAAAACTACTCATCTCTATAAGAAAGTAAGTCCCTGGAACAGCTGTAAATGGTTATTGCTGCACTAAATAAAATATATTTCTGCATGGCTTGGTTTTAGGTAAAGAGACTCTACACAGATCATTCCAGTCCACCATGAAACCAATGTTCAAGACAAGACTTTTTTGGTGACCAAATTTTAAAACCAAATGTGGCAGGTTTTGGGGTGGGAATTTTAACACTGCTAGGGGCTCTGCTTCACATCCTCTCACCTTCATTTGAACAGGGAGACAGCACAATGCACATTTGTTAATTCCTAGCGGAAGAAAGGCTCACAGAGGTGAACATGACAATTTTATTCAGGGACTGTTTTTCTCCTGCTTGCTTTTCAAAGGGTTAAATGCCCCAAGAGGCAGGAACCAGTTACCGTTCGCGTGAAGCCTTTCTCTGTCGGAGACTGTCCGATAGTGATCTTCCTCAGGAACCTGTCATTTGTGTCCATCACTGCAGGGAGGGGGGAATTGCAGGGAGTAAAAAAGAAACCACCACATTAAGCTAATACATGTGATTTCAAACTCTGAAATATCCATTCGGTCACTCAGAACACGGATATCACTAAGAGAAGGGATAGTGATGAGAAGGACCATACTGTTTAAAAAACTAAAATAACTACTACTAAATACACAACGCTCAAACCTATAGATCTTAAAGCCCTTTTACAAGCTATTACTACATCTTATTTGTATTATGGTAGTATCTAGCGATCACAACCGAGATCAGGGGCCCATCGTATTAGGTGCTGTACAAACACATAGTAAGAGACAATCCCCTGCCTAAATAGCTTACAATTTATGCACACAAGACAAAAGGGAACAGAAGTATTATAATCAAATATTAATAAAATCTAGCTCTTACATCATGCTTTTC
Organism: Natator depressus; assembly: GCF_965152275.1. Classification (NCBI taxonomy): domain Eukaryota; kingdom Metazoa; phylum Chordata; order Testudines; family Cheloniidae; genus Natator; species Natator depressus. Next base: position 116,134,543 of record NC_134239.1, read on the forward strand.
ATCCCTACATCTCAAAGAATTTACAAAGGAGGTCAGTATACTCCCCATTTTACATATGGGGAAACTGAGGCACACAGAGGTAAAGTGACTTGTCCATGGTCACCCAGCAAGCCAGTGGCAGAGCCAGGAATAGACATTCAGGTCTCTTGAGTACTGGTCCAGTGTTCTATCCACTAGGCAACACTGCCCCCCCCATTTTACAGGTGGAAACTGAAGCAGAGAAAACTCAAGTGACTTGCCCAAGGTTGCACAAAGACTCTGTGGCAGATCTACAAATCAAATCCACAACTGTAGTCCCAGCCCAGTCCCTTAGCCACAAGACTACCCCTCCTCTCTAAAGGGGGCTTGACACTATCCCTCTGGCTGTCTCATCCCCATCAGGCAACAACAAGAGATTGGGAAAATACTAATGGATGAGAGAGAGAGAAATAAGGACCCACAAAGAACTGAGTAAAGAAATGCTCAGACACTACTGTTTTAGTATCAAACAGTTCATTCTTTCTGCATTTCGTAACAGAACTGGGTGTGAGAAATATTCATTCAGAATTCGCTACAGACTTATTTCCAGCCAACTGGCTGCAAGTTTAAATACTTCACAGTATATTGCCAATGATGTTAGTCTCATTAAGTTCTGGGAGCCAGATATGAGAACACATTTCACTTCCCATTGCTGAGAGATATAGGATAATGTCTGGATTCAATCAAAGAAATTAAAATAAATCAGTCCAATAACTTTTTTGGTTTGCTTTTGCTAGTAAAATTCTAACCAGCCTGCTGCACAGACCAAAGGGATCATATTTTTAAAGCACTAGGAAAGCACGAACCTCAGTCTGTTGCTGATATTTGCGAAGTACATTCCTACAATACCTCCCAAAGGACTCTACTCCTGACTACGGGGGTTTGGATTGCAAACATGAATTTGGATACAACTTGGGATCTTTAATCACACTGGTTTTAGAAGCATCTCTTATAGAATGGGCGTGGATTTGTGAGGTAGGAGGTCCTGAATTCTAATCTTAGCTGCACCGTTTTGCCTTTCTGTTTCAATTTCCCCCACCTGTAACATAAGGACAGTTGGCTATTGCCACTGAAGTTGGGCTAATGGTTATTTCCAGTGAACTCACGGGGTAGAGGGAGGGTGCAATATCTGTACAGGGATTTGAAGATATAAAGTACTATATAAAAGGGGCAGTGTCACCTATTGACTAGAGAACCAGACCGGGACTCAGGCTACCTGGATTCTATTCCCAGTTCTATCACTGGCCTGCTAGGAGACTTTGGGCAAGTCATTTCACTTCTTTGTGCCTCAGTTTCCCCATCTGTAAAACAGGGACAAAGATACTGACCTCCTTTGTAAAGCGCTTTGAGATGTATGGATGAAAAGTGCTATAGAACAGCTAGATATCGTTATGTAAATACCAAGTATGATTATTTTAGGGGATTGAGCCAGTGAGTGATTTTAAATTTATTTAAAATTTTGTAAAACCTTTGTAAAAACTAAACTGAAAATTTGTAATGTAATCTTAATATAAAGTTTATAAGAAAATAACTTGTAAATGCATTTTTTAAAAACCTGTCACTATTGGTAGGGTACCTTGTTTGTACGTTACAGAACTGCCATAGGTAAAAAACCAAAACACTGAAAATTAAATCAGCAAACAGGCACATAGCTCTACTCACACACACTACTGACCTCAAATGACTTGTGTGCTTAAAGTTAAGCAAGTGACTTAAGTGTTTACAACATCAGGGGTTAAATTTGTATTTTTATTAAAAACTTCACTCTGAGCAGTGTATAATGTTTGTGAACACAAGCAAAATTGCTTCAGTGTCAAATCAAATGAAAGTTAAAAATGAAACGTCAATTTAGACTTTCAATACATTGATGCTGTCAACTTTTTGCATATACACAGGCCAATCTTTTTAAAAAATAGGCTACTAAATCCATATTTAGGCACCTGAGTGTTGGATTTTCAAAAAACAAATAATTAACTTAGTCAAAGCATTTCAGCTTTCTTGACTTATGGAAGTTCAATACCTCAGAAAACAGGGTTGGTTGCAAATATAGCACAGGATGTTTGCTTGTCAATGTTGTGTTTGAATTTGTACCATTCTCCCAGTAGGATGTTAATGAGTTTCTGGACTTGCCTTTTTAGTATGGATAATGAAACTTCTTAGTTCCTAACTGTAGGAGGATTTCAGATTTTACGCAGACTTTATTTCTACCAAGGCTTGATCTACACACAGATTTTTGTTGGTATAACTATTTCACCTAGGGATGTATGTGATTTTTGTTTTTTAACTGCTATGGTTACACCAATACAAGCCCTAATGTGGATCCAGTAATACCAGTGTAAAGGTACTTTATATAACGAAAGCTTCTTCCTTTACAAGAAGTGGAATAAAGCATGTTAAACTAGACCAGTATAGTAAAAGCATTGTGTGTGTTGACAAGGCCTAATTAAAGACACAAGTACAAAAAACACACTTCAGCATTGTAAGGCTATAAAATGGTAAGAAAATAAAGAACTAGAAACATGAAAATTTTAGAAATCTGATTTTAAAAAAATGAAATTTTTTTAAATCAGTTTTTTTACAAAATTGATTTTATTGTTATTTAAAACATGATTTTTATCCACCCTGGTTCGAACTACAATTTAAATGCTCAAGAGACTACATTCTTTTCTTATTGGAATGCCACAGACAGAAGAAGTTTAACATTCACTTCAGAAAAGAGTTATTCAGGCTGAATTACTGTTACTCAAACATTTCTTGCAATAAATAATTAAATACAGAGAGTTAAGCCATCTGTTCCAAGCTATTCTAGAGGAAGTAAAGGTCCAAACAATGCTGTTTGACATTAAAAATCACTGTTTTAATTAATCAGGTATCATTTCTTCCTGGCAGCTGTAACTGAACCAACTAGCATAGTAGTGAAATCGGTCAATGAAAAGGTTTAAAATCTGCTAACAGAATGACCGGATTAAATTCTACCACCCAGCTAACACAGACCAAAGAAGTGAAATTAATGGATTGAGACAGGAAAAATAAGAGGCAGTGGGGCAGCTTCACAGCTGGCGTAGGTCACCAGAGCGAGCTGAAGACCTGACCCACTCAGTGGTAATGCGAAGGCTGAAGCTGACAGCCCTGTTGGAGTTCGCAGGGAAGGAATAGTACCATATCTACCCTAGGGACTTACCAGCATAGTATCTGAGCACCTCATAGTCTTGCATTTATCCCCACAACATCCATGTGGGAAACAACTTTGGAAATCTGTCCTCATGGTCACGCAGGAAGTTGGTGTCAGAGCACGGAAGTGAACCTGGTTCTACCAAGTGCCAGGACGGAGCTCTAAGGACTTCCCTTCTTCTCAGCATGGGGAAGACTAGGCAGCTAACCAGGGCTGCCAATCTTTGTATTCTCTCACTGAGCTACTGGCAAAGTCTGAAATACAGCTTTGTAGCAATTAACTAAATCTCACCTGAGCACATCAAGATTCAAGCCATCTGTGTCAACTGCTCTAGGACTGAGACTGAAAGAAGAGCCCAAAGAGTGAATCTATCCCACTGAGCATGCACAATGTCAGACCCCCCGTTGTGCCAGTAAACACAGCTCCCTGTACGTTTACAACCCCTCTGTTCACACATTTGTCGCATCCGGCAGTTCAACTGTCTATTGCTCTGGTACCTCTTTGCCATGTTATGGTGGCTGGATCAATATCCAATCTCACAAATTTGTTTCTCTCTTCATCCGTCAATGTCCCGGGGTCAGTTTTCTCAATACCCAGTTTCTGGGGGGAGGAGGGGGAAAAAGGAATAGTCAAAAGGTTGAAGGAAATGAGCCTGTATTAAAATGAGGAGCCTTTGTACAGCAGCTTTCCCCATTTTTAGCAATAAACGGAGGGAGAGGCTGCCTCCCGAGAGCTACTTCTCCCTGCATAAAGCAGCAGTGGAGAATCTGTTTCTGAAGCAGAGTGTGCCACTAGGTAATCGCAAATTCTGTCAGAGGGCAATGCATATAACACAGTCCCTCCCATCAGAGGGAGTGTCAATGTCAACACAGGTACAAGACAGCTAGTGACATTTTGAAGAGGAAGGGAAGCCCCCTCCATCTGCATCCCTAAGAAATCATGCAAAGCTCTACCTTACGTGCCAGGTTCTAATCATCAGTCTCGTGTATTTACACCAATTTCTCTTTACTTGGCCTGGGGGGTCATTGCACACTGCCATAAGTATTAAAACACTGCTTCTTCAGCATGCTAGATACAGTGCACAAAGGAGGCATTAAACAATTCAGTCACAAGACAGTCAATATCCCAGAAAGCCCTGCCAGAAGACCAGGAACTTGTTGAAGATGGGCAATTTGCCAAGATGCTTAACAGAGAGGCATTATCTCAAGGAGCCCAATTCAAGTACAAGCTTAGAAATGAGTGAAGCGATGGAACTGATTTAGGAACAGCAAGCATTTTATTTAGACAACACAGTTCTACATGTCACCAGAAGAGAGGCAAGAAGGGACAGGTTCTCCTCTGTCGCTCTCCTGAGCACTAGGGGTTCTCAGAGGCAGCAGGACTATGTTTGCTACCAGTCACACCTCCACATTACAGCCAACAGCGCTGCAGCAGCAGGGGACTGGCCAGGGCTCCCTGCAGAGCCTGTCAGTAACACTCCATATAATAGGCCTGAGCACTTGACCTGACATAGCCCAGCAAAGGAGTAGAGACTGAAACTGGCAATCAAATGTGAGTATCACATGGTGGAGACATTACAGCCAGTTAATGATACAAAAATGTAGAGCCCCCACAATGAGACTGTTGTTCTTGCCCTCCCAATGGACACCTGTTCTGGATGTACAACATAGAAGTAGTTGTACAATTCTGAGTGCCTCAGGCTATGTTAATAGGTAGGCCAACTGATTAACCCACAGACAACTCCAATAACTTCCCCTGAACCTACCACCTAGATGATCTTGTCGCTACTGTGAAAGAGAATTGCTAAAGAGACCAGGAACACACGGTGGCCCATGCTTTTTGCTGACAAACGACTCCATTTGCTTCCCAAGTTCTAGTCATTTAAATGATCATTGAACAGCTGTGTAGCTAGAGGAGAGGAATTCAATGGAGTATTTTTCCATGTAAAAACTGACACACAGAATGTGCAAATAAAATACGTCTCTCCTTTTTTGCTCAGTTTGTATTAAAACAATTTCCAGCAGCTCACGTTCAGAAGGCTGGGTTTTTGTGTTCACTGCCACAATAAATACCACAGCAGGAAACGTTCATCTTCAGTTATGACTGTGTATTTGGGGCAAGGACTATTTATTTCTGAGTTATGCTGCATCAAGGACACTGAAATAACAGTTGATTATTTATAAGGGGCCCTTGTTTCTTCCTAACTTCCTTGTAGTTTACTCATTCGCTGAATAGCATATAAAGTTAGACTGAAACCTCTTCAAGGACAGGGCTGTGACATGTCTTTAGCTGGATTGTGGGGTAATGCATTTTTGGATGCTGTGTAAATAAATACCAACAAACAGACCAATGTAATGTTTTTGTAATTTATCTTTTCACAGAGTAAAGATGACGCATACAGAACAGTACTAGAAACCTAACAAGCTTGATCAACTCACCTGCAGTCTTCGGATCTGAATATCAGAGAACTTCCTAACACCATTGATCAAAGGCACCAAGCGGGTATAAAGAGCCTTGAAGAATGAGATATAATTAGCAGCTGCAGAGTGTCCAAAAAATCTTGGAAAAATAGACTGTGCTCAACACAACACAGAATGGAATCAACTACATCATCTCTTACCTGATCAGACTGAGTTTGCTCATGGAACATACGAGCATCGATAGCTGCAGCTACTAGATTATTGGCCGCTGTGATGGCGTGGATGTCACCAGTCAGGTGGAGGTTAAACTATAGGAAAAAATGGACATCAGTTATTTCACCCTTCTTTTACCCTTTTTTTTTGGGGTAGTTTGTTATAGCCAGATGGAAAGAGAAATATTAATAGCAATGTTACTGGGAGAGCAGCAGGGGGAAACTGCTCTGTGCAATATGTGGAACAGAAGATGGAATTCGTCTAAAACAGAAACATGCCACCCCCACATTTATGTCATTTTACAAACTTCCTGAACGAAGTGTTCAAAATGAGTTTCTCATACAAGAGTCAGTTCCCCCAGCTCTGCCAGGATCATCAAGAGAAGGTTCATGCAGAAGATGGAAAAACATGGCTATACTGCTTTATTGTTACCTTCATTTGAGACAACTGATCTGATTTGTGCAGCATAGTGGGATTAGAGGTTAGGATTTACAGCTGCTTCTCCTACATTTGGCATATAAAAATGGAGGTGTGGGGGGGAAGAGAAGGGGATTCAGTTAGGGCAATTATGCATAGCAGGAGTGAAATGAAGAAGGGAGATGGTGTTAGAAAAGTCAGAAGAGATGACAGCAAGAGCCATAAAATCTTAATCCCATAGACTCCGGAAACCTCAGTTACTAAGTCCTTAAAACAGAGAAAGCTAAAAAAATAGAGTAACTGACACTGGATAGCTATGTACTAATCACCAGAGGCAATCTTATTCTAATACACAAATACGTGCCATTGCTTATTGCCTTATTTTGCATCTCTTGTTTTAATGTTCTCTACTGGCTAAGCTCTTCCTGGGCCGGAGATTGCTTGCAAAAGGTATCCAGCAATATCTCAGAGCCTGTACTGTGATGAATAGTTCTACAGACTTTCAATTTAAAAAAAAATAAATCATGTTTTGATTAAAAAAAGAAACCCAACAAGATTGGAATTGATTTTAATACCAGAGGTCAGAGAGAGATCTTACCTGTCTAGTCTGTTTTCCAGCCACAGCAGGATTGTTCCTTATTATTGTATATGGGCAAGTGTTTTGGCCAGTCTAGTTAAGTGGCCCAAGTGACTGGGCTTCCACAGCTTCCATTGGGAGATTATTTTTCCTTCCCTGAATTCCATAATATACCCCTCAGCACCATGCTAACTAAATCTTTGCCTGCCTTCACATTTACACCTTTTGTGGACTGGACACATGAATCTTTCCCTACAGTCCCTTTATCGTTTCTGCTGATCTTCCTTGAATGCTCTCCAGCGTGTCACCATATTTCTAGCAAATAGAGCAAATATCATATTCTAGGTGTATAACACAAGAGACATTGCTTTCTAACTCCGTGCCCTGCAATGCTGTGTGTATGGATGCAGCCCCGCCCTGCCCTCTGCCAAAAAATCCCAAAAAAAAAACAAAACAAAAAAACCACAACCCACCACATTACCTTTGCTGCTGCTGCCGTATCACACTGCATATTTCTGTCTAATGTGCTGGCCACTAGCACTGCTATGTCTTGGCCTTACTGCTTTCCGAGTTTCCCTTACCCATTGTACATTAATAATCAGACAATTATGTAGAAGTAGCATACAGAAATAGTGTGTTCCTGAGAGTATAAACCGTCACTGACAGTGCTACTCAACTCTCTTCCCCCTTAGATCTACAAGTGCTTTATAAAAGGAGGGCCATTGTTACCCCCACACTACAGATGGGATATTGAAGCATATAGAATTAAAATGATTTGCTTATGGTCATGCAGTGAGTCAGTGATAGAAATGGCAAGGCAATCGAGTTCTCCTGATTCCCAGCACTATACCCTATTCGCTGACCCACGCAGCCTTCCATTAAAAACAATGAAAGATTAACTCCCTCTGTCCTTAAAGTAACTTTGCTGAAAGAAAAGTCAATACCCATTCTTAGACTTTGATCTCACTACAAACAAAAGATTTCCAAGAAGTTAACTGACTACAGCCGCTCTCAGCACAGTTGAACATTACACAGTCAATAAGGTCTTGTGTCAAAATTACCTCCTCCATGGGGATAACCTGCGAATATCCACCACCTGCAGCTCCACCTATAAAAAGGCATAGAAGGAAGTAACCAAACCATGCTCATTAATGCCTCCATAGCTTTGAGCACATTTGCTTAGCCATTTTTCAAATGTCTTTATTATTGAACAAGTATGATTAAACGCTGTGCTGGATTTCACTGTGACTGTATCCAAAACTTGCTTTCTTCCTAAATAAATCAGATTCTCTCCCCACATGTTTGTGTAACCCTAGATGACCTCAGTGGGGATTACACACCTCTATACAGAAACAGAAAACACTCTCTCCTAAGAGTTGAAATTTCTAGAACACCCATCGGCTGAATGTGCCTTCCCTGCTACTCTTCTATCCTGCATGAATGGCGATCAATATGACGCTGCCAAGTCATACCTTTTATGCCAAAGGTTGGTCCCTGAGAAGGCTGTCGGACGCAAGCAAACACATTCAGGTGGAGATGTGCTCCTAAGGCTTGAGCCAGGCCTATCGTAGTGGTACTTTTCCCTTCTCCCAGGGGCGTAGGTGTTATGCTAAAATACACAACACAGCATATGCAATAAAATACCTAAGACCAAGAACTTAGCAAGATTCAAAATGGGATTGGATGTCTAATGGATAAGAATATCCAGTTATCAGAGTTAACGCTAACACATATTTTGGAAGGGATATAAGACCTCATGCTTCAGGGCTCAAGATAGCCTCTTGTAGTTAGAGTTTAAGATGAGTCCTAGAGCTTGTCTACACTGGTGCAGACTAGAGGGGTGCATATTTTCATTCACACAAGTGTGTCACGCACTAACTGGCCTGTGTGCACCCTGCTGGTGAACACTAGAAGTTCCTTAGTGTGTACTGACAGTCCCATTTCAAACAGTACTATGTTAACATAACTAGGGAACTTCTAGTGCTCACCAGCAGAGTGCACGCAGTCCAGTTAGTTCATACTAGCATGTCACAATCTAAAATTTACATCCCTCTGCTGTTGGCAAATGCACGGTGTAGACAAGCCCTAAGTGTGGAGCCAGTTTGTCCTACTGCAGCGGTTTTACACCATCCTTTGAAGCCTCTAGCGCCAGCCACTGTCAGACAGGATACTGAACTAGATGGACTCTGGGTCTGATCCAATTCCTAAGAAATTGCTCCAAGTTTCCTCCAACATTCTTAAAACTATAAAGCAAAGCAACAAGACTCCAAAACCCTCCTCCAGAAATTCTACATCATATTCCCCAATATCACCTTTAAGGAAGGAACAACCTACCCTGTTACAACGACATATTTGCCATCTGGCTGGTCCTTCAGGCGTTTGAGAGTAGACAGCAGGACTTTGGCTTTGGTCTGACCGTAGAGCTCCACCTCTTCGGAGAGCAAGCCGACTTCTCTAGCAAGATCACCAATGCGCTTGGGTACGCAAGATCGAGATACCTCAATGTCGCTTAAAGAAAAGAGGAGGTGAATCTAATTTGCTGAAGCATGAAACCGCCTGCTTCCCAACAGGTATAGCCCACAAGCACCCCAATGTAGGATTTAAAAACTGAAATCTCTAAGCTTTACAGCTAAAGAAGTCAATCTGCCCAAGGAGATCCTCTCAGCCCATTGTAGTATGGGAAAGGACATCTCCCAAGGCAGCTTTGCTACTGATGCCTGTTACTTGGGAATTTTCTAGTCTTTCCTGTGACATTTCAAACACTTTCAAGTGTTTGTTATTAGCAGGAGCTCTAACCCAACAACTCTCATCCCAAGGTGCTCTTGCTATCTCAGACTTCAGCTCTCCCAAGGTGAAGGAAGGCATCTTGCTACTTGCTGCTTCAGCCATTATACATCTAGCTGGCCCTAGCAGTCTCTGCCTTGCAAGAGGGCTGAGAAGATTTGCATTTGTACAGAGCTTTGAGGCCCGGATTCAGGAAAATACTTAAGCACATGCTTAAGTCCCACTGAAGTCCATCAATGTGACCGATGGCCATACATAATACCTTGCTGAACTGAGGTCTCCATGTGTCAGCGACTACGTAAGTGCTAGTAGTACTGCTCTGACACAGCATCATTGCCCTTAAAAGCAGCTTGCCATTAATCATACAATTATCCATATTTTAAAAACGATGATGTTGCCACCTGCGTATTGGCCAATACCATAAATTGCATCGTTGTACACAACGAGGCCTCTGTTCTGGAGCGATGTGTGCAGGTGGGCCTGTGTGCCCGTCTGGAGCCCTGATGCCACTGATGGGGCTCAGACAGGCAAAGGAGCCTGGTAGCACATGTCACTCTGCAGGATTGGACAGGAATGCTTTCCTCTGCAAAACGCTGGGAATTTTAAAAATTAGAATGAACTCAAGTAGTTACCCTCCTGCGTACAAACCTGCCATGGGAATTCCCATACACAGTCCCAGAGAAAACAGAACAGAAACACGACGTTACGAGATAGACAGCAGTAGTTTATTTAAAGTGTTACCTTGGCACAGGAGTCCGTAAGCAGAGCTGGTTGTACTGGATGTTCCATTTCCCAGGTTGGCATTGCTCTAGAAATCGTTGTGCGCTCTCTATTGTGCTCTGAACAGGTATAAAAAGGCTCAGTTTACAGCCATAGACGTTGCAACACGTTGGTTAATAAACACAGGTCCAGAAAGGACTGCCCAGCCCCCTCCCTTCTATCCCAGACAGCAACCAATGCAAACCTCTGATTAAAGCATTTATTTAAATTTCTCAAGGAGACTTTTAAAAAGCTTACACTGGACTTGTTTCCTCCCCCCCCCCCTTGCCCCCTCTCCCCTCCCCAAAAGGCAGGCGGGGCTGCAGTAGCTTTAGGCAAACAAGTCAGCTGCCTAGAGCTGCGGGGTCAAACCTGAGCAGCACTGTAACCCTGTGCGCCCGGTTGCAATGTCACTCATTCGAATTTGACCCAGCTGCACACCCCTGTCTTGGCAGAGGGGCGGCCAGGCCATATTTAAGTGTCATTGAGACCTGGCACTTGCCCCCTGTCATAACCACCAAACCATCAGAAGGCTTGCTGCACCCCCTAGAAAGTCCTATGCCCCTGTCTCCCCCCTGCAGTTGAGAATCTCTGTTTTAAGCAGTAGGAAGGGGCAGCCCCGTGAAGTTTTGCCTAGGGTGGCTGATTGTCTAGAGCAACCTCTGAAGGCAAGTGCTGTGCTACGGCTCTCTTTCTAGGGCCACCTCATGGCTTGTTTTAAAATTATAGCTAGCGCTCCCTAAGAGCCCCACCAGCGAAGCTGTTCATCCCACTTTCCAGGCACTCTGGGTTCCTGTGCAGGGCTGGCCCTAGACTAAATGGCACCCCAGGCAAGGAGCACCTTCAGCACCCCACCCTCCATTTGTTAAACTTTTGAATGTCTTATTTTTTATTGCATTTGTAGCCCATTTCATGACTTTGATGCACAATGTGCATGCATGACTTATCCCTGTCATATGAGATGATAAATTCGTACACTAGGATCTGTACATCTGTATTTATTCATGCCATGTATAAGCAAATAAAAATGTTTCCTCTAAGCTTATAGAAACTTTTTAATTTTAAGAATAACTGAAATGTACTAACATCAAGAAATTGAACTGGGCACCAAGATTGGGTGGACCAGTATTAAATGGGGTTACAGTAGGTGACAGCTTTAGAACGTTAAACCTAGTCTTTTAGTTCAAAAGGTCACTTCTCGCCTTTGACCTCGTGAACTGAAGCATAGCTTCTCATTAAATATGTCCTTTATTAGTCGCTACTTACACTCTTCAAGTCTTAACACACAAGTACACTTTCACAATTACACAGTAAAACAAGGGTCACAATATCGCAGCTGGGGCTCTTACTTCATTCTTATATCTCACTGACTGACTGGTGACTCCCTGCCCCCTATATACCCACAAGGGCATGGCTGACAACATTCCAGGAGATTCAAGAAAAGTGTAGTTCTCAGAAAATCTGGAAGGTTCCACGAGATTCTACAAAGGTCCAGAATGTTCTAGGAGGTTAGTGAAAAGGGAATCCACGTACAGAATACCTGAAACATTTTACTTCAAACATTCTATTTTCCCTTTCACTGCTAACAAAAACAGCTCCCCAAGCCCGGTGCGTCCTCAAGTCTGGCGCCCCAGGCAGTCACCCATCTCTAAATCCAGCCCTGTTCCTGGGAGTCATGAGCCATCTCCCAACAAGCTGGAGCTGCAGTCCCCCTGCACTGTTGGAACTCTCCTCCGGGGGGGTGGGGGGGGAGAGACGATGGACAACTTTCCTCTGTCAGGAATCTAGCAAATTAAGCCCACTACAAACCTGGATTGCTTTGCACAGCATCAGGAAGAGGGTATGCAAGACACCAGGCTAGTGACAGTGGAAATCCCTCAACTCTTGGAGACAAACCCCATTAGGTAACATGATGCATGGCAGTGAAGTCAAGCAAAGAGGCAGCGAACAAAACCTCAAACACACACAAGTTGTGTACACACAAAGCAGTGTAGGGCATTTCTGTGGGATGTTTGACCAGTGGCACACAGCCTAACTCCTCCCAGGCACTCACCCACCCCCAGAAATGCCCACTGTTATTTACTGCGTGTTAGTTGGCTAGTCGGACAAACGCATAAAAAGAACAGGTAGGACACAGTCAGTCTGTAGTTCACAAACCTGCATTAGCATGGCCACGGTCATCGGTCCAACACCGCCAGGGACGGGGGTGATGTACGAAGCTCTTTCCTTCGCTGCACTGTAAGCCACATCTCCTACTACCGTTTTCCCATTGGGCTTTGTACTGTCTGGGAGGGAGAGAAAGTTACACACAGAGCATTTCACTGAAACAAAAGAGGCTGAACTCCCACTCAGACAAGGGCTCGCACACATCGAAATAAAAATTCAGCCACACGGCAAGCAGCAAAAGAGATAAAATAATCAAGCTGGAAAATGCTAGATTTCTCTTTGTTTCCCAAAGGGTAATTTTAGGGCTTGTGAAGTCAGACTGGATCAATAGTACTGTCTACCCAGAGACCAGGTAGAACACAGGCAGTCTCTACTTCCTTGAGGGTCCTGGGGCTTCCTTAAAGGGACACGAACCTGGGAAATTTCATAGAAGGCTCCAGATCACATGGTGCTTCTGGGAAGGGAAAGGAAGGGAGGGACCTTGTGCTCCGAAAGTCCTGGCTTTGTGGGAGCAGGAGGGGAAGCTGAGGGGTGATCCCACCAATCATTTAGCCCACTACACAGCTGTCGGAAATGGTCCTGAATTGCAAGTACAGCTTTCAGTCACACTGGAAGCAGTGAGGGGTGGAGGAGGAACATGTTTTCCAGTAATAAGAAGCTGTACATTTCCCTTTGCTCTTCATATTTAGGTTAAATTAGATTTCCTGCATTTCAGAGCAAGCAGAGGCTCTGATCTCTTCTGCACTTAAGTGATTACATACTATGAAGTGTGGCACATGACTTAAAAATACATGATGGAATAAGGTAGAACATTTAATCTTGCCAGCATGCTATAAATGACACAGGAGCTGAAACTGAATACTAATAGCCCAATTTATAACACAAGTTACATTTCAATTTCAACCATTCTGAGCAAGTATCATGCCACACACTGGTTGACTTACATAGAAGAAATTCACCACTCTTTAGAGAGAGGACAGAGTTTTCCATTCCCCCCCCCAAGTTTCTTGCTTTGTTCAAATGGTTGGCAAGCAATAGATCAGTGTCCAGTCAAATTAAACTTGAAATACAACTTAATCCCCCTCCTCCATTTAAACATCTTAAATTTTTATTTCTCTAATAAGTCTCTCTTCTCTATTTGGCAAAGGTTAATCACACACACACACACACACACACACCCCCCTGCCCTTTCCCATAAATAAATGGTCCAGAATCCAATATGTTTTCGGATTTTTTTTAATTCAATGTGCATTAAGTGAGGTTTGCAGGGAGATTCACCTGTCTGGAGACAGAACTCATTCATTTACTCAGCAGAGGGACTCAATTTTAGGCGCAGGACACCAAAATGGTGGCTTTCACTTTCTCTGCAAGAGTGGTGGATGTTAACGTCAGTGATTTAGAACACAGAGGACATTACATGAAGAGGGATGTAAACATCTGGTCTGAAAGAAGTTTACACATCCCAGTTTATCTCAAAGCAAGAAATCAGAAATGTTTAACTTTTTATTAAACCAGAAAGAAATCTCATTTAAGCAGTATTATAACCAGAGGGCCACATTTCACCCTTGGTTGCTCTTCTGCAACTCCATGCACTTCCATGTGGCTGTCCAACAGGAATGTTGGACAGAATATAATCAAAAGCTTTAACAAATACTATGAAAAAAAAATATAAAACAGGAGACTGAAAAATTGAAAGGGAAGTCAAAACAAAAGCAACTAAAGTCAACACTAATTCTAAAACCACTGTTAGTAACAACTAGCAGTTCTGAAGTTTTGCTACATTTGTGTGTAAACTCAGAAGCTTCCTTCTCCTGTTCAAAGCCTGAACCATGTCATGGCTGTTAAATCCTGTTTCTACAGCAACTGTTAGTAATCTGCAGACTTGCTGCCCGAGCTACAGAATAATTCAACCTCCCATTCTGAAGGGCAACTTGATTAGGAATGCAAAAGGCAAATAATGTAATTACATTTTCTTCTAAGGATGCCAAGGATGACTACAAATCATACCAGCAACAAAGCCTCAGTGCCTGAGAACAAAATCAAACAATTGATAAATTATGCACTCAAAACAAAACATCCTAATCTGTGTCCGATACACAGGCAAGGCAGAGAAGCACATTTTATTCTCCATTGTGAAGCTAAGTCTGCAAGATAATATAAATGAAGAGGAAATGGTGACTATTTGACCAGCTTTAAAATATTTTCCCTCTTGTGCTCCATAAAGTGGTCAGTTAGAGGATCTTTTACTGGCTGTTCTCCCCCAGTCATCATCTAACCCACCCCTCCACTATACTTCCCACCCCCCCCCACACACACACACGCTGCATCTTCCTAAACATACAACAGATTTTCTTCACTTAAAATATCAGAGGACAAAAACGTTCAATAGCTAGAGGTCAAAGAAACTAAATGGTGGCATTTTATAGATATGAGACTACAAGGCTCCTTCCCAGAGTACACAGTCAAATCTGTACACCTGAAAGTG
Source organism: Natator depressus (assembly GCF_965152275.1). NCBI lineage: Eukaryota > Metazoa > Chordata > Testudines > Cheloniidae > Natator > Natator depressus. The sequence continues at coordinate 116,149,554 of NC_134239.1, forward strand.
AACTGCTCACGTCAGGATAAAAGACTCAACATCTGAAAGGACAAGGTGGGCGAGGCAATATCTTTTACTGGACCAACTTCTGTTGGTAAAAGAGACATGGTTTCAACCTACACACAAAGCTCTTCTTCTGGAAGTCAGTTGTAAAGATATTTGCTGTTGGATGCTACTGCTGTACAATTTCACAGGGCCAGACTGATTCCCCAGGGGGTTAGCTCTGCACAGGGACATGCAATCATCTACTCAATGTTCCCTTGAATTTTGCCCTAGCAGGCCAGGGCAGCGTGTTGAATTGTCTTCTCCTTTGCTGAAGCAACCTGGAGTTACGATCCCTAAACTCATGGATTCCAAATAGTCTACTAAGGTTCAAGGATACCCAACACAGGGGATCTCTGATACACCTCCATCTTCCAGCTCTCCCATCCCACACAAACAGAGGCTCCCCAGGACCTAGAACTACCCCTTAAATGGTGGGTTCCAAACTGTGGAAAGGAAGCAGTGTAAGCAAGTCTCCTGTGGGATTTTTTGGAAAGAGAGCAAAGACTATGCTGATTCTGTGGCCCACCCCCAGTACTGCTCTTCTTTCCCCTCCCCACACAGCACAGAGGATTTCTGCAGGGCTGGAACAATGCAGATGAGGTGGCACTCCCCCATCAGCATCCCTTGGGCCGGGATTTGCTGCATCTCAGCCCTCTCCACCGAGGGAAACCAGTTATAATACAGTGCTGAAGCTAAACAGCTTCCTCTCAGTCTCAGAGCTGCAATTCACATTCTGTGCAGTTATCTAGCAGGAAACACTTACATCCACTGGAGGCCAGTTTGTGCTACTTTCTACCTAGCATTCAGAGCACAGGACTTCTGTTAATCTCAGACAATGGGCCAGCAGCAGCATACCCTGGGAAGAGCTTTTCTTGGAGAAACTGACAAAGCAGCCACTGTTTCCCCTCTAGCATCATGATCCCACACTTCCTGGCCCTGGTTTCCCAAGGGTTCCACAGCATTTCCCTGGGGTTCTTTTAAAGCCTGTGATGAGGAGGGGAGAAGCAGGAGGAAGCTACAGAGTTTTGCAAAGCTTCCACCTGCTTCTCCCCTCCTCATCACAGGCTTTAAAAGAACCCCAGGGAAATGCTGTGGAACCCTTGGGAAACCAGGGCCAGGAAGTGTTCAATATGGAATATTTCCACAGGATACATTTTAAAGAGCTTATCTGCTAAGCCTCATATCTCCCCAAGTGCGCCAGACTATAGAACTGCCACAGGTGATTCTATGCTAGGTTCAAACCTTTCTAAAGCCAGAGAGACTAAAGTGATCATCAAGGAAATCGGGACCAACTTCTCAGACATGCAGTCCAAGCAAGCTCTTGAACAATGGCAAGACAGTGGTATACCAGGAACACAATGGTATTTCTATTTGCAACATGCTAACAGGGGAGGCTGCAATCTGCTTTGTTTTATGCAAATCAAACATGGTTCCTGACAGATTGCCAACGTTTGGGTGGCTCGGCACAGATATATCAAACAACAACAAACAGCAAGGGTAGTTTTATGTTAAGCAGAGGACTTAATGCTTTTAACTACAACAACTCAGATGTCATCTGCAAGAGGTAAGACAGCTGAGCTGTAGGCGAGAAATGTCTTTACCTTTCATTAGATAATTACATTGCAACAAAATGACTGATCAATTATAAAACTACCTTCTTAAAAGCCCTGTGGGCGTAGGCATGATGACAGCTTGATTGTGACTAATTTCCCATATCATGTAATACCTGTAACTTGGATTAAAAATGAAGGGAAAAAACCAGAATGAGCCAGACCATCTGTTTCTTCTTTACAAGTGACATAAAGTAGTTAAATTAACCCTTAGACAAAAATCCATAGCCAGTTGATTTTCTGCCAGACCCTCCAGTGGTTTGCAAATTATATAATGCTTCAAGACAATAGTCCTTCAAGTTTAAGTAGAGGTCTCCAGCAAGACGCAGCAACGGTGTAATACCCCCCACCCCCACACACATGCTTACCTGGTATATGGTTGATTCCACAGTCTATTACTACAGCACCGGGTTTAATCCATTCCCCTTTTACCATTTCAGGTTTACCAGCCGCAACCACCAGGATATCAGCTTTACTAACCTATCAAAATATCTCTATGTCACTACAGCAGATACAAAGCAGGTCATTTTCGGTTTACTTTTAGTCATTTGCATATTCAAAAAAGCAACCGTGTCCCTAACACAAAACAAAAGTCCTCCTGGAAGCCCAGGGATGGGTGGGAAGGAAATATTTCTATGGCTACTGTGAAGACCTCGTGACTGAATTCAGAGGCATGGAGTTAAATCAGGAGCACCTGGAAGTCACCTTTCCACCTCATGCTGACTATTTGATCTTTATAACCATTCATCTTTGTTAATGCAGGTCAGAGTTATATCTATTATTGTTGGTATTACAACAGCACACACAAGCTCCAACCAGGAGGGGGACTCCACTGGGGCAGGCACATACACTGTACACACATATAGTGAGAGCGAATCCCTGCCCTGAAGAGCTTATAACCTAAGGAGACAAAGGGGGCAGAACAGAGAAGCTAAGTGACATGCTCAAGGTCACACAGCAGGTCAGTGGCAGAGGTGGGAGTAGAATCCATGTGTCCCGATTCCCAGGCAAGGACCCTATGTACCAGCCCATGCTTAACACTACCGTACATTCTTTTCTTCTCCTCAAGTTAACCCCTAGAATTTCCTACAGCAGAGCTATTCTTTTCAAAGTAGGCTGGGTGGAGATAGAGCCAGCACATCTCAGAAAGCCATCAACCATACCTCCTACACAGGCCTCTAAACCACCCAGTGTTAGCAATCCAGTCTTCTGGCTCAAAATCATTATTAATTATGGATTTATCCTTTTAACATTCATGAGGTTGTAACACAAAATGCACTGTATTTTGGCATGACCGCTCACTTAGACCATATTGGCAAGTCTGGCAGACCTGGTCAAAGCTCTATAGTTAAAGATGCAAACAGAAATCTATTATGAGGGTCATTTCAATACTTCCTTCACCCCATCTAGTTTTTCATAGGAAGTAGTTATCTTTTTGATTTTTCTTTATATTAAAAGGGAGAAGATTTATATTTGAGATTTTATTAATACTTTGCACTTAAACCATTAATAAGCCTAACAACAACCTTGTGAGGTTGGGTCAGTTTTGTTATTCCCACTTTAAACACCATAGGAATACCCGAGTTCTGTTTTACAGTACCATAGAGCACTGCAGCTTTTCTGATCTGTTACACATTAATACACATCCACTCTTTTGCCTGACTGCTGAAGCATGCCAATTGTCTGGAAAAATCCAAGTAGGTGTCAATACTGCCACCACACCATTGCTGTGATTTACTCTTGCTGTTGAGCAGGAAAATGGGACCAGTCTCACAAGCAATTTTAAAGACCTCTGTGAAAAGCTTTTTTGGGCGTTAATCTTAATAGAGGCTTCTAAAGTACAGGCTTTTTTTCCTCTTATTTTTTGAAAATTCATTTGTGGAAAGAGACAGGCATGTGTATATATTGTACAGGGTTTAAATAAACAGCTTATCCTTACCTCCTCAGCCAGTGCCGCAGTCTTTGTGTGGCAAGTGGTTACAGTTGCATGGCTCCACAGTAGAAGGTCATGCATTGGAGCACCGACTATCTTACTGCGTCCAACCACCACTGCTTTTTTACCTGCAATTTGGATGCCTGAAACATAAGAAGATTCGGTTTTAGGTTAGCAGTCCAAACAACCTGGGCACATCCCAGCTGCCAATTAATTGAACTTTATTCCAGAGCCATTAGTCAGCATGGATCCAGCTGTGGCTCTTAGGAAAGTCAAAATTAGTCATCCTTGGCTAGAAAACACAGCTGTCTACGCGATGAGGCTTTGAAGGTGAAGAGCTTTAAGAAGGCAGAGGGACAGGGGTTGGCACCTCAAGGAAAACGAGTGCTTTTAGAAAAGGCTACCATATACTGCACACTAAGTGTAATTTTACAGCTCATCAAGGGACTGACACACAGTGTACTCATCAATAATGAGGACAGGACTAAGGAGAACCATCAGTCCTTCAAATATACTTTAATTACTTACCTGTCTGCCTGATAAGCTCCATGCATCCTTTGGGTGTACAGGGGATGAAGCAGTCTCCAAGGTCACCTCTGGAAAGCTTCCCAGCATTGATGCTAGTTAACCTAAAGTATATGAAGGGAGGGGACAATGGTATGTATGTGCCAGGAATAGGATCTTAAAGTTACACTAACTGTTATTCCATAACACCAACATTTATATATTTTAAAGTTATTTGTTAAATTTAGAATCCTTATTTTAAGCAGATAGTTTTAAAGGAAAGAGAGCAAGTTGTATGCAAAAACAATTACCCTCCAACTGCAAAAATCAGCTTACCCATCTACATCTTTTTCAGGGGCTACAGCATTGGTCACTTTCTCTGTACTGATGGGTTGATCTGTCTCTAGAGGCAATTGTACTATAAATCCATGAACTGCAGGGTCTTCATTCAAAGCAGTGATGCACCTCAGCACCTATACATTTAAAGTGGGGACAGGATAAAAACATTAAGAATGATACATTTAAACAAGTCTGGTGCAAGTACTTGAACGTTGCATTTTCTAGCTGGATAGAATTTGGGAACAACACACACAATGTTTAGTTCTCCCATATAAAAATATAAATTACTTGTGGATTTGTCTTTTCAGAAACATCTAGATTAAATTCTTTAAAAATGTTCAGCATTTGGTGATCTCTCCTTTTTGCATGAGTCACCCCTTAAAGGCAAGTGTTTCTTTATATAAAAAGATAGGTCAAAGAAATACACACACATTTTATCTTTTTAATACCAAACCAAAATTAAGGGCTTCTTAACGAGACTGACCAAGTCACTTACCTCAGCTTCTGTTGCAGTGTTTGGCAGCTTAATGTGATTGGCATTGATCCCAATCTGCAAAAGAGAACTCAGAAGTGATCTGGTTTCCTACTTGACGTAAGAGGCACTATGTAAAAACAGCGTGGCAATTCTCTCTTTCCAGCCCAGGCTTGCAATAGAATCTATCATGCTTTCTAGTCTGACTGAGGGACAGGCAATAAAGTCCTGTTACTCAGAAGTACATAAACCAAAGAGAAGAAGATTAGTACCCCGCTGAGTTAACTTTTCTGTCATTGTTTTTATTACCCCATACTGTAACACAGGTTACAAAAGAAAGAGAATCCCTAGTTATGGGATGGCAATTCAGCTTGATAGCAGCTGCTGTACTAGGACTGACAAAAAGGACACTGCTCTGGAATGCTAGCAAACAGCAACAAGACATCAACCAACATCTTGGACAACGGGCCAATTTCCCCTTCCACAAGACAGGGTGTACTGTAGCATACAGTGGCTGCAGGGCAATGAGCTGAAATGAAGCAACTGCAGGTGTATGCCTTAATGAGGTATAACGGGCAGGGGTCTAGGGGCTGGCTAAGCCAGAGGACAGAACAGTGCAGTGGGCGCACGAAACTAAGAGCTTGTCTACACTATAAACATTTGCACCAACTAACTACACTGATGTTGCCAGAGTAATCCACACAGTGCAAGCCCCAGTTTATATCAGTGCAGCATGTCTACATTAGGGATTTGCATAGGTATAGCCATATTGAAGGCTTTAAAGGCACGTTTTCACTACCTCGTGTGCGTGGGGTGGGGTGTATAATATTTACGAAGAAAATCAAAGTTATGATCTAGGCATTACCTCAGCAGCAGCCTTCAGCTTCATGCTAATGTAGATATTTGAATCATCTCGATCCCCAACCTAGAGGGTGAAAGGAAAGAGACAAGTCACAATGGAAAGCAGAGATACAGATAGACAGAAATATATATCTGAATTTGAATGACTGTTCCTTTGTTCAACTGTAGTTATATTACAGGGACCGCTTGACTCAAGAGTCTTCCTATAGCAAAGGGATACAGCCAGACAGAGCTAATGGGAAATGTCCTTTTAAGTGAAAGATAGGTAAACAGTTTGGCTAATTTTCTAAATAGCAGCCATTTATGCCTTTTGAAAGCCTTTAATATGGTACATTCCAAAGCAGAGAAAAATGCCCAGTCTCTTTCCTGAAAAAGTTAACTCTAAAATGTATTAACGTGACTTGCAAACACAGACAGTTTTATACCCAATAGCACTGCCAGGATCTTTCAGCCTTATTGATCACTGATCAGAAGACAGCAACTTCCCATAGTGCAGAACACGCTATGTAGAGTTACGGCTATGAAGCACAGTTTAAGAATAAGAGAGAGTTTTTGGACACACCAATTATCAGAGGCTACATCGGATGTGAACCACTGCTGTGCATGCAGTGAAATAAACAACATTTCCACACTGAAATAGTCACCAGATATTTGCTTCCTCTGATTGAGGGCAGGGGTCCTGAGGTGGTGAGGAGACAAGGAGTCACTCTTGACCTCATTGTCTGGCAGCATACAATACTCATATGTGCTCATGCTGAATTTCCACCAGAGTCAAAGCATGCAGGGAGGAAACCCCACCACCAAAAAACATCAAGATCTAAACTCAGATACTCTGCTTCTATGTCAGTTCAAAGTAGGAGGAGTTCAGGTTACACACACACAATTAAACCCCTGGCCTTCACCTCATTCAAGATGCCCCTCTTGACACGGCAAACCTTGCTGCTGCACATATTTCAGCAGCATCTCCCTTGCCTGGATACTTGTATCTAAACACACTAATATATCTGCATGTCCTTTAGTGTTGGAGCAACAGGTCAAGATCTTGACTGCACTGCTCCTGGGGGCTTCAGAAGGATGTCCATACTGGGAGAGATTCACTGCCAGCGGCGTGAATGTGTATCAATTCTGAACTGAGCTCATTTCATTTATGAAACACCCAATTACTTGATTAAGGCCATCAGGCAAGTTGGGCCTATTTGATATACACAAAGTCTAATTATGTGTGTATATTAGGCTGTCAATTAATCACAGTTAACTCAAGTAATTAATGCAAAACAAATAGATAAAATAGATTAAAAATAGTCATGATTAATCCCAGTTTTAATCACACTATTAAACAATAAAATACCAATTTAAATGAATTAATAAATATTTTTGGATGTTTTTCTACATTTTCAAATATACTGATTTCAGTTACAACTCAGAATACAAAGTGTACAGCACTCACTTTATATTATTACTTTTTAGTACAAATATTTGCACTGTAAAAAAGACAGCCAAATAAATAGTATTTTTAATTCACCTCATACAAGTACTGTAGTACAGTGGCTCTGAACCTTTCCAGACTACTGTACTCATTTCAGGAGTCTGATTTGTCTTGCGTACCTCCAAGTTTCACGTCCATTAAAAACGACTTGCTTACAAAATCAGACATAAAAATACAAATACAATATTACTGAAAAATTGCTTACTTTCTCATTTCTACCAATAATAATAAAATAAATCAACTGGAGTATAAATATTATACTTACAATTCAGTGTATAGTATATAGAGCAGTATAAACAAATCATTAGCTGTATGACATCTTAGTTTGTATTGACTTTGCTAGTGCTTTTTATGTCGCCTGTTGTAAGACTAGGGAAATATTTAAAGGAGCTGATGTAACCCCTGGAAGACCTCTGCGTACCTCCAGGAGTACGTGGACCCCTGGTTGAGAACCACAGCTGTAGTGCAATCTCTTTATTGTGAAAATGCAACTTACAAATGTAGAATTTTTTTTCTATATAATTGCACTCAAAACCAGAAAATGTAAAACTTTATAGCCTACAAGTGCACTCAGTCCTGCTTCTTGTTCACCCAATCACTAAGACAAAGAAGTTTGTTTACATTTAGGGGAGATAAACATCACCCAAAATTGAGAAAAGGCATTCGCATGGCACTGTTGTAGCTGGCGTTGCAAGGTATTTATGTGCCAGATATGCTAAACATTCGTATGCTCATTCATGCTTCGACTTTTTAAAAAATTGTTTACAATGCAAATATTCGTAATCAAAAATAATATAAAGTAAACACTGAACACTTTGTATTGTAATTGAAATCAATATATTTGAAAAAGTAGAAAACATCCAAAAATATGTATAATACATTTAAATTGGTTTTCTATTATTAATAGTGTGATTAAAACTGCAATTAATCACAACTATTTTTTAATCGTGATTGTGATTTTTTAAAATCATTTGACAGCCCTAGTGCATACATATATATGGGTGCGTTTTTATGGATATTCAAAGGCATATATGGCAACAAGGTGCCCCAAACTAACGGGCATTGGGCATCTTATGCCACTTGTCTCTTAAAAATTTCCACTGACAGTTTTCCAGCACCGCCGTGCTGTAAATAACCAAAGTCAAGCACAAAATGTAAGAGAAAGTGACGTGGGACACAAGCTTGTAATTCTTGGTATCAGGTGATTACAGTGCTGCCAGGCTTCAGAAAGCAGGATGCATACTCCAGCCTCACTTGTCAAAGAAAGACTCTGTGTAGCAAGAACATCATCAGGGAGAGCTGGCAAGACTCCAGCAGACAACAGGGTGAACTCCAGAAATGCTGCTCCCTAATGATTGGATTACAGATGGCTAACTCTGCTCCCCACATAAAGCTGTAACAAGCAATTACTACTACTTGTATTATTGAAGCACCCGAAACCTGGCATCCCCATACAAAGACAGTGTCTCTGCTTGGAAGAGTCTGATGTCTAAAGAAAGGTGGGGGGCATGGAAACAAGGAAAATGGCCAAGGTGATGAGTGGCACTTGTCTTCTTGATTTTTATCAAACTATATCCCCAACTCCCACAGCTAGCTAATTTCTTGTACAGAAGCTACAGCAACGATGGATCTTAAGGGTATTGTTGGGGGAGCAGCTTTGCAGACCAGCTCAGGAAGGCCATGTCTGTGTAGGGGCGAAAGGGAAGAAAATGTGGAGATGGCAGTGGGAGACGTGAAGAAATAGAAAACATCTGTTTTTAGTGTGGGAAAGAGAATGTTCAAACTCTGCTTTCAACGTACAGCTTGAGATTTTGTTCATGAACAAAATGGCCATGTATAGTACCCAATGTAACCTAATGAAATGGAGATAAATGCATGAGAATCTACACAGATCAGGAAGAGTTTCCCTGCCCACCTGCAATTAATTACTCTGCACTGTTAAATCAAACAGCTGCAAGACAGATGGCTCAGGAAATTATTAATGGATATGGGATTTTGCAGCTGTAAAATGCTGTTTGCTAGCCTATGTGAAACAGACTGGTGACACCAGTCTAGCAAATGGGCAAACCTACCATAGAAACCACCATCACATCTGGCATCCTTGTAGTCACAGCGATGCCAAGGACCGAATGGGCCATGAGGACTGAATTTCTCTGAGACAATGCAGGGTTGAGGTACATCAGAGGGGAATTCTGCACTAACAGACGTGTGGCAATTCTCCATAAAGGGCCATATTTTCAGAGTTTAATGTACCCACTCTACACACACCCACATCATATATATTTGAAAGCTTACTTTATGTATGTTTAGATGAGATACGATGTGGAGCTGTCAAATGGTGCCCTAAACCTGTAGACAAAGTGAAACAATGCTCCCCAAAATAAAGTATCATTTTTTGCAGTTTCAAACACACTGCAACATTACTGACTACAGATTTTTATGTTTACATTAATTTCAACACCTTAACATGGTGTTTATTGCTCAGAGCTATCAAATGACAATGTATTAAAAGACTTTTATTGGCATTGCATAGGCAAGCTTTTTTTCCCCCCAGAAATGACGACGCTGTTTAGCATGTGGCAAAAATGGCAAATATCAACATTTTGCAATATATTAATATGACATGTTTTCACATCGCATAATCTTAGCTGTCCAAGTATCTCACTAGGGATAATAGTTCTCTATATTTTCAATTGAAATTTGCTGACCAGATCAGTCTCACACTGAAGGCTGTGCACCAACAGCAGTAGATTGCATGCCCACCGTTTGTACTGCATAGTGGGTAGATAGAAAGGTATGTGAATTCCTGGTTATGCGTCTCCATTTGTAAGCTTTTGTACACACCACATAGCAGCTAATCTGCCTGGTAGAAGGTTTTAATTTGTAATTGCCTATGCATAAAGTACTAGCCTTTGAAATAGTATAGAAACTAGTTTAATTAGCATCATTTATCCACAGGTCAGTATTAGTGTTAGAAATTACAATACACAGCTTCATACTGGGCTTCCATTAAAGTGCTCACTAAACAAAAATGGCATTTTTGATACTAACATATAGATCTAATTTGTATCTGATTTAGCACAAGTCTTATACTTGTACAAAATGAAAAATGGTGGTAGTAATGCTAACAATATACTTGGGGATTTTACCTCTACAGAGAAGTTAGAGTATATGAAGACATGGAGGATTCAAGCCCCTTAAGGCTCACATCAAAAAGAAAAAGACTCTCCACACAAAAAAAGGTGAAAAAAATGTGTGATTTGTCAATAAATTCAAAAGAAAGCAAAACTGTCAAAAGCCACCAGAACTGGACAGACGTCTGTGATGCTGGTAGCAGAAGGCATGGGGGGGATGAACTGTACTGATGGCTACTGGATGAGTTTTCTAGTTTAGATGATGTGGCATCAGCACCCTAATATAGGAGTTACTTTCAAAAATACACAATATGAATTTGGCACATGTCTCAGTTGTGCTGAACCCAAGAAAACAAAACAGACTCTGAAGCTGATCAGAGCGCATCATGGTCACCTGCTTCTATAGCCACCAGAGCAAGCATGTCCTCCAACTATCGTCCTGTTGTAGTGTTTCCTTGAGAGAACACACACACAAAATACAAGACGACACTTCTTAAAATAGAAACATTTGAGTAAGCAACCAATCTAAGATCTAACCAATCTAACCAATGCAGCACTTCAACAAGGAGATGACATGTTGTGCAGGACATCTGTGGAAGGCTTGACTGGTAAGGATGCAGTTTACCACTCAACATGCCTTTCTTCCTACTCGAGCAAAACAAATAAAGCAAAACCATCTAGTTACAATCCAACAATACAGTCATCTTAGGACACTGCATTTTATCAGCTGATTGAAGAAATAGATAATTATCCTGTGTACAACAAAGAGGCTCTTCTCCTGGCTAAGCTGCTAAAAAAATATAAAGCCCTACTTCATTCAGATGTAGAAACTGCTAGCTATTCCAGTAGCAAATTACTGGCAAGATCAGAAAACACCATGGCCTGCAATTTCTTACCATGCACACCATGGACAAGGCTAGTCTACCATTGTGCTATGCAGTGCAATAACACTAGCTGATGCTATCCAAGCTGTTAATAATCTGAAGAATGAATTTAAGTCTTCCAGATGTTTTGTGGATGTTCTTCTGACAAGTGAGCCTGATAAATAGCTTTCAAATTAACAAGTGGTTTTGTATAATGCTGCTTCAATCCTCCGGTCTGGAACAGCCAAAATGAAAGTGTCAGAATGTTAAATGAAGCCAGGTGATTGCAGTGTACAGAGGTCAGCTACTTTTGTGCCCCAGCTGGTGAAGAGTTTTGTATTTTGGTTGATAGATAAAGATAAAGAGGCAGATAATTCAGCCACCCTCAGTAGGGCTTTATATTGCACCCTCAGCAGGGCTTTATATTGCACCCTCAGCCAGTTTGCAGATGACACTAAACTGGGAGGAGAGGTAGATACGCTGGAGGTTAGGGATAGGATACAGAGGGACCTAGACAAATTAGAGGATTGGGCCAAAAGAAATCTGAGGAGGTTCAACAAGGACAGGTGCAGAGTCCTGCACTTAGGACAGAAGAATCCCATGCCCTGCTACAGACTAGGGACTGAATGGCTAGGCAGCAGTTCTGCAGAAAAGGACCTAGGGGTTGCAGTGACGAGAAAATGGATGAGTCAACAGTGTGCCCTTGTTGCCAAGAAGGCTAACGGCATTTTGGGCTGTATAAGTAGGAGCATTGCCAGGGGATCGAGGGACATGATCATACCCCTCTATTCGGCATTGGTGAGGCCTCATCTGGAATAGCGTGTCCAGTTTTGGGCCCCAAACTACAAGAAGGATGTGGAAAAACTGGAAAGTGTCCAGCGGAGGGCAACAAAAATGGATTAGGGGGCTGGAGCACATGACTGATGAGGAGAGGCTGAGGGAACTGGGATTATTTAGTCTGCAGAAGAGAAGAACGAGAGGATTTGATAGCTGCTTTCAAACTACCTGAAAGGGGGTTCCAAAGAGGATGGATCTACTGTTTTCAGTAGTACCAGATGACAGAACAAGGAGTAATGGTCTCAAGTTGCGGTGGGGGAGGGTTGGATATTAGGAAAAACTTTTTCACTAGGAGGGTGGTGAAGCACTGGAATGGGTTACTTAGGGAAGTGGTGGAATCTCCTTCCTTAGAGGTTTTTAAGGTCAGGCTTGACAAAGCCCTGGCTGGGATGATTTAGTTGGGGATTGGTCCTGCTTTGAGCAGGGGGTTGGACAGATGACATCCTGAGGTCCCTTCCAACCCTGATATTCTATGTTTCTAATAGGCAGATAAATGAGGGTGGACAAGGACAGAGACCACTTCTGTAAACATTCATTTCAAATCCCATAAATTCTCTCCACCCACAGCATTCATTCCTGTGACATGACAGCTGCTCTTTACACCTACTCAATTTGAGATTGAAAAATGCTTCTGACCAGACAACTTCTATTTTTCACAACAGCAATAGAAGACACTGCATTCTGCCAAATGTATAGGCCTGCACTTTTACTCATGCTAATATTCCCATTTGGGCTTGCAGGATGGCTTTTATGTTTGGATGGGTGCCATGGAAAAGCCAGACTACAGCTCGCAGAGTTTTATTACATTCACAGTAACTAAACTTTTTCATGTTAGATTCTCTTTCACATTCCCTAGCAGCAAGAACTGAGTCAATCACCCTAATACTCATCACATCATTAAGTTGATTTCTGATGCAACAACCTATGTTTGTGGGAATTACAAAAGCTGGTGTACCTTGCGGTCATATAAGGTAAAAAGACGTGAAACAGAGTCTACTAGCGAGGTTTGCTGTTAGTAGATAATACAGGATTTGTGTAGCAGTCTATACTTGTGAAGTGTTTTCACATTAAAAGACGAAGAATGAAAACAAATCAAACCAGATTGAGGGGAAGGTCAGACAGGTTCGGGGGGGGGGGGAACAGGGGGGAGGGGGAGAGGACGACGACTTTTCCTGGACCCCAGTAACAGACACACAGATAATCACATTGCTACATTGTGTTCAGTAGGAATTTTTGTTTTAAAGCATTATTTTACTGAGTCGTTTCAGATGAAGACAATCAGTTTTCCATGGTCTTACAATTAGCATTAGAGAGCAGAAGGGCTTTTTCATTTTTTTTGTTTTTAAAGAAGGCAACAATACCTGCAAAATTGCAAGCCCTGGTCTGAATCCAGGGACTCTCTCCTTCATCTGAGCAACTTGAGTCTTCAGTCTCTCTCTCATTTGCCTGGAATGGGAGGGGAAAAACAACAGAAATTAACCAAGAAATTGGGCTTTTGAAAATCCCACCCTATACTTCCAAGTTCCCTCATCCTCACAGCAGTTGCACGGCACTCGAGACATAGGAAAAATAAAAAGGTTTAAAGCATGGAATTGAAATTCCAGACAGTCACCAGGGTGTGTTGATTCCCAATCCCAAAATGTACGACCACACCTGTCTGCAGCCCGCTCCAATCAGTATCTTACCAACCAGTTTCATGGGAGAGAATGATCAGAATAGTCTAAAGCAAGTCAAAATAGAAGGAGGTTTCTAAGGCCCAGACCCTCAAAGGCATTCAGGTAACTAACTTCAACAGAAATTGATGGGAATTAGGTGAGCATCTGGCTTAAGTGAACAGCTACTGGTAATAGGATGAGCACCCCAGTTACTCATGACTACCAAGGCAGTTATTCAGCTACCAAGACCAACAATAAACTTCATGGCCTAAGATTTTAGTCCTTCATCCAGATGCTGGGCAAAAGATATAAGGTTTCAGTTTACAGGTGGTATACTCAGGGTTTTGCTAGGCCTGCCTACTTCTCACCGAGTATACGTTTATGATCAACCCACAGTTTTCCCATGAGGGAGGTCTGTGTGGGCGCCAAACATCTGATGGGTGAAACACACAGAACTCCATTATATATGTGTCTACAGCCATGGATATGATACTGGACAGAAGAATGCTGCTGCAGTTCCCAAACTAGCGCCAGCACTTCCCTAGCTGAGAGGGATCTTGTGAGAGTCAGTTTATGTCTGTGAAGTGCTCAGATACCATGGTGATGGGTGTTACCGGAAAAACACTAAATAAAATAATCAGGGACAAGGTCACTATTAACAGGATCCCTGCTAAGTCTTAGACACGTGATCATGCAGGGCCAGAGCCTGAGCCACGGCTCCAGCTCCAATTCCCCACTCCCACGGCAGAAATGGAAAGGAGCTCCCCCAGTATGGCAGCATGGGATTCCTGCTGCAGAAGGGAATTCCGGGGTGATGTAAAGCCAGTGGAGCCGGCACTATGCCACCCGCTTAGCCCCAACCCCAGGGAGGCCAGAGGCAAGAAAGGACATGATCAGAGCACACTGCACTCCTGCAACTTGGGCTGGTTGGAACCACCCTTGAGGCAGCTCTAACTTGCACCAGAGGGGAACAAACCAGCCTGATGCTGCCTCTGAGATCAAGCAGAGAGTGGAAAAGTTGCAGGAGCACAGGTGCACCCAAGGGTCTGGCTGAATTTAAGAACATAAGAATGGCCATACTGGGTCAGACCAAAGCTCCATCTAGCCTAGTATCTGGTCTTCCGACAGTGGCCAATGCCAGGTTCCCCAGAAGGAATGAACAGAACAGATAATCATCAAGTGATCCATCCCTTCGCCCATTCCCAGCTTCTGGCAAACAGAGGCTAGGGACACCATCCCTGGTCCTCCTGGCTAATAGCCAGTGATGGATCTAGCCTCCATGAATTTATCTATTTCTTTTTTGACCTGTTATAGTCTTGGCCTTCACAGCATCCTCTGGCAAGGAGTTCCACAGGTTGACTGTGCATTGTGTGAAAAAATACTTCCTTTTGTTGTTTTAAACCTGCTGCCTACTAATTTCATTTGGTGGCCCCTAGTTCTTGTGTTATGAGAAGGAGTAAACAGCACTTCCTTATTTACTTTCTCCACACCAGTCATGATTTTATAGACCGCTATCATATCCCCACTTAGTCATCTCTTTTCCAAGCTGAAAAGTCCCAGTCTTATTACTCTCTCCTCATATGGAAGCTGTTCTATACCCCTAATCATTTTTGTTGCTCTTTTCTGAACCTTTTTTCCCCAATTCCAATATACCTTTTTTGAGATGGGGCAACCACATCTGAACACAGTATTCAAGTTGTGGGAGTACCATGGATTTATATAGAGGCAACGTGATATTTTCTGTCTTATTGTCTATCCCTTTCTTATTGATTCCCACAATTCTGTTAGTTTTTTTGATGGCCGCTGCACGTTTCTGGCTGAACTCTTCAAAGACTCCCAACAGGAGACTCTAGTAGAAGAGTTTTGTTTTCATCCCACTTTTGAAATAATTGTTTAGGTCCTGGCTTTCATGCAGGTCTCAACACAGCCTCCACTACCAACTGTGATGCTTACAAAACACTCAACAACGGTTAGGTACTGGTCTGCTGTGGCAGTTTTTCAGGCTGATCAGTATCATCTGATTTCCTTGTGCTTCACCTGTTTGAGCCCCCTATTGCCTATATGTACACTGAGACTGTAGGCTCTTTGGGGCAGGCACTGTCTCTTTTTTATGCCAGGACAGTGCCTAGCACAACTGGGCCCTGGTCTCCAGGTGCTATCACAGTAATAAAAATTCTGCTGGCACAGTTCATTACACTTGAAATTGTACTTATTTAGATGCCTGTTCACCTGATCGTGGGTGCCCTGAGATCAAGGTACCATAAGTTGTGTCCATAGACTGAAAAGGCGATTTTGGAAAGGCTGAGCTTCAGAGTCACTCAGATCCTTGTGATGGGTGGCAATATAAAATCCTAAGAAAATCAAAACGAACATTCATCCCCACTGGACTGGGACTTTCAGGAGACCTGGGTTCTATTCCCTGCTTAAGCACAGGCCTGGTCAGTGACCTTGGGCAAGTCACTTCACCACTCTGTACCTCAGTTTCCCCAGCTGGATAAAAACCTGGACCCCCTTTGAGTGCTTTGAGACCTACTGATAAAAAAAATGCTATATAAGAGCTATGCTTTATTATAATCCCATCTTATCTTTATAAAGCAGCTAAATATTGCATAATCATCTTACTACTGATAAATATGAAAGTATTTTAAAGATACATGCTTGTTAAAGGAAACACCCCTGAGATTACTTTTGTTGGAAACAGTTTGTGTACGATGTCGATGAACCCCGAAATGCTCTGAAAGTCATGAAGCTAACACAGGATGTGGTAAATTACTGCACTGGCAAACAGCTAGGGTCCTGATCCTGCAAAAACGCAAGAGCTTAATTTTGCACATCCAAGTAGTCACCCAAATTGGATTACTCATACATACAGTTAAACACATGCTTAAGCATGTGCAGAACCAGGATCTAAACTGTAAAGTATATGGTACTTTAGAAGTCTTCAGTGCAGATCTGTCAACTTTGTAAAGTTAGGACCCAATCCAACTCTCACTGAAAACTTCGTTTCCCTCTACCTTCTTAACAAGAGGACTTCAGAATATTGCGGTATTCATTCATTTAATACAGAATCAGGAGCCATGGCTTACCTCAACTCATACTGCATTCATTAAAAAAAAAAATAAAGATTAGCTCAGTTTTCCTCTACAGCAAGAAAGTAACATGAGAAAACTCAATGGAGTGCAAGTTCCTACTGCTCTCTAAGCACACACACCAAAAAAAAAAAGTCATTTGTTAGAAGGCCATCTAGTGTTTGCCAAAAAGCAACTACATTGTTTCAGTTGCAAGCAAAAGTAAAAGCCACACATACTGAAGTTTATTTAAGAAAGAAAACTATAATAAGGATCAGCTGTAAGAAATTTTTGGATGTTTAAATCTAGACTTAATTACAAATAAATACATTTTAAAAAAATATTTGGAAAAACAGCTCTTATCAACTGAGGGCTCTGTTTTGAAATATATTATTATTTATGTGGAATTATTTTGCTTTTAAAAACAAAAATCAAGACACTGCAGTTCACTTTGAACTAGAGATATTCTGCAGTAGCAGATCTGATTGGATTCCCCAATTACAGTTGATTATCAGGTTTCAGAACTGGCTGGGAGGGCTTCTGTTTCATTCTGTCTGGCCAGGAGATTGAAACTTTCTTTTGGATGCGCATCTCATAATGGCGATTCACATCTGTGTCACCTCAAGATCTGACTGCTGCAAAGTGCTCTGTGCTTGGGGTTAGCTCTTAAATGAATCTGAGTGCTGAAACCGGTGCAGAATGGAGAAGCCTGCTTATTACACAGGGCATCCCCAGGCAAGCACATTGCACTGGTGCTTTGTGATCTGCACTGGCTGCCTGTGGGTTTCCAGGAGGAATTTTAGGACGTTGATTTTTACCTTTAAAACCCTAACTGGCCTGTGTCCTGCCTCGCTAAGAGGCCATCACACCGGGCCATACTGCACCAGGTGTGATCAGTGGAGGCACTCAGGCTAGAGCTCCCTGCCTCAATATAAAAAAGGCCGATGCTGGAAGGCATCCTCTGTGTGGAACTTGCTTCCCTCAGGTCAGAAATTGTCCTAGATTGTGGAGTTTCAGGGTGCCCTGGCTTTTGGGGAATGGTACTGATTGAGGGATGGTATTTGGGGAGGATAGAGTACACAGTTTGTTTTGCTATGCTGTGCTGTGCTAATCTCAGCTACTTTCACAATTGGCATTTGCTGTGGATGTTTTTCATGTTGTGATGGGCATGTCTCCTCTCCATCCTGCAGTGCATCTCTCTCGCATTTGAGCTGATAAAGCCAAAGAAATAATAAAATATAAACAAGTGTTACATTTTGTAAAATAATGATGCCATGACTTCCTACTTCATAGGATTGTTGTGAGGACCGGGAAGTCCTTGATCTCTGAAATTTGTGAAGGGCTATAAAGGTATGTCCGCACTACAGCTGCTACAGCAGCACAGCTATGGTGTGCCGCTTTCTGCCATACTGTACACGCTTCCTACGTCAACAGAAGAGGTTTTCCCTTGAGGTAGATAATCTACCTCTCCAAACATTCTTCCAGCGACCTAACTACAGCACAAATTGTCCACAGCCCTCAGTGATGTAGCTAGGTCAAGATAATTTTTAAGTGTAGACCAGGCCTAAGTCAGTTGTCAGACAGAGGGAAAGCACTAACCAAGGGGACAGAGCCTGGGACTAGAAGGAGGAGGATAGCCTCAGCGCTACCCGATTCACTATGTGATCTTGGGCATGTCACTTAGTCTCTCCTCCCTGGAAGCAGATAGCTACTCTACAGGGGAAGGCTGTTCACTTCTAAAAGGCCTGACTACTGTTCAGTTTAGAGCATAGCCTTTGGCCCGGTCTATGTTTAAAAAGGTTTGCCACCACAGCAATGTTGGTTAGGAGTGCGATTTTTTGCCGGCAGATCCACGCTGGCAAAAATCCTAGGGTAGACTCAAATATACCAGCAAAGTAGTTAAATTGCCTGTATAGCTTATTTTGCTCAGGGAACTAGTATAAGTTATACCACCAAAAGGACATTTTTGCCAGTAAAGCTGCATCAACATTAAGAGGGTTTTCCAGTATAGCAAGCCTTTGAATGCAGACATGGCCTTGAATGTCTTCAGATGTTATAATTGAGACTGGCTCAAATCATAGTTGTGCTGTGTAAGGTTTTCTGCTGGACTATGGAACCATAATTGATTTAATCTGTCCCACCACAGGAAGCGTGAAAGATTTTAACTCTATGGGCCAAATGGCACCTTGGAAGGGAAGTTCATGTACTGGGTTGAAAGGCTGAGAAATCAAACAAATTTCAAGATGATTTCTATACCACAGGAGAGGGGTCAGGAACCAAATTCCTCCAACTAGGGCTTTCTGCTGTGGAAACAAGACAACAAGTATCAAAAACCTGAGGAAAACTGAGGTAGACAGCAAGATGCAAAAGCCAAAAGAAAGACACCCAACCCCCTGAAATGTTTGGGGCCTGTCCATATTATAAAAACGACAGTGCTAACACACCTTAGATGCCATCTGCTTACCTGGTGGTATCCTACAAAGACAAGACTAAAGCACAGTGTTTTAAAAAGAACAAAAACAAAAACAACCAGTAATACCCAGAGTGAAATCCTGCCCCCCCGAACTAAATGGGAGTTTTGCCAATCTGGCCAGCATTTCATCCACAGTGTACACATGTCTCCGCAGGTGGAACTAAACAGTTACAACACAGTTGTGTCCTTTTAACTTTCAGCTCACCTTTTTCACATTTACTGTACTTCGGAACTTCCATTAAAAAAAGAAAGAATTGTGTAGCTGTCATCCGACTCTCCTAGTCTGTAAATATTTGACTGACCTCCAAATAGACTCTTTCCCTGATAAAAGGTTAAAGCCATGACATTACAAAAACTAAGTGATTACCACACGCACACCACCATACACAATCCTGACTTTGCAAGCTGTGGTAGAAGCAAGTTCCCTATACATAAGCAATCATTGCCTCTTGTAAAAAATCCTAGAAAAACACACACCCACACACCTTCTTCTATTGACAAACCTTTACTGGACCTGAGATTACATGTTTGATTGCCTCAAGACACTTTTATTCCTGAACTTTATCCCATCTCAAGGGTGATCAGAATTCTTTGATATAACATTTCTCTATAGGATCCAGAGGAGAAAGAACGTTAAAAAGATATGGAGCCACTTCCCTCAATCTCCTTCATTTGAAAAATTCTAGCTAAAATCTGGTTCCTTCCATCCCGGAATGTACTCTACTGGTTTTGCTACATTTGACCAAACTCATGACAGGAGCAGGGGAATTGGGAGGCAGGAGAGCTATTTGCATGTACAACTGCAATTATTTTCCATACTGCTCCTGGAAAATCAATTAGGCTGGAAGCCCATTTATAAAGTGTGGCAGTGTAATTTGCTCTTTTCATTCTTTTCCCAGGCTGGTTAAGAGGACTAGTTGCCTCATATACATGTAGCTTAAACCAAGACAAAATAAATAAAAGAAAGACACTTTGTTTTTAAATAAACAGTAAGAGTGACTGACAGTGTTGTAGCCATATTGATCCCAGTTAGGTGAGGTAATATCTTTTGAAGTTTGTCCAATAAAATACATTACCTTACCCTCCTTATCTCTGTACTAAGGGTGATTAACCACTGGAACAAATTATTAAGGGAAGTGGTATATTCTCCATCTCTTGATGACTTCTAATCAAGACTGGATGCCTTTCTGGAAAATACAGTCTAGCCAAATACAAGTCATGCTGTAGACAAGCACAAAATACTGGGCTCAAGTAAATGGGTAACTGGATGAAATTCCACAGCCTGTGATATACAGGTCAAATAAGATCTAATGGTCCCTTCAGGCCTTACCATCTGTGAACCACTGCTGATGGCTCTGCTGGGATAAGTGACTTGGTTACTTGCTGCAAACAGTCAGGACTTTAAACATCTCTCCTCTGAACTGTCAGCACTCACCTCTTACACTAGAGTGGAACTGCTACAGGGTGTAACCCTATTTTCTTAGATAGCTACTCTTGTGCATCAAAATAGAACAAGAGGCAGGTGATATAAAGCAGCCTCTTTTGATTGCAAAATACAAAGAAGAATTCAATAGCAGCCACTTGGTTAGTGAGATCAATACATCACAATGAAAGCCCTCAATTCTGTCTTACCAAAGTAATGGACTATAGGAGCACACAGTCTGAGCTATGACTAAAGGGGCTGCTGGTCTTTTTTTGGCATAGGATGGGAGGGTAGGTCCTGTGGTAAGCACTGGGCAGGGATTCAGGAGATTGACATTAAATCCTCAGCTTCGCTACAGATTTCCAGTGTAACTTTTGGCAAGCCATTTAGACTTTCTATGCTTTTGTTTACCATCTGTAAAATGGGAATAATTCTACCACTCATCTGACTTTTCTATTTAGATTGTAAGCTCTTCAGAGAAGGAACTGCCTCTTACTAAGTATTTGGACAACACCTGGCACAGTGGGGTCCCAATCTCAGTCTAGTTGCTACTGTAATACAAATAACATGTAGTAATCAAAGTTTTTCTAGTAGATTTATCAACTTAAGGTAAATGACAAGTATAAAACATATTGCTAATAAAATTAGCAGGTTTGATCTTTCAGATGAATACTCTATTATGATAATTTTAATTAATGCACACAGGGCAAAAAAGTACTCACTCTATCAAACTAAACATCAGCAAAATTATTTTAAGTACTCCACTTTTTTCAGAGACCTATAAATCAGTTTATATCTGCAACAACTATGGCCCATGAGGATCTGCTACAATTCAGGACCTGTTTCTGTGCCAAAGGTAAGAGAAGAAGTCTGCAGCAGTAACAACATGCAAACTTCCCCAGTTTTACCACTAGATTCTGCAGGCATTAAGTGTAAAATTCTGAGAACACTGACTTTCAGAGTGCCATAACCATGACACAGCATGGTGTAATGGACAGCACAAGAGACTAAGAAACTGGAACTCGAGAGTTCCAACTCTGCCACTAACTCACTTTGATACACGGCCCTTACATCCACATTTTCTGAAGTAGTGTCTGATTTTGGATGTCCAGCTTGAGACATTTTTGGCCTGATTTTCAGAAGTGCTGAGCACCCACAATCCCAACTTCAGTTAATGGAGCTGCCACAGCTCAGCACCCTGAAAAATCAGGCCCAAGGTCTCACCCCAGATCTGAGGTAATTTTTGACTTCAACATCTGTGTCTTAGTTTCCCCAGCTGTAAAATAGGGTTAATATTTGTCCAGCACTTTGAAACACTAGACAGTATTTAGTACTAAGCCTTTCAAGGAAGAAGGGAGAACATTAAGCTCTTTCATTCCACTTGGATATTTAGCAATAAGACGACAAAAAGATGAGAAGAAAGCAAACTAAAGGTACAACATACAGTCTTGCATAAACCCTCATTTCCCACCTACTGAAACCCAGAAAGGATCCTAGCAGGAGACAGAGAACGGATTTTTAAAAGTAAGAAGGGATTTCACCATACTGCAAACATTTAGGCAGATGATTTATCTCTGCATGAGGACTGATACCAAATGCCAGTTATATGCCACTAGGGTAATGTTAGGCCAGTGATGTAATAGAGAACGAAAGCAAACAAAATTAAAGAGAGAATGATTTTAGAAGACAGAACAGTTATTTAAGTAGTTTGAAATGACTTGTTTTTGAATATTTCTAAAGATTCTTTAATAACCTTTCTTCCCTGTACAATGCTGTCTTAGTACTTTCCATTCTCCCTGCCCACAGACCATTGCACTGTTAGTACAATAGTGAAAGGGGTGAGCAAATCTATAGTGTGCCTTAACTTCTTTTGCTACTGCTGTTCACTGACAGCAAACACCAGCAGCAGCAATTTAACAGAACCACCCCGCTTTTCTTTGCTGACACAGGTGACCCCGATTTAGAGGGGAAGTGAAGGCAGCTGTAAAAAAACAACAAACAACAAATGGAAGAAAAGGGAAGTTGATAGCACTTAATATAAACCATGTTAGGAATGGTAGAAAATTGATAAGGGAAGCCAAGGGACACAAGAAGGAATCTACGGCCATCAGATGCGTTAAGGACATAAGAAGGAGTTTTTAAAATATATTGGGACCAAAAAGAATCCTGACAATGGTATTGGCCCATTACTATATGGAAATGGTAGAATGTATCAATAAAAACGCACAAGTGTTCAATAAATATTTCTGTTCTATATTTGGGGAAAAAACAGAAAATAAAGTCTCATCATATTCTACTAGTATTTCTGGAGAATGTTAAACAGAAGCGACTAAAGTTAGATATCTTTAAATCAGAAGGCCCAAATAACTTGCACGCAAGAGTTTTTATTAATGTTGATTTTTTTTGTTCAGTACGTCTTGGAGCACTGGGGAAATTCCAGAAGACTGGAAGAAAGCTAATGTGCCAATTTTTAAAAAGGGTAAACGGGATGACCTGGGCAAGATAATGAAGCAGTTGATATGGGACTCGATTAATAAAAAACTAAAAGGTAGTTAATGCAATTAATGCGTATCAGCATGGGTTTATGGAAAATAGATCCTGTCAAACTAACCATGTTTTTTGATGAAATTACAAGTTTGGTTGACAACATTAATAGTGTTGATGTAATGTCCTTAAACTTCTGTAAGGTCTTCAACCGCAAAACATTTTGATTAAAAAACAAGAACCATATAAAATCAACATGGCATACATTAAATGGATTAAAAACTGGCTAACTGATAGGTCTCAAAAACGTAACTGTAAATGGGGAATCATTATTGAGCAAGTCTGTTTCCAGTGGGGTCCCACAGGGAGTGGTTCCTGGCCCTATCCTATTCAACATTTTTATCAATAACTTGAAAGAAAACATTAAATCATCACTGATAAAGTTTGCAGATGACAAAAAAATTGGGGGAGTGGTAAATAATGAAGAGACTGATTAATGATTCAGAGCTATCTAGATTGCTTAGTAAACTGAGCACAAGCAAACAATGTGTTTTAATACAAGTAAATGCATACATCTAGGAACAAAGAATGTAGGCCAGACCTACAGGATGGGGGATTCTATCCTGGGAAGCAGTGACCCTGAAAAAGATATGGTGGATAATCAACTGAAGCTGAGCTCCCAGTGTGATGCTGTGGCCAAAAGAGATAATGTGATCCTGGGATGTATAAACAGGGGAATCTCAAGTAGGAGTAGACAGGTTATTTTACCTCTATATTTGGCACTGGTGTGACTGCTGCTGGAATACTCTGTCCAGTTCTGGTGCCCACAATTCAAAAAGGATGGTGATACATTTGAGAAGGTTTGGAGAAGAGGAGCCACATGAATGACTAACTTTTAGAACACATGCCTCACATTGGACTCAAGGAGCTCAATCTGTATCACAGAATATCAGGAGATCATCTAGTCCAACCCCCTGCTCAAAGCAGGGCCAATCCCCATTTTTTGTCCCAGATCAACTTAACAGCCCCCTCAAGGATTGAACTCACAACCCTGGGTTTAGCAGGCCAATGCTCACACCACTGAGCTAATCTATTTAGCTTAATAAAGAGAAGGTTAAGGGGTAACTTGATTACAGACTGTAAAATACCTACAGAGGAAATATTTAATAATAAAAAAACAACACTTCAGTCTACCAGAGAAAGGTATAACACAATCCAATGCCTGGAAGTTGAAGCTAGCCAAATTCAAATTGGAAAAAAGGTGTACATTTTTAAAGGTGAGAGTCATTAACCACTGGGCCAATTTACCAAAGGTCATAATGGATTCTCCACCACGGACAATCTTTAAATAAAAATTGGAATATTTTTCTTAAAAGATATGCTCCAGGAATTATTTTGGGCTATGGACTGTGCTATATGATAAATCAGTCCCTTCTGGCATTACTATTTATGAATCTATGGACTCTACTAGACAACACCATGTTGAACCCATCAAGATTATTACAT
Organism: Natator depressus; assembly: GCF_965152275.1. Lineage (NCBI taxonomy): Eukaryota > Metazoa > Chordata > Testudines > Cheloniidae > Natator > Natator depressus. Next base: position 116,174,238 of record NC_134239.1, read on the forward strand.
GAATTGCAATAGCACTTCTAGACCCCATTGTGCTAGGCACTGTACACACGTAATATGTACAGTATGCACATGGTCTTCACCCTAGAGCACATGCAATCTAAATACATCACGAAAGGCAACAGATGGATGGAACCAGCATTTGGGGGGAGAAGAGCACAAGGTCACAGGGACTGTCACAGTGTTAGGATTAACATAAGCAGTGGTTGCAGCGCAGCAGCCACCAAGAGAGACAGACAAGTGAACAAGTGGGTAAGTGAATGGCGGGGGGGGGGGGTTTACCAGAAACCATCCTGTCTACCCAGGGATCCATCCTGGCACTGGAAGGCTCAAGACTAGCCAACATTTACAAACAAACAAAACAAAAAAAAGCCCACCATGTAATAGTGTTTGCCCTTGTACATCACACTTCATGAGACGATTCCAAAGCATATCCCACCCCCAACCCAGCCTGCCCCCCCAAAAAAAACCCCTCCAAACACGCGGAAGCCGGTTTCAGAGCCGGGGTCAACCTAGGCTGGGCCCTGGGGCTGGAAACAACAGTGCAGAGGTCCCCGCTCCAGCCCGGGCGCGGAGACCCGGCGAAGTAACAGCTCCTGCGGGGTCCGTTTCCCCAGGCCCGGGCCAGGCGAACGGGCTGGTTTCGGTCCCGCCCTGCCAGTCTCCCGTCCCGCGCAGGCGGCTCCCCAGGCAGGCGCCCCACCGGCGGCAGCGGGACGCACCGCCCTGCTGGCCTGGCTGCCGCGGGCGCACCCAGACGGGCCCCAGGGGCGCTGCCAGGCTGCAGCCGGGAACCCGCCCCCCGGCCCGCGCGCCCCAGCCCCGGGGTACGTACGCGGCGGCGGCTTTGCCGCAGAGGACCTGCGCGGGGGCCATGCTGACTGCTCGCGCGCCCGCCGCCCCGGCGCTCCCCGAGGCTCCAATTGCGCGTGGCTGCGCCAGCGAGCCCAGACACCCGCCCGCCGCACCCACGTGGCCCGAGCTTCCGCGCCCGCCGGGCACCCCCGCCCCCATGCGCCGGCAAGGGACGGGGGGCGGGATCCTGCGGCTGCGCTGGCTCATAGGCCTCCCGGGGCCAAGCGGCCGCCTCTCTTTAGCCAATTAATCGTGCTGCTGTTGTGACCCACGCTGTTGGCGGGCCCCATCGGGGGCCACATTCACCGCAGGCGGTAGCTGCTGCACCACTGCAGCCCGGCTAGGCCTGCCCCTCCCCCGCCGAGCCTGTGGGAGAGAAGCCGGTCCCGGTCTCCACCGCAGCCTCTGGGCTGTGGAGCGTGGCCACATTAAATTACTCCTGGGGGAATTCTGCACCCTTACGCAGGCACAGAATTCATGTCCCCCACAGATTTATTTGCTTCCCTACAGAAAAAAATGACTTTCTGAGGGGGGAAGCAAAGGAAAGCCACAAGAGCGGCCAGGCAACCCTCCCCAGCCGTCTGTTTTGGGTGCCCGGGTAGCTGTCAGAGGGGTAAATCACTGTGGGGCAGGACCAGGGAAGACTTGGCTGGTGGCTCCTATCCCGTTCTAGGATCAGCTACTAGTCCCGGCTTGGCTAGGGAGGACGGGACTTCCTCTTTCCCTACATGGCATCTGGGACTGGGTCAGACCCACCTCCAGGTTTCTCCCCCGGCTGCAGGAAGATCTGCAAACTCCCTTCACGCACACACTTCCTGTATCCATTGCTCCTCAGCTGCAGACGGAGGGATCCCTGTACAAGGAGCTGCTTCCCCCATCCACCCAACCCCGGTGCATCCAGACCCTCCTGCCAAGCCTCACCCCTCTGCACTCAGAACCTCCCCGATAAGCCCCACTCCGCCGCACCTGGACCACCCCATCAAGCCACCCACACCCAGATCCCGACCCCACCAAGCCCCAACTAGCTGCACCTGGATGCCCACCCCACTGAGCCCCACTCCCCCAGCATCTGGACTGCCCCCCACTGGTTGTCCCACACCCAGATCGCCCTACTGAGCTCTGTTCCCCCCACACCTAGACCCCCCCCAAGCCCCAACACCTTCAGCTGGACCCCCCTGCAGAGTCCCATTACCGCTGCACCCATAACTTCCCAACAAGCCCCTGTGCATCAAGACCACCCCCTGCACCTGGATCCCCCACTGAGCCACCTGCACCTAGATTGCCCCACACAGAACTCTCTCAATCCACAGCTGGATCCCCCCACACTAATCCCCTCTGCACTTGGATCCTGCTGGGCTGAGTCTGCCTACTCACACCTGGTGCACCTGGCATGGAGGGGCAGGGCCCAGGGGTGTTTCTGGGGCAGGCCTGGTCCTTGTGCTGTGTCCTTGGGTGCAGCCTCACGGCTGAATCCATGCCCCGGTGTGGAGCTGCAGAGTGATCTCCAACTTCTGTGCCAGTAACCTGTGCTCCCCAATGCTATGCTGGAGCCTCCACATTTATTTGACAAATAAAATTTGCAGAATTTTATAATATTGTGCACACAATTTTTATTTTTTTGGCACAGAAAGCCCACAGGAGTAACAGCAGTTAAGGGTGAAAGGCTCCCAGAGCTGGATGGATGGTCAGACTGTCTCAACACAACCCTTCCCATGTCAGGCACAGCCCTTCCTGTAATGAAGAGGAAGCCTCACAGTGCAGTATGGTAAAATGTGGTACAAGATTGCCATACTTTTATATATTGTTGCTGCTGTGTTCTATTAAACAGTGGCTATGTTCCTCTAGAGAGGGGGCTGCATTTCAGTGGTGAATGAAATAATCATTGTCTAGGCATATTGTGCATAATTGTTTGCTCTTCTCAGAGCGGTATACAACCACATTCATAGGGCAAGAGATGGATGAAGTAAACCCCTGATATATCTGCTGTTGAAACCAATGAGGCATCTCATGTGAGTATGGGCTAAACCAGGATTAGGCCTTCATATTCTCTGTTAACCTCAGGATGCCATAATAATTGACAAATAGTGGAGTAAAACCAGTGACTAGTTTAAAGGATGAAAAGTTACTTATCTGGGAGTGTGTCTTCCCTGCTTTTGTTTTTTCCCCCCAGTCAGCTGGACATTTGCTTTACTTTGCTTTGCTTTTTACTGGGTGAAAACTTTAGTATCTGTTGACCCATAAAATAATATCACTAAGAAAGAAACAACATTAACTTCAGAATACGTTGTAACCATAGTGTTAAAGCCCAGACGCTTCCCTTTAAAGGTAACCTGTAAGGGAGGGGAATAAATTGAGTCATTCCCTTTTTTGCTTCTATATGATACATAAAGAAAGCTTGCAAGAGCTTTCTCTTTCATTCTTTAAAAGTTCCCTACTCTCCATTAGAAATTCTGGTACCCTGTTTTTCCCCTGGATGTCTCTACAGAAATCTGGTAGGATTATACAATTAAAACCATTTAATTGAGAGAAATGATTTCCCCCACAGCTTGCTTAAAATTCTGTCTTGTTTGCTTTTATTGATGTGTCTAACTCAAATGCCTGAATGAACAAGTGGGAGAGAATATGGCTCTGTAAAAAAGATTGAACACACCCCACTCCTTCAACGAAGGCTGAGAAAGCTCACAAAAAACATCTGAGACAACCCATCCACCAGCAAAACCAGGGAACTCCAAACTTGGCATTCCTAAAATTGCTAATGTAAAAAAACCCAAGCAGGATTAAACAAACAAAAACATTCAGGCCTTTCCCCACACATCAAAAAGAAAAGAAGCACAGTTCTCTTATAAAAAATGTTTCCGGTCACCTATCCAGGAGAGTGCTGCAGCAGCAACCGCTGCCATCAGAATCAGTGGATACTAATCCAGTCTTGTCAACTCTCGGTATTTGTTTGTACAGTGCCTAGTACAAAGGGGTCCTGATCCATGGGACGGGGCTCCTAGGCACTAAGGTAATACAAATAATCAGAAAATCCTAGAAAAGTAGGGCTGGAAGGGATCTTGAGAGGTCTTCAAGTCCAGTCCCCTGTGCTGAGGCAGACCAAGTAAACTTAGAGCATCCCTGACAGGTGTTTGTCCAACCTGTTCTGAAAAACTTCCAATGATGGGGATTCTACAACCTCTCTTGGAAGCCTCTTCCAGAGCTTAACTACCCTCATGGACTCATAGACTTTTAAGGCCAGAGGGGACCACTGTGATCATCTAGTCTGACCTCCTGCACATCGCAGGCCACCGAACCTCACCCACTCTCTCCTGTAGTAGGCCCATTACTTCTGGCTGAGTTACTGAAGTCCTCAAATCTTGATTTAAAGACTTTAAGTTACAGAGAATTCACCATTTATTCTAGTTCAAACCAGCATGTGACCTGTGTCCCACACTACAAAGAAAGGCAAAAAATGTCCAGGGTCTCTGCCACTCTGACCTGGGGAAAAATTTCTTCCAAACTCCCAATATCACAATCAGTTAGACCACATTGCCCCAGGCCTCCGCTGCCTCCCCCAGCCCCGCATCCATCCCTGCCCCGCATCCATCGCCTCTGGTCCCTGCTGCCTCCCCCTTTGGCCTCCCCAGCAGACTTACTAGCTATTTGTGAAAACTGATACTTGTATGTTTGTTAATATCACTTATCACTTTTCATAGCCTCCCAGGTAGCTAAGCGAGCTGAGATATTAACAAATATACAAATATCACTTTTCACAGCAAGCCCTAGGACCCACTAAGCCCTGGATGGGGCGGGGGGAGGGCAAAGGGGGAGGCAGCATTATTTTTGTTATTGAGTCTGCCAAAAAAACCTATTAATATACATTATAATTATTTGGATGTGAATCTGTGCATATTTAATTTTTTCCCCCTAAAGTTAAATAAGTATTTTAGGGGGAAAGTATCAGTGCAGCCACCAGTGAGAGTTGGTGGCCGCACGCTGAGGCCACCAAAAAATTTGTTGCGAGAACCCCTGAGTTAGACCCTGAGCACGTGGGTGAGACCCACCAGGAAGATACCTGAGAAAGAATTCTCTGTAGTAACTCAGAGTCCTCCCCATATTGTGTCCCATCTCCAGCCATTTGAGATGTTTGCTAATAGCAGTTGCAATGGGCCATATGCCATTTGAGGCGACCTCATTATACCATCCACCTCCATAAACTTATCAAGTTCAGTCTTGAAACAAGTTAATTTTTTTGCCTTCACTATGCCCCTTGGAAGGCTGTTCCAGAACATCACTCCTCTGGTGGTTAGAACCTTTGTTTAATTTCAAACCTAAACTTTTTGATGGCCAGTTTATATCCATTTGTTCTTGTGGCAACATTGGTTAACTTAAATAACTCCTCTCCCTCACTGATGTTTATCCCTGTGATGTATCTATAGACAGCAATCATGCCTCCCTTCAGCCTTTGTTTTGTTCAGCTAAACATGCCAATCTCTGTAAGTCTCATCTAGTAAGGTAGGTTTTCCATTCTTCTGATCATTCTAGTAGCCCTTCTCTGCACCTGTTCCAGTTTGACTTCATCTTTCTTAAACATGGGAGACCAGAATTGCACACAGTATTCTGAATGAGGTCTTACCATTGTCTTGTATAACAGTAATAACACTTCCCTATCTCCACTGAAAATACCTCGCGTGATGCATCTAAGGATTGCATTAACCTTTTCACTGCTGCATCACATTGGCCTTATAAAGCTTTCCCTAATATCTATACTAAATCTCCCTTGCTGCAGATTAAGCCTATTACGTCTTGTCCTACCTTCAGTGGACATGGAGAACAATTGACGATCATCCTCTTTATAACAGCCCTGTTTGAAGACTTTTCAAGTCCCCCCTCAATCTTCCCTGCTCAAAACTAAACATAACGAGTTTTTTTAACCTTTTCTCAGTGGTCAGATTTTCTTAAACCTTTTATCATTTTTGTTGCTCACCTCTAGATTCTCTCCAATTTCTCCACATCTTTCTTAAAACATGGTGCCAAACACTGGGCACAAGTACTCCAGCTGAGGTCTCACCCATGCCAAGTAGAGTGGGACAGTTATCTTCCATGTCTTACATACAACACTCCTGTTGATACACCCTAGAATGATATTAGCCATTTTGGCAACTGCATCGCATTGTTGGCTCATATGCAAATTGTGATCCACTATAACCCCATGATGCTTTTCCAGCAGTACAACCACTTCACCAGTTATTCCACATTTTGTAGTTGTGAATTTGATTTTTTCTTGCAAAGTGTAGAACTGTGCACTTGTCTTTATTGAATTTCATCTTATTGAATTCAGACCAATTCTGAAATTTGTCAAGGTCATTTTGAATTCTAATTCTGTCCTCTAAAGTGCTTGCAACCCCTCTGAGCTTGGTGTTATCTGTAAATTTTATAAGCATACTCTCCACTCCATTATCCAAATGAATGAAAGTGAAAATGTTGAATAATAAGTAATACTTCTAATATGCTTTGTTTACCCATTTTAGTGTGAATAATTAGAAGAGTATTAGAGCTCTGAAAACAGTGGACAGATCTGACCATGGTAATTGTAATACCAGGGCAGATTTTTATAAACTCAGCATCACTCAAGATGAAGATGGGGCAACTTCATCCAGTTGGGATTTAAAGCTTTCACTGAGAGTTTATTGCTTTGATCTTGTGTGTTGCCACAGTGTTGTTGCTTTGCTTCTGCTCTGTTAGCCTCCCACGCAATCCAGGGTTTAACTTGGCAGCCCCCGAAGTTTGATTGTTTAACAACACATCCACTGCCTCTTACACAAGATGTCAAAAGTCATAGATATTGCTTTTTTAAAAGCCATGAAACTCACAAAATCCATGCAAGACCTGCAGCTTCAGTGATACTGGTGAGTTAATAGCTGAGCCTATGTTTGCAGCGGGTCTTAGTAGGTGCATCATGATTGCATGGAAAATTGACCTCTTATTGGCTCAGGATTTGTGGAAAGGAACTAAGGGTTTTCTCCATCCAGTTAAGATAAACCCTTCCTCCCTTAGACCATCTCTATATGAGGAGAAGGACAAGTGAAAAAAGTGAGGTTGGTCCCATGGGCGGTGCTAAAGAAGCTGAAATGGGGAATGCCCGTTCAGTGTAATATTCAGTGTTGTTGTAGCCATGTTGGTTCAAGGATATTAGAGAGACAAGTTTTCAAGCTTAACTTGTTTCTCTCACCAACAGAGGTTGGTCTAATAAAAGATATTACCTCACCCACTTTGTTCACTACAACACAGGAGTGGAGAACCAGTACTGGGCCCTGATCCCACAAGAATTTACGAGCGTAAGTAACTTTTTGCACAAGATAAGCCCCACTGAACACAGTATGATTGCTCAAATCTGTAAAGTTACACATGCTTAAGTCTTTGTAAGATTGTATCCCTAGAACAGTGATACTCAGACTGAGGCTTGGGAGTCGCTAGTGGCTCTTTAATGTGTCTCCTCTGGCTCTTTGTGGCACATAATATTAAAACACTGTGATTTAATTAACCCATCAGGATGCTTCTACTGTGTTATTAGCCAATTGTAGTTGATAAAATAATACTTGGTCAGTCATTTTGCTGTGAGAATTTATATATTTTTATATATATTTCCCTGTCATACTGTTTAAATACTAATATATAGTACTATAGTAAATGAAAATGAATTCACACTACTGTGGCTCTTCTGGGTACTGCTGATCACTAATTGGGCTCCTGAACCACTGAGGTCTGAGTATCACTGTTCTAGAGAATGACTGATATACAGAGTTTGTCTGCATAGGGGAAATGCATCATGTTAGAAAATGGGTTAGCTCACATGTTGAACACTTTTTAACCTCTTGTGTGGACAATGACAGTCATGTTTAGCTGGTGCTGGTTATCTCTAGCCTCACTCAGAAGATGATAAAAACCCTAACCTAGGGCTAACCACAATCAGTTAACATATTTTTCTTAAATGACTGTCGTCCACACTAAAGGCTAAGCTGTGTTTCATAGCATGGTAGATAATGTGCTAGTTCTCACCTTTTCTATCACAATGCATTTTCTCAATATAAATATACCATTATTTGTGGGCATTGTAGTTTTGAGGATTGAGCACGAAGCTGGAATCCAGAAATCCTGAGTTTGACCCCTGCCTTTGCCTCTTTCTTGCTAGTTAGACAAGTTACTTAACTTTTTGGTATATCAGTTTCCTCCTCTGTAAAGTACACCACTTGCCTATCTCATAGTGATGTTGTGTATAGTTAAAGTTTGTACAGAACATTGAAGACTGAAATAACTAGGTTTTATTTTCTGCTCTCCCATTAGAGTTTTTAAGATTAGTGATAAATACTTGTAAATAATTTAGTTTAATGCATTTTCCATTGATTGTTTTTTGTTGGTTTCTTTTTCTGTTCCTTTAGATGGTTGGCTTGTTTGTCTTTTTATTGTACCATTGTTTGATCAACCTCCCTGTAAATAAATCACTTTACTTGTAATACAAAAATCTTCTTCTTCACCTGCTATGGTACCTCTTAGGCATTATGCAGAAGAAAAATATTTGTTAACAATTTTAGCGTACCTTACATTGTACTTAATACTATTTGGAACAATGCCGGAGACCTCAAGATACACCAGGCCCTGCGTCATCCTGACTCTTTAAAGAAGATTGATAATTCAGAGCAAACAAGAAGTTTCAGATTGTCATTTTACCAAGGTAATAATCATTATCCCCATTTTTTAGAGGAGATAACTGAGGAAGAAAAATTGAGGCTCAGATCCTCATAGTTGAAATCAATGGGAGTTAGGTCCCTAAATACTTTTGAGGACATAGACCTAAGTGATTGCCTAAAGCCGCACACTGAAGTCAGAGGTAGAGCTGGGCTTAGAACTCAGGGATCTTTGACTTCTAACTCCCTGTTCATTC